>NW_003852543.1:2808717-2851569 GCF_000181295.1 Otolemur garnettii | reverse complement strand
TTCTTTTAATAATAAGAAATTTGAATTCACCAGTAAGCTGAATAAAATATGAATTTTAATGCTAAAGTCTCAAAAATCTCCTACATTGCTAGTGGGAATGTAAAGGAATGTCCAGATATTCTTAATGAGTTTCTTAATTAAAACAAACCACATGCCTATGATACTATCCAGCAATCACACTTAGCCACTTTCCCCAGAGAAGCAGAAATTACATCCACACAAAAACCTACACATAAATATTCTTAGCAGCTTTATCTGGAACAGCCAAGAACTGGAAACACCCAACTGTTTCTTGACAGGTGAATGGTTGCGCAAACTACAGTAAACTCGTAACATGGATGCAAGGAGCCAACTGTTGATAAGGGTAAGGGTAAGGTTAAGAAGCCAGTCTTGAAGTCAAATATTGTATGATTCCATTGATTTATGTAACTTTCTTGAAATAACAACATTGTAGTGATAGAGGTAGTGGTTTTCAGGGGTTCACTCAGGAGGGTGCATTCTAGAGGGAGCTCTTTGTGGTGAGAGAACAGCTCTGTACTTCAATACGGTGATGATTACCCCAAACTCCACAAGTGAGAAGATGTCCTGAAAGTGGAGTCTCAGGGTACCAGTGGTGGCTTTTGATATGCACTATGGTTAGAAAAGAGGCAACCTCTGGGGGAAGCTTGGGGAAGGGTACAGGACACCTCTCTGAGCTATCTTTGCAACTTGCTATGAATCTATAATAACTGCAAAATAAAAAGTTAAACATGTGAATTTTAATGTCAAAGACTCGAAAATAAACCACCTTAGGCAAAGTTCTATAAGAGCAGGCTGTGGGGGAGCAGAGGAACTGCAGATCCCTGTGGGGTCTGGGTCATCCTAGCTTGTCGCCATCTGGAAATGTGAAGGAACCAGACTCTCCAACTGGGGGTGCCATAGAGCATAAGGGGAGCCAATAAGGGGAGCCTGGGCTTCATTTGAGCCTTTGTCTGATTCAGCTTTCTTGGCATTTTGGCCCCTTGTACACATGGGAATGTCCTCAGCATAGGCCTGCTCTTGGGTTCTCACCGGGTGCTTCATAAGCAGTGGCTGGAGGGAAATGTCCACCCTGGGCAGCCTCCCCCATGGACACCATTGGAATCTGGTTACTGGATTTCACTTTCTCTGCCCCTCTTTGCTGGCCAGAGCTCCCCATTTTACAAATCACTCTCTGGACTCATGTCCTTAGGAAAACATAAGCCTGTCTGTGACTCCGTGGGCCCTGAGACAGAATCTGTTTACCCACCACCCAAGGCCTGATGCCTTGTGGTCAGCCCCAGGGGAGGCAGCGATTGCAGGCCCAGAAGCCCTGAACCAGAGGGAGGGGCCATTCTGCACCCCCTCTCTAGCCCAGGATGTCTTTTGCTCACTGGGATCAGAATCACCCATCTGCTGCAACACGGCCGGCCCTGTCACCATGGCTTGCATGACTGACACCAAGCATAGGCTCTCCCCCACTCCAATGTAAGGCACACATGATTCTAGGTGCCCAGCTGGGCATTTAAGAGAAAAGCAGCTGTTGAATAACTCCATTAAATATATACATGTACGTATGTGAATAACTCCATTAAATATATACATGTACGTATGCGAATGTACGCACATCTGTGGATTATAAATTATTTCTGTACTTTCTGAGTCTTCAACAATGAGTAAGATTACTTATGAATTAAAAAGAAACAACGTTGTAATGAGGGAACAACAGACAAGACCAAATGGAGAGATGTTGTACCAAATGGAGGGACGCTGTACAAAATAACTGATCCGTACTCTTCAAAAGTCTTAAGACAAAGACTAAGAAATTGTTCCAGATAAAAGGAGATTAAAGAGATATGACAACTAAATACACTGTGGGATCCTGGATCCTGACTAGAAAAATGGTATTGGTGGAAAAATCACAGAATTTGAATACAGTATATAGAATTGTGACTAGCATAGAGTCAATGTGGCTTTTCTGATTTTGAAAGTCGTACCTTGGAAGATGTGGATATTAGGGGAAACTGAGGGACGAGGGCATAGAACTCTGTAGTATTCTTGCAGCTTAAATGTACTTCTAAAATTACATTAAAATAGTTTAATTTAATAATTACAATAAAATAAATAAAGACAGTTGAACCGACAATATCCCCACCCCCTGAAGCACTTGGGGCTCTTTCAGGAGTTCCACTGACAGGAGCAGGGTGGGGGCACAGGATGACCCTCTCAAACACCTCTCACCTGGGTCTGTTCCTGAGTTGGAAGCTCTATGCCTCCAGCCTCTTGCCAGTCATTCTTTCCCAGCCTCTACCTAGGCCTTTCTCGCTCTTGCCCCCTCAGCCTAGAAATGCCTGTCCTTTGAGGTCTAACTCTCAGGGACAGGCCTGGCCCCCTCCTGACCTGCAGAGGTCAGATGGTCTCTCCTTGCTGAGGTGATAGTCTGATGACCATGGAGAGGAAATGCTGGCAAGTCTCTCCCCACCAGACAGGGAACCCTGGAGGCAGCTGCCAGCTCTGTCACCGTGGCTTGCATGACTGACACCAAGCACAGGCTCAATAAAAAGAGGTGGAGCCAACCACAATCCATGTGGCTTTTCCAAGATGAAAGACACACCCAGGTCCTGCCACAGAGAACTCATAAGAGCACTACGATGTCAACAGTCTGGCAGGGTGCCCATGCTTGTCCCCAGAGGTGGCAGCCCTGGCAGAAACCTGCCTTGGGTGGGGTTTCAGCTGAAGTGACCCAAATGCTGGGCTCACCCCATCTGGCTTCCCTTTCTGGTTGACATCAATGCCTGTCCTTTAACTGGTTTGCCCAAAAGTCATTCAATCTGGCCCAACCTTCCAGGAGGATGACCAGAGTGAGAAGGGAGGGTCATGTGCAAGTTAAAGGTAGATCCACTCTCTCTTTTCCTCCCTGCCCAGGGGCAACAGTGCCAAATTCAGGACAGGTAAAGAAAATATCACTTAGAAGGTAGGCTATTTCAGAAGGTGTTTGAAAAACAAAACACACTTTTTTTGCCCTGAATTGGTCAGCAGCCTTGAGTGTCCCCCTCAGTGAAAAGGGTATGACAGCCAGCCTACGGGAGACTTGAATTCTGCTGAGCCCTGCAGCCCCCCTGAAGGGCCCCAGTGGGTAATTGGGTGGTAGGCTCTCCTTCATAACCAGGACGTCCCACAGACTGTCTTGTGGCACATACCACCATAAGCTACCTAGTGTGGGGACATAAGTCAAAGTTCAAAGTCAGCTGACCTGACAAGAAAAAATTGAAAGACCTCTCAAAAGGAAAGACAGAGTCTTCCTCCTTTTGAACTTTACAAAGGCACAAATAGTTGGAGAAAAGAAACCCAACAGTGAAAGTACATTTCCAAGGACCTTCCCAGGATCCCGGGTATTGTAGCAAATGCTCTGGGCCTGGGGGGTGGGGGGGCAGGTGGCCTGCCAGCCCCTCCCCCACAGTGGGTCCCGTTTTGGAGGGAACCCACCATCACTGCCTGAGAGCGCACAGAGCATCGGGCCACCGCCCTGCGACAGCGCCCGCTCTGAGCCCAGCGGGAGATGAGCGACTGCTCTGGCTATCCTAAGGGGTCCCCGCCTCGACGGGTGCGCTGGCCACCCCAGCTGGCTCCCGCCCGTCCGTCTCTGCAGGTGGCCGCCGGTCGCACTCACCAGCTCTGGCAGGAAGAAGGCGTAGGGGATGGTGAGGAACAGCGCGACCCCCGAGGGCGCGTCCGGCAGTGCGTAGGTGGTGGCGGGCGGGTCGCGGGAGGCCATGCTCGCTGCCCTGCTCTGCGCCCCTGGCTCGGCGGCAGCTCGCTGGTGCCCGCAGCCCTGTCAAATATCACCTCCTGCCAGACACACCCATCGGACGTCGCCTGGGAGGGGAAAATATGTTCCAGCAGAGCAGGTCCTTCCACTCACAGCAGCCAACAGATCCTCCGCGAACCGCTGAGCGGCGTCAGATGCGATTTGCCCCTCCAGCAGGGACGGGGCTGGGGCAGGAGGCGGGCAGAGCCGGAGTCCTTGCTACACTTCTCCTCCGGGGGAATATTTCACTCCTGGAGCATATTGCTCCAGGGAGGCCAGCTACAGCCCCTCCCTGCCCCAACCCTGTGCAGGAGCACAGGCTAAGGCTGTTCTGCCATGGCAAAGACTGTTTATTGAGCACCTACTATGAGTCTTCTGCAGACAGCCTGGTGCTTTTGACAGCCTACCAGTGGCTGTTTTGGCCTTTTCCGAGTAAGGAGACTGAGAATCAAGTCAAGGCTCCTGAGCTGGCCACTAGATATGGGTTTTCTCATTGTCCCTTCCTGGGGCAACCCTCAGCTCCCAACCACAGGACAAGAGAGGCTCTCGCTTCCAGCTCCACCGTTACGGCTTGATGTTTCCTTGGTTCTTGGATCCCCCCTCATGGTCCTCCTCTCCTCTCCTCCTCACTGGGTGGATGAATGGAGGCCCCATTCTGGCTGGCTGCTGCCCCAAGCCAAGACCCTCCTTCCCTTGGCCTCCCTTTCTGTGAGTTCTTCACCCAGAGCTGGGCTTGGGGCCAAGCAGTTCCTTCCTGACTCCCTCAGGAGCCTGGGGGCTGGCTGCAGGGGTGTGACCGGAGGCAAGCTACCCCTTCCAGACAGGTCCTGGAGCCTGAGCCCTTTTCCTCTCTACCTTAGAGTGGGCTAACCTTCCTTTGTCCTGCCCTAAAGAAAGGCCTTGCATCCAAGAGTCTGCTCAGGATGCTGTGGGTGGTGTCCCTTCTTCCTACCCTCCAGGGCTCTAGGCAGACCAATTGGGAAGCCGCTCCCTGTTGTGGAGAGGATGTGGGGGAAGACTGCCTTGAATGCTGTGGTAATTAGAAGGAGCCAGGGTCCTGACCTCATCAGGAAGAGCAGAGAATGCCAGGGCTTGCCTCAGGGCCCCAGGTAGGTAGAGAAGCGGGCTAGGCCTTTCACTGGTCTTCGAGAGCCAGGGGAGAGAGGAGTTTAAACAAATGAAACCAAAAGCAAGGGCGTTGCAAGGACAGGCAACGGGTACTCTAGTTATCTTCAAGCCAGCCTGGCAATCCTTTTCTCCCAGGCCTACGGGAGCTAGGAAGGAAGGTTGCCCCTAATCCCACCTGCCAGTCGGGCCCCATCTTGTTTACAGGATTAGCCCAAGCAAAGCACACATTTCATTAGGAATCCCACTCTCCAAAATGTTGCAAATAAGCACTGTGCCACTCTCACAGGCTGCAGGTGACCTGTGACTTGACCATGGATAACATGGAATAGTGGGGAAAACTTACAGTAAAATAAGAAGAAAAATAACCTTTCTCAGGCTCATATCTCATCCAGGAAATGAAGATAAGAATACAACTCACAGCCCCTTAGGCTTTTGGGTTGAAAGGGCCTGGGCCACTTCCATTATCTGAAGCAATTAGTTTATTAAGTAATAATGGTATGATAAAAGAAGGGTATAAAACATTTGGCATATTTTATATGTTTACACTTCTCCAAGTAATGTTTTGTTCTTTGCAACCAAGTATACAGTCTACACTCTAATTGGGCTATTTGTAAGAAAAGAATATGATTTATAGTGCAGCACAGGCAGTGAGGTCTCATAAGCGACATTAGTTTAGAAAATTTAGTTTAAATTTTCACCTTACAGTCCAGCCAATATGTCTCTGGGGCTGTGGACACAAGCTCAAAAGTCTGGTGTGAGGTTGTAGGGAGACCCAGATGAGCCTTCTGAACTCTTCTGTAAAGGGCCTACCAGTTAATCCTGAAAACCATGCAAACAGTACTTACTGATTATTATGATCATGGGATCTGTTTTCTCATTTGTTAGTTGGGGAGGATTAAATGAGAAGAGACATGAAAATATCTAGGACAGTTTGGGTATACGGCAGATGCTTAGTAAGTACTTGTTTATCGAAATCTAATCCTGAAATGGCTTTTCTTCTGGCTCTCTTTCCTTTCCAGCTGGTCTCATTGTGGAAAGGAAAGAGAGTCGGAAGAAAAGCCATTTCAGGATTAGATTTCGATAAACAAGTACTTTATCAATTTAGAACACTGATTCTAAAACTATTCTAAAATAGCCTTTATTGATATAAAATACACTTTCAGAAAATGTGTATAAAATGTGCAGACCATGAAACTGCCACCCCAGCAGGACATAGAACATGGCCAGACTACTGTCCATCATTTTCGTCCTTCTTCCTCTCAAAATAACTCCTCTAATGACTTTGAACCCCTCAGATTGGTTTTGCCCATTTTTGAATGGACTCCTTCGTGTTTGGCTTCTTTCAATCAACATCATGTCTGTGAAAATTGTCCATGTTGTTCTATGTTGCTGTAGTTCATTCACTACTGGGTAGTATCCCATGGCATGAATGTACTACCCTTTATTCTATTGTCCCTGCACGTTGGCTTCTTTCAATTTGGGCTTATTAGTAACACAGATATGAACATTCCAGAACATGTCTATTGATACATCTATGTGTACAATCCTTTGGGAATATCGTAGGAGGTGGTATTGTGGGTCATTTGGTATGTGTTTTTAGCAGATAATGTCAGGCTATTTTCCAAAGTGGCTGGATCATTTCTATCCCCATAAGAATATATATAAGTTACAGTTGCTTCCAGTTGGTGTTTGCATGTATATTATAATACACTTGGATTTGCATGGGTTTTTTTTTATCCTTTTACTTTTAACTTACCTATGTCACTATATTTGTAAATGAAGGGTTTTTGGTCTTTTTTGTAGCTGTGATATAGGTGGGCCTTTAAAAAAAATCCATTCTGAAATGTGCTGACTTTAATTGGTGTCATTTACACTGGATATAAACTGATATTTTTGGATTTAGGTAGACAGTTTCATTTTTTGGTTTGTTTGTTCTGTGTTTCATTCCTCCGTTTCCGTTTTCCTGCACCTTTTGGGATTTTGGGGGACTATTTCTAATATACCATGTTAACTCATCTATTAAGTTTTGACTCTGTCTCTCTGTGTTTTTTGTTTAGAAGATGCTATGAGAGGTTCAATATACATAGTTAGGCTGGGCACTGTGGCTCACACCTGTAATCCTAGCACTTTGGGAGGCTGAGGAAGGAGGATGTCTTGAGGCTGGTAGTTCAAGACCAGCCTAAGCAAGAGCAAGACCTCCTCTCTACTAAAAATAGAAAAATTAGGTGGGCATTGTAGCATGCACCTGTAGTCCCGGCTACTCGTAATGGTGAGGCAGGAGGATCAATTGAACTTAGGAGTTTGAGGTTGTAGTGAGCTGTGAGGATATAGGTGGCAGAGTGAGGCCCTGGCTCACAAAAAACAAACAGACCAAAACAACAGTTAACCTTTCAGTCTACTCGGATTTAATGCCTTGCCATTTCAAATGAAACATAGAAACCTTACCATCACATAGGTTCCTTTACCCTCTTACCTTTCAGAGTAGTTGTCATACATATTAAAAAAAACAGAAACTGGAAACCCTAACAGACCATGCTATGGTTCTTGCTTTCAACCACTGTGCATATTTTAAAGGGCCTAAGAGAAAAACATCTTTACCAATGTATTTGCCATTTCTGTTGCTGTTCCTTCCCTCCTAATGCTCCAAGCTTCCTTCCGGTATACTTTCCCTCTGAAGAACTTCCTATAGTATTTCTTTTAGAGTAAATTTGCCGGCAATGAATTTTCTCAGTTTGTTTCCTTCCATCTGAGAATGTCTTTAGTTCACTTTCATTCCAAAAGGATACTTTGACGGAATATAGAATTCTAAGTTAACAGGTTTTTTTCTTTCAGTACTTTAAACATGTTCTAATATATGGTTTCTGATAAGAAATGTGCAGTCATTCAAATTCTTGTCCTATATTTAGTGCCTTAATTTTCTATAGTTTTAGTAGTTTGATTATGATAAGACTGGCCATGAATTCCTCTAGGCATGTCTTGTTTGGTGTTGACTGAGCTTCTTGAATCTGTAACTTTATATCTTTCGCCACATTTGGGAAGTTTTCAGTCATTCTTTCTTCAGAAGACTTTTTTTCAACTACATTCTTCCTTCTTCCTTCTAAGACACCAATGACAAGAACATTAGACCTTTTGGATTTATCCTATAAGTCCTGAGGATCTATATATATATTTTAAATCTATTTCCTTTCTGTTGTTCAGGTTGAATAACTTATACTGGTCTATCTTTGAGTTCTCTTTTTCCTCTCTCTCCATCCTGTTATTGAATCCATCAACGTATTGAGTCTGTTACTGAACTTTTTCATTTTACTTCTAAAATTTCACATTGTTTGTATTATCTATGTCTCTGTTAAGACTTTTTTTCTATTGATTTCTAGAGAGCATTGCCCTTACTTCTTGCCCTTACCATAATATTATATGGGTAATATTATATTACCCATATAATAGCTGCTTAAATGTCTCAATTCCAACAACTGTGTGTTCTTGAGTATTTTCTCTTGATTTATCTTTTTTTGTTTTGTCTTTAGAAATGTTAAGATCTTCCTGGATCTTGAAATACCAAGTAATGCTAGATTGTATCCTGAATATTATGAATATAATGTTATGGGAGTATAGGTCTTAATTAAACCCTGTGGAGAATGTTGAATTTTGTATTTCTTTTAGCAGGCCATCAGCCCAATTGGGTTCAGGCTGCAAGTTTCTATCTGCTTTTTCTGAGCTGTGGTTCCAATGCCAGTTTCATTTTTCAGGCTTTGCTGTGCTATTTGGATTTATTTGATGTGTGTACTAGTCTTGGACTTGAGACGAGTCTGGGTCCCTGTTACACAGTTCTGAAATCCTTTGGTATTCTATTTAGGACAGCTTTGGGGTAAGATCAGTCATTCATATACTGTTTCATAGTTCACTTTCTTGAGCTCCCTTCTTGCCATGACCATGATGTCCCCAACACTTTCTAGATCCCGGGAGACCCTTCTCTTTCCCCTGCTTCCTTGGTTCCCTGGATTTTCCTTTCCCCGGCTCTACTGTGCACTTCCTTTGACCGTGTCTATCTTCAGGGCCAAAAAGCAATGAGAAACAGTGAGCAACAGAGATAGAAACAGTGATTCCCCCCAGGTTTGCAGGAGCATAATGCCTCTGGTCAGAGAGAAGGGTTTCCCTACCAGGCTGCCCCTCCTATTGCCACTACCACAACCACTAGATGTCCTAGGGGATGGGCAGAAGAGAATGGAGAAAATACAAATAAATAGGGTTTTTCTATACTCTCTATGACCCAGAGGGGCTCTCTTTCCCATTCCTCAGACCAGAAACAGAGGTCTTCTTTTGGAAATGTCTTTGGGCCCTGTGTATGGTGCCAGGTTTTAGGTGGTCTCTGAGCCCAGGCTGAGAGCTATCAGAGGAAGGAAAATGGGAGACTCATACTAGCTGGGTAGTGTTTTAGTGATCATTGTTGTTTTTTATTTAGAGACAGATTCTTGCTATGTCACCCAGATTGGAGCACAGTGGTGCCATCAAAACTCCCTGCAGCCTTGAATTCCTGGGCTCAAGTGATCTTCCCACACCAGCCTCCTGAGTAGTTAAGACTACAGGCTCATGCTTGGCTAATTTTTTAAGTGAAAAGACAGGTTCTCACTTGTTGCCCAGACGTGTCCCAAACTCCTGGCCTCCCACTTCAGTATCCCAAAGTGCTGGAATTATATAGATGTGAGCCTCTGTAGTGCCTGACCTGTGTAGTATTTTGAATTCTCATTTCCTTCCAAATCTTCCTTCTCCCATTTTTTTTTTTGTTGTTGTTTTGTTTTTTTAGAGTCTTCAGATAGCTGATCTATGCATTCTGTCTAGGACTTTTAGTTGCATTCAGTAGGAGGAAGAGGTGAAATATCCTTCTCTACTTGACCAGAGCCAAAATGACACCAGCTTGCTTTAATTCTCTGCAAATATTTATCACTACCTATTGCTTGTTTATTGATTCATTTCCCTGTAGTTTATCTCCCTGCCCCTGCTCCTCTCTGGGATGTGGGCTTCAGGAGAGCAAAAACTTTGTTCACACGGTGAACCACAGTCATCTCCATTGTCTTGAATACTTGCCTGGTACACAAAAGGCACTCAATAAATGTTGTCAAATGATGGAATCCACCCTTTCAGTTCTCAAGACTCTTGAGGCAAAAGCTTATCTCTTTTTCTGAACTCTTTCCTCACCAGTAAATTGCTTTGTGTACGTTTTGGAAACAATTTACTGACTGTCTGACAAATAGGGGGTAGGCCGGAAGAAATCCAGAGATACCTGGGGGAAAGAATAGACAGTTGTTTCCATTAGGATTCTTTCAATAGCCAATGTTACACAAACCCATTCCAACTGGGTTTAACAATGAAGGGAATTTATTGGCTCATTTAAGTGAGAAATTCAGAGATATTGATGGCTTCAAGTAAGACTTCAACCAGTGACTCAAACAATGCCACCCAAGGCCGGGTGAAGTTACCAGGGGAGATGAGCATGGATGCTGAGCAGCAGAAACACCAGATGCCCACTATGGTAGGTTCCCACTGTGTAACAGAAAGAGGAACACAGCACTCTTCCTTTTTACTGCCCCACTGGCTCTAGCCTGCTATATAAGATGCAAGTAGATTGCAGCTACTTCTCAACAAGCAGGATCACTTCAGTTCTCAAATGAGGTAGATAGAATGTACGTACTGAGAGGTTTGGGAAGAGGTGTGATTATGTCATGTTTGCAGCCATAAGGAGGCCAGGAGGAGGTAGGCTTCTACTGTCTCTGGAGTCTGGGTAGGTTCAGTACGGTTGCCAGAAAGAGAACTCAATGCGATAACATTTGGGCCATCCTGACATACCTACTTGGAGAAGAACTCAGAAAGCTCACAGCCATTTTTCATTCCCCCAAGTGGCCTCTTTGAAAGAACAAAGTTCTGCAACGTTAATCTTTGCTGGCAAAATCAGACACACATGAGGGGGTTAAGGTCCAATCTTACAGACTATGATAAATGGATTGAACAGTAGACACACTACCAAAGTCCTGCATGTGAGCTGTATTCCATTAATGATTTCCACTTTATATTGCTCATGCCAACCTGCATTCGCTCTTTCGGTATCAGTCATCACTGAGTCAGAAAACCAGAGGCCTCTAATTTCCTGCCAATGAGATGGTACAGCCTGCAATCACCATTCACTTATCCCTATGCCCATCCCTCCCTGTCCAAACTGACTTGGTTACTGCATCCAAACATCAGGTGTTCAGACAGCAATTCTGGGTTTTGCAGGATACAGTGTTATCCCATATGTTCCTTGGTTTCAGACAGTGGTTATGAGAGTTCAGATAGTTCATCCTATAATTTCAGTTCAGAGGGGTTCATCCTATAATTTATCTGAATCTAGCTGGTCCCCAATGTCAGATAGTGGAGTTTGTAAAGGTAAAGTGAGGCTAGGCAGGAGGAAGACCTGTGAACTCACTGCCAACTGTGATGCCACAGGGATGCTGACATCCCAGGCCATGGTATTGTTTTAACTCTAATATAACAACAATTATAAAAAGATGCATTGATATGTTCTCACAGCCATCTGTACCTTTCCCTCACTTGTTTTGTGTGATTACTGTCCAGCTCACAATTTGTAAGTTAGGACAGAGGTTGTGTCAGGGCTGCAGCTACTATATCTTCAAAGCCTTATGTGTGTCTGGGGCATAGTAGGTGTTCAATGAACACATGGTGAGTAAGTGAATCAGTAAATGGGCAGTTATAATCCTTACATGTACCGTGTCTTAATTAAGTAGGGTTCTGTCTCTGCCTCTTTTGGGGGGGAAAACAGAACACCCAGTAGCTGGGTGACAGCTAGTTCTGATCACCTCCATGCCCCAAGAAAACCTCTCAACTTGAAATGCTTCCCACAAGAGGAAGCTGAGTCAGTCCATAGCAAAGGATATCATATAATGCTGCAAGTGACAAAGCCCTCCACTGACAAAGGACACTTCTGGTTCCCTCTTTTGTTAAACTGATGGGTTTCCCAACTGCTACCGGGTTGGCAAGTCAAACCTGCTCTCTTTGTACATGGTGTTTTATGTTTTAGCTGGTTCCATCTGAGTTCCTTGGGCCTCACACATTAGACCATAAAACCACTGAAGACTGAGATTGTACCTGCTCTTTAATTATGCACCTCTGATGCTACCATATATCCCAAGTGCAAGGGAATTGCAATATTTCTCTCCTCTGGTGGACTGGATGTATATGACTCACAATGACTTTCAGAAGTCAGGAAGGCAGGAAGAAGGGAGCCATACAGCTAACAGTGCCGGGAGCCCTGCCCTGCCCTCTCCCCATGGCTCTGATGAGTCCCCTTGGCCTCAAGGGTCACTTGGCAAAGGCCCACTGATCACCCTGCCACTGCTTCCCTCCCCACACCCACCACAGCTCTCACAATTCAGTGCTAAGTCACACTCCTTGCCACAGACAACCCCCCCTTCCCCAGGACTCATTTCCAGGATGTTTCTGGCTCCTTGACAACCTCTTCCTGTTTTGGAAGCTAGAAAGTCACGTTTAGAAAGTTATAGAGGTTTTTCTGTTGGGGAAAAAAAAAAAGATTCCACTGACTAAAGGTGGAGTCTCTTAATGGCAGAGATGTCCCTACCCCTGTGGTCTATCTCTTCCATACACCCTCACATTCTGGCCTAAGTGTCACTGAAGCTGTTTTTTCTCGTGTCCTTATACTTTTCTCATGTGTCAGAAACTATGAAGTTGTTCACATTTGTCAACTCATGACGTGCTCTCAAATTAATAAGGAAGACAGTCTTTGAAAACACACTCTGAAAAAAGCTTTCCCTCTTCCTTCATCCTGGACAGCCATTGAAAAAAACTCACCAGCATCTCCTTTAATTCAAAATGCCTAACCCTGGCTTAAAGCTAAGAATAAGCCAAATAGTTAAAAAAAAAATTAAAAGGACAGTTCGTTAATCAGTTTATGAGTTGATGAGCACTTGGGTTGCTTCCATGTCTTAAGCCAGGCAGTTTTGATTTCAAGGTCTGGGAAGGGTCAAGAAGTATCAGAAAGCAAGCCCTGAGTTTGATTTATGGTGAAAACTCCACAGGGGTTAAATGACCTTTGCCACCCTCTTTTACTTTCAGCTCATAGAAATATTTTTATTTGTGAGTTGTTTTAAGGAAAGACAAGTATCTCTGCATGGTTGGTACAGCATTATCATGTTCTTTTCATGGATTCTGGAGACTTAAGATTACTATTTTGAATGAGGAATTCTGGGAAGATGGCTGACTGGTAGCAACCCTCAGCAGAGGCTCCTGAGCAGAGGAAGAAAAACTGGATGTAATTGGACTCTATGAAGCCAAAGATGGGGAGCTGAGCCAAGAAAAAAGTTTGACAAGCTGTAACTCCAAGAAAGAGCATTCAAGAAAATAAATTACAGGTACAAAGACTATTGACTAGAGGATGGGAGATGCCTCCCCCAAGCAGGGGGCCTGCTGCAGGCTATCTGCGAAGGAGCAGGGAATAAAAGACCTCTCATTTTACCTCACTGGAGAGAGCTGCTAAACTCCAGGTCTCTTTCTCCAGGGAGGTCCCACTTACAAACCTAGACACCACCCCACCAAGCATAAAATCGAACAGATATTTTCCCCCACAAGTCCAAACTCCCAGTCCACCCTTCCCCCTGGCATGGCGGTCTGAAGTTCTGCTCCCTGCAGAGCACAGAATGTTTGGTCTTGTCCTGAGAGAACTGGGCATAGTGTGGATTGTCAACCATCAGGATGGAATCTGTGACTAATGGGGAAGAAAGAGGGTATAGGAAGAAAGGGACACTTGGCAGAAGCACGAGCAGTCCCTGGTTATGACTATGCCTGGCCAGCAGTAGTGTTGACCCTCACTTTGGGCTGTGTCTGGTGGGACAGGGTGCAGAACCCCTGGCTCTGATGGCACCCACAGTGGAAGAGCCCTGTGTGGACTGAGTTTGGCAGACAGGGCGGGTCCCCAGCCTCTGCTGGACCTGCCAGCAGAGACTTGATAGCATGGACTGCAACCTGAGAGCAAGGGGGAAGGGAATGGTCCTCTGATTTCAACAGAACCTTCAAGTAGTGGCTTACGGGGTATGAACCAAGACCTGAGGGCTAGGGCATGGTCCACTGTCTCCAGCAGGGCTGGTGAGTAGAGGCTTACCAGGTGAGGACAGAGACCTGCAGGTGGAGTGCAGTGCCCTGACTCTAGCAGAGCCTGTGAACAGAGGCTTGCCAGTCAGTGGACTGAGACTGGCAGGTGGGGGCATGGTCTCCTGACTCCAACTGGTCTGGCAAGCAGAGGCTAGCTGTGTGTGGACTGAGACTGAAGGGTGGGGCCCAGTGCCCTGACTCCAACAGAGCCTGCACACAGAGGCTTACCAGGCAGTGGACTGAGACTGGCAGGTGGGGGCGTGGTCCCCTGACTCCAACTGGTCTGGGAAGCAGAGGCTAGCTGCACGTGGACAGAGACCAGTGGGTGGGAGCGTGGCCCCTGGCTCCAGCTGGGTCTGTGAGCAGAGAAGTAGACAACAGTGTGAACTGAGTCTGTCAGGTGGGAGTGTGGATCCCTGGCTCCAATTGTGCTGTTGGAGACTCTTGAATCCCTCTCTGTTGGGGACGGTTTGCACTGCCTGAGACAATTTGGTTGGAACCCATGTCTAGGGCTGTCTGCTGGGGAACATTCTGAGGTTGACCTTTGAGGTTCTGTAGCAGAAAAGAACTGAAGGGTTAGGTCTGGGCACCACAGCTATTTGTATCTCTTCACAGTCAAGATTTAACCTAATACTGTGGTTTCTTAGGATAGAGTAGAGGTTGGCTGATAAGAAAACAGAGCTAGCTTGTGCTACCTCACCAAGTAGGTCCTCAGAGTCTCTAGCTAAAGCTCTGAAAGGGGCTTTTGTAAGGTTGTAGGAGATAAGTCATAATTACAAAGCCTAGCACTTTGGTAAGGGGCTATCTCTACTACCTGGGAACCCCAATTCAATCTGACCCTACCAGTTCTAATAACCAAATGGTGGAAAATAAACATGGTGTGGACCCAACAGAAGAACTCTGACAACGTGAATAACCAGAGTAGGTCAACCCCGCCCCCCCAGAAATGACAAAAGAGATACAACTGAAGAGGCCATGCATAGACAAATGGCAGCAATGTTAGAAATCGAATTCAGAATGTGGATTGCAAATAAGGTAAATAGAATGGTAGAAATTGAATTCTAAAGAGTAATTCTAAAGTTGTCTCAAGAAATTAATGAATTCAAAGCCCAAGTCATCAAAGATATGGACATAATGAGAAAAGAGATAGCAGAGCTCAAGGAAACAAAAAATTTAGTTGAGGAGCTCCAAAAACAGTAGAATCCCTCAGTAATAGAGTTCCCCAGGCAGAAGAAAGGATCTCTGAAACTGAAGACAAAGCTTTTGAATGTTCCCAAACACTCAAAGAGGCAGACAAATGGAGAGCAAAAACTGATCATTCCCTGAGAGAGTTGTAGGATCACTCCAAAATATCAAACATTCATCTTATAGAAATTCCCAAAGGAGAAGAGGATGGCCGTTAAGGTACAGACGCTCTACTCCAAGAGATTTTGGAGGAGAATTTCCCAAGTATTGCAAGAGATACAGAACTTCAGATAGCAGACAGTTTCAGAACCCCAGCAAGACTCAATCCAAATAAAGCATCTCCTAGACACATTGTGATTAACTTTGCTAAAGTTAAGATGAAGGAGAAAATTCTGCAAGCAGCCAGCCAAGAAAAGCATCACCTACAAAGGGAGAAACATCAGAATAACTGCAGATCTCTGCCAAAACGTTTTAAGCTAGACGAAGATGGTCATCAAATTCCAGCTCAGGATCCTCTATCCAGCTAAATTGAGTGTCATTTGCAATGGAGAAATCAAATACTTTAATAACATAGACATGTTGAAGAAATTTGCCATAACTAAACCAGTTGTCCAGAATATTCTCAGACCCATCCTCCACAAACCAGCACAACACTCTACCTCCAAAGTAAACTCATCCAGAAATTTTTTAACAAAACTCAGCTTCCATAGTGGTGAAAGGATTAAAAATGTCCACTGGACATCCAAAAATCATGACACTCCAAACACAACCAGGCTTATCAATTCTCTCAATTTATGTGAATAGTTTAAATTGTCCTCTAAAAAGGTACAGGCTGGCTCACTGGATACATAAACTCAGACTATACATCTGCTGTATCCAAGAATCTCACCTTACCTTAAAGGATAAAAATAGACTAGGGTGAAGGAATGGACTTGTATAATACAGACAAATAGAAGCCAGAAAAAAGCAGGGGTTGCAATTTTAGTAGCAGACACAATTGGCTTTAAACCAACAAAGATAAAGAAAGATAAGGAAGGTCACTATATATTTGTCAATTTATCTCCCAACATGAAGATATTTCGATAATTAACATTTATGCACCCTACCAGACCGCTCCTTAATTCATAAAGCAGACCCTAATGGATATGAACAACTTGATATCTTCCTGCACTATAATAGTTGGAGATTTTAACACCCCTTTGACAGTTTTGGATAGATCCTCCAAGAAGAAACTAAACAAAGAAATATTAGACTTAAACCTGACCCTAGAACAAATGGACTTTACAGACCTCTACAGAAAACTTCTCCCTAATAAACTGAATATACATTCTTCTCATCATCCCACAATCATCCTCCAAAATAGATCCTAGGACACAAGTCTAACCTCAGCAAATTTAAAAGTGTAGAAATTATTCCTTGTATCTTCTCAGGTCACCATGGAATGAAAGTTGAACTCCCCAGCAATGGGAATCTTCATACTGAAACAAAGTCATGGAAGCTAAATAATCTTAGGCTGAATGATAGCTGGGTCAAAGATGAGATTAAGAAGGAAATCACCAAATTTTTGGAACAAAATGATAACAAAGACACAAATTATCAAAACCTGTGAGATACTGCAAAGGCAGTCCTAAGAGGGAAATTTATAGCATTGGAAGCCTTCATCAAGAAAACAGAAAGAGATGATGCCAACAACTTAATGGATCATCTCAAGCAACTGGAAGAGAAAGAAAATTGCAACCCCATAGCCAGGCATTGTGGCAGGCACCTGTAGTCCCAGCTACTTGGGAGGCTGAGGCAAGAGAATTGCCTAAGCCCAAGAGCTGGAGGTTGTTGTGAGCTGTGACACCATAATACTCCACCAAGGGCAACAAAGTGAGACTCTGTCTCTAAAAAAAAAAGAAAGAAAGAAAGAAAAAGAAAATTGCAACCCCAAACCCAGCAGAAGAAAAGAAATAACCAAAATTAGGGCATAATTAAATGAAACAAAAAGAATGAAAACAAAAGAATCAAGAATGAAACAGAAGAATCATTCACAAGAGCAACGAAACAAAAAGTTGGTTTTTTGAAAAAATTAACAAAATTGATAAACCTTTGGCCAACCTAACTAGAAATAGAAAAGTAAAATCTCTAATATTGTCTATCAGAAACGATAAAGGAGAAATAATAACAGACACCTCAGAAATTCAAAAAATCCTCAATGATTACTACAAAAATCTCTATTCCCAGAAATATAAAAATCTGAAGGAAATGGACCAATACCCAGAAGCACACCACCTTCCTAGACTCAACTAGAAAGAATTAGAAATCTTGAATAGACCTATATCAATCACTGAAATAGCATCAACAATACAAAATCTCCCAAGAAAGAAAAATCTGGGACCAAATGGCCTCACACCCAAATTCTATCAAACCTTTCAAGAGGAACTAGTATCTATATTATACAACTTTTTCCAAAGCATAGAAAAAGAAGGAATATTTCCCAACACATTCTATGAAGCAAATATCACCCTGATCCCCAAACCAGGAAAGGATCCAACAAAGAAAGAAAATTATAGACCAATATCATTAATGAATATCAATGCAAAAATATTCAATAAGATCTTAGCAAACAGAATTAACAACACATCAAAAAATTATACACCATGGTCAAGGTGGTTTTATTCTAGGGTTACAGGGTTGGTTCAACATACACAAATCTATAAATATAATACATTACATCAATAAAATAAAAAAAACAAAGACCATATGATTCTCTCAATTGATGCAGAAAAATCCTTTGATAATATCCAGCATCCTTTCATGATCAGAATTCTTAAGAAAACAGACATAGAAGGGACATTTCTTAAACTAACAGAGGCCATCTACAGCAAACCCACAGCCAATATCATATTGAATGGTGTAAAATTGAAAACCTTTCCACTCAGATCAGGAACAAGGCAAGGATGCCCACTGTCTCCACTGCTATTCAGCATAGTGAAGGAAGTCTTAGCCATCACAATCAGGCAGGAGAAGATGATCAAAGGTATCCAAATAGGGTCAGAAGAGATCAAATTCTCACTCTTTGCTGATGATATGATCCTATACCTGGAAAATCCCAAGGAATCAACTTCAAAACTCTTAGAAGTGATCAAGGTATACAACAGCATCTCAAGATACAAAATCAATACTTACAAGTAAGTAGCTTTTATATATGCCAACAATAGCCAAGCTGAAAAAACAATCAAGGACTCTAATCCCTTTACATTAGTACCAGAGAAGATGAAATATCTGGGAATTTATCTAACAAAGGACGTGGAAGATCTCTATAAGGAGAACTATGAAATTCTGAGAAAAGAAATAGCTGAAGATGTTAACAAATGGAAAAACACACCATGCTCATGGCTGGGAAGAATCAACATTGGTAAAATGTCTATACTACCCAAAACAATCTACAGATTTAATGCAATCCCTATTAAAGCACCATTGTCATACTTTAAATGACTTGGAAAAAATAGTACTTTGTTTTATATGGAATCAGAAAAAACCTTGAATAGCAAATGCATTACTCAGAAATAAGAACAAATCAGGAGGTATCATATTACCAGACTTCAGGCTATACTATAAATTGATAGTGATCAAAAAAGCATGGTACTGGCACAAAAACAGAGAGGTAGATTTATGTAACAGAATAGAGAACCAAGAGATGAACCCAGCTGCTTATCACCATTTGATCTTGGACAAGCCTTTCAAAAACATTCAGTGGGGGAAAGACTGTCATTTAACAAATGGTGCTGGATGAACTGGCTGGTGACCTGTAGAAGACTGAAACTGGACCCTCACCTTTCACCATTAACAAAAATTAATTCTCACTGCATAAAAGATTTAAACTTAAGACATGAAGCTATAAAAATACTAGAAGAGAGACAGGGAAAACACTTGAAGAAATTGGCCTGGGAGAATATTTTATGAGGAGGACCCCCCAGGCAATTGAAGCAACACCAAAAATACATTACTGGGATCTGATCAAACTAAAAAGCTTTTGCACAGCCAAGAGCACAGTTAAGTAAAACAAACAGGCAGCTTTCAGAATGGGAGAAGATTTTTCCAGGTTATGCTTCTGACAAAGGTCTGATAACTAGAATCTATAGAGAACTCAAACTAATCAATAAGAAAAGAATAAATAACCCCATTTCTATGTGGGCAAGTGATTTGAACAGAAACTTCTCTGATGAAGACAGGCGCATGGCCTATAAACACATGAAAAAATGCTCATCATCATTAATTATCAGAGAAATGCAAATCAAAACCACTTTGAGATATCATCTAACTCCAGTAAGATTAGCCCACATCACAAAATCCCCAAACTACAGATGTTGTGTGGTTGCGGAGAGAAGGGAATGCTTCTACACTGCAGGTGGGAATGCAAGCTAATATGACCTTTTTGGAAAGAAGTTTGGAGAACACTCAAGGAACTAAAAGTAGACCTACCATTTGATCCTGCTATTCCTCTACTAGGTACATACCTAGATGATCAAAACTTATTTTACAACAAAGACATTTGCACCAGAATGTTTATTGCAGCCCAATTCATAATAGCCAAGATATGGAAACAGCCCAAGTGCCCATCAACCCATGAATGGATTAACAAATTGTGTTATATGTATACCATGGAATAGTATGCAGCCATAAAAGATGGAAACTTCACATCTTTTATGTTTACTTGGATGGAGCTGGAACATATTCTTCTTAGTAAAGTATCTCAAGAATGGAGAGAGGCGCCTGTGGCTCAAAGGAGTAGGGGGCTGGCCCCATATGCTGGAAGTGGCTGGTTCAAAACCAGCCCTGGCCAAAAAAAAGTATCCAATGTACTCAATACTACTATGAAATCAGTATATAACCACCTACACACTCATACAAATGGCAAAACATAACTGTAGTCCCAAAAGTAGAAGGGAAGAGGAGAGAGAGGGGAGGGGTGGGGGGATATGGTAGAAGGGAGGGTATTTGGGGGCACCTCACCTAATGTGCATGATGCAATCGTACATTTCAAAACAATTAAGAAATGAGTATAATTGTGATGGATATGTTATTTAGTTCAACGTAAGCATTTCGCATTGTATATCAAAGCAGTACCCTGAACCCCATAAATGCATCAATGTGCAAAGATATGATTTAATAAAAAATAATTTAAAAAATTTCAAAGGTAGGGCAGTGCTTATGGCTCAAAGGAGTAGGGCGCAGGCCCCATATGCCAGAGGTGGCAGGTTCAAACCCAGCCCCAGCCAAAATCTGCAAAAAAAAAAAAAAAATTAAAAGGTGGAACTTAGGTATTAAGGATTTTACAGAATAATGACTTACTGTGGGGAGTGACATGGTTTCATATTCCTTCAAAAATAGGCCTGTAGCTCAGCAGCTAAGGGCGCCAGTCACATACACCAGAGTTGGTGGGTTGGAATCCAGCTTGGGCCTGCCGAACAATGACAACTATAACTAAAAAAAAAATAGTCGGGCGCTGTGGTGGGCACCTGTAGTCCCAGCTACTTGGAAGGCTGAGGCAAGAGAATCACTTAAGCCCAAGAGTTGGAGGTTGCAGTGAGCTACGATAGCATTCTACCAAGGGTGACAGCTTGAGACTCTGTCTCAAAAACAAAATAAACAAAAAAAACTGGACTGTAGGCTGGGTGTGGTGGCTCATGCCTGTGATCCTAGCATTTGGGGAGGCCAAGGTGTGTCAATCGCCTGAGCACAGGAGTTCAAGACCAGCCTGAGCAAGAGTAAGATCTGGTCTCTACTAAAAATAGACAAACTAGTGGGTGCCTATAGTACCAGCGAGGCAGGAGGCTGAGGCAGGAGGATAACTTGAGCCCAAGAGTTTGAGGTTGCTGTGAACTATGATGCCATGGCACTCTACCCAGGGTGACAGAGTACAACTCTGTCTCAACAAAACCCCCCAAAACAAACAACCCCCCCCCACAAAGAACCATGACTACAGAGGGACTAAGAGGAGACAACTCAAGAACAGAGGAGGAAAATGCCCTTGACCACCCCTGCCAGCTCCATATGAAAAGGCAGAAGCCCTCTCCCAAGGAGCAGGAGCTGGGGAGAGCCGTCCTGCAGGAGGGGAGGTACCACCTGGGAAGTATGTCTAGGCAGCTGCATGCTGAGGGGCAAGAGAAAGTACAGGGAGAGCATCTCTCAAAACCAGAAATCTTTTCTGGAAATCTATACCAAGCCCAAGTTCTTATCATATATAGCTGGGAGCACTTTCATGCCATGTTAATTTATAAAATTGAGGCTCAAGATAAGTTTATGTTAAGGATCTAAGATAAATTAAGTAAGATGCAAGCCCAGAAATTTTATAATATGATAGATCTCTAAAAATAAAGACCTCTTTTAAGGCAGTATACTATCATAAAAAAGTACCTCTCAGGGTAGCTTAAACTGTCTTCTATTCACTCTTATTTTTCTTCAAACAGCCTTTTCATATTTTATTTGCACATGTAATTCTTAAAGGCTTGCATTGATCTTTTCTAGAACATCTTAGGTTCTAGAAAATTACACATTGTATATTTGTATTAAATACAGAGGGTGCCAAAAAATGTATATACATGTTAAGAAAGGAAAAAAATGTATTAAAACTGTAATACTCAAGTCACATTTGACTTCTGCAATTACAAGAGGTTTTCCACATAACTTGTGCTCATCTTTTGTTATTGGTATATATTGAGTATTACAATTTTAATACAATTTTTTTCCTTTCTTAAAACATGTATACTTTTTTTTTTCTTTTTGGCACCCTCTGTATGTTAGCTGTAACACTAGCTCTGACCTTAGACAAATTACTTAAACTGCTTGGCCTGTTTCTTCCATAGTAGAATATTTTTAAAAAACTCAAACCCAGTGCCTGCTTCCTACAGTAGTTATGGTGAGGAACCTGATTAACTGAGAACACTGTCAGACACACACTAGGGACTGAGTTAACAGCAGGGCTAAACTTACTATTAACAGTAAAGGCCTGGAAATCTTAGCAGTCACAAGTTTATTTGAAATGCAACAAAACCTGATTAACTCATCTTTGTTCTCTGAAAGGGTGAGTCAATCCTACTCTCCCCTGCCTGAAAGTTTGTTTTTTGGTGTGTGTGTGTCAGAGCACTTATTACTAATATATTGATTTGAAAAGGCAAAAATGATTGTTTTTGTACCTAAAGGTTAAAGCACATTCAAATAGCAGACTAAATTAGCAATTAACAACTTTCTGAAATGGATCACTCTGATTTCTCCTTCATTTAATAAGAAATTTTATTAGCAACATTTATAAATTTAAATATTTTGTATATCAGACCCTTCTCAGTTATATTTGAAAATATCTTCTCTCATTCTGTGGGTTGTCTCTTCATTTCATGAGAACTATAAATTTAGCTTTTGATAAAATTTTACTTTCATAGAAATCTATTTGTCAACTTAAAACTCAGTTGGTTTTTAGAAAAAAATTATTTTTAAGTTTATAATAGATATAACAATATTCTTTATAAAAATTTATTTTTATGGTTTTAAAACATGTTCAAATTATTACATAAATACATCTTTAAAATATATAGTCTGTACCCTCCCCAAAAAAGCAAAACCTAACTTATACTATGACAGTGACTTTTGGTTCTTTCATTTTATTCATCAAGGAGGGTCTACCAGGTTCAGCAGGAAGCTGAGGGCCTATGGCTGCCACTGTCAGGCCACATTCTTTCTTACTTCACCCAAGAAGTCATAGGTCTGCTCTGAAATGTCAAAAGGGTCATGAATTTTGTCTGGTGACAGCAGATCTTGTAGTGCACCCCCATTTTCTCGGTTGTGCTTAAGGAAGTCAGCGATAACTTTCCATCGTGCTGCCTCGGTCTCTTCTTCTGCCCATCTGAAAGGGGGCAGGAGTGTAGAATGCAGAAGAGGGAACACGGAATCATGGTACACCAGGAGGAACGTGGCCTTCAGGAATTCTTTGTCTCTCTGGAAAAATATCACCACCATAAATAACTAGGAATAGACCTAGGTCATTGTTTTAAAGCGTTAAATTCTATGAATTCTGTTAACTAAAAGCCATCTAAGGAGCAGGATGGAGGGTGCCACTGGTGCCTGGCAGGACTCATCTCTGAGCCAGAGCTCAGTCAGGACACAGCACCTCAGAGGTGGGAGCAAGTAGGAGTCAGCATGGAGCAGGGCTGAGCGGTTCTCCCTCAGAGAGTTTCTAAGAGGCTGCTTGAGCCTGAGGTGTCTACTAAGCTCTACTGAGAGTATCTCACAGATTCTGTCAAGGAGACAAAAGGGTTGCAGTCTAATTCTGGAGATATTGGTGTGTCAATATAACTAAAACGCAGTGTGAAGCTGACTATATATCTACTTAATTCAATTAAAGCATATCAAGTACAACTGTCATGTTTTCTAAAGGAAGGGCAATAGATGTCCTCCAGTGGATCCACAGACAGGAGACCTAAGGAATAAGAATAGGTTGGCTTATCCCCAGCAATGCCTTTGGTGATGGATGAGGGACTCTTGGGTTCAAAGGGTACCAGACCCTTCCCAGATAACTGGTGCAATCTCAACAGTATTCATCAAGCCCTGGTGCCAGCAGGGTGCAGTGGGGATCTCAGAGAGCATAGCAGGCTGAGAGGGCAGAGATACCTACATATAACAGTCTACACACAGACATCGCCCTCCAACCACACATGCACCTGGGGGTGATGTCCACAGGCCTAAGGCCTTGCACCTTGCCAATTGCTATACTAGAAGGCACTAAACCTACTAGTTTTGGCAAAGTTTACGGGTAGATGATAACAGAAGCTTGAATAAAGATACAATATCTATAAATTTTCCCTGCAAAATTGTCTGTAGCTGTTTTTGCATTACAACAGCAGAGCTGAGCAGTGTGACAGAGACCATAAGGCCTGCAACACCAAAAATATTTACCATATGGCTCTATAAAGGAAGAATTTGCCAAATCCTGGATTATGGCAGTCCAACTACTAAACACACTGATTAAAGCAAGTTCTGTTTGGTAATTACAATGGCAATATAAGCATGACCTAATATATGCTTTTTTTTCCAATATGGGCTATATATAGACCAGGTCAATTCTCTTTTTCCTTCTCCTAGCCTGATTTGCACTTTGAGAACTACAGAATTTTTTTTAAGAGAAATTTGATAGCCAACTGGCAGACTATGGTTTAGAAAATTCCCTTCATTTACATAAAACTCAGTGATCCGAAATAACAATCTTGACCAATGGTTCCTTTTCACATTAGAGAAGAGTTATGCATACCCTTCTTGGAATGTGATTTTGCAACCATAAAGACACAGTTTATCTGGTTAAAAGTGATTACAACTATTGCTACTTCTGCTAAAAAAGAGACATCATTATAATGGGGAAGCAGGCTGGGCTCAGTGGCTCATGCCTGGAATCCTAGCACTCTGAGATTCTGAGGCAGAAGGACTGCCTGAACTCAGGAGTTAGAGACCAACCTGAGCAAGAGGGAGACCCCATCTCTAAAGTTAGAAAAATTAGACAGGTGTTGTTGTGCATGCCTATAGTTCCAGCTACTTGAGAGGCTGAGACAAGAGGATCACTTGAACCTAAGAGTTTGAGGTTGTTCTGAGCTATGATGCCACAACACTTTACCTAGGGGGACAGAGTGAGACTATGTCTCAATAAAAAAAGGAAACAGAATGGCCAAGCAAACTCTGAGCACTACAAATATTAAGTTCAGAAAGATCACATTACCTTCTCAGATCTTTTTAATGTACTTTCTTTTTCAGTCCATGAACTCTAAACAGCAAATAGAAATATTAAATTAGTCCAAATATACATAGGTCCTTGTAACATTCCTGCAACTTTACTCAGTAATTGAACTTAACTGACAGGGTTAAAAATGTTGTATAGGTTCTACACATGCAAGAAGTAAATCTGTAATTAGGCGACTATTGCTAATGACCCAGTACCAGACTGACTAGGCAGATATGTCACTGAGAAATACCTTAGAAGCCCATGATTATTATAAAGCAAAACTAATTTAAGAGCAGAATCATTGGAACACTAAGACATGCATGCAAGCCACAAAAACACAGCACCCCCAAAATAAAATAGTACTAAGCTTTAAGGATTCACAGTAGTGAAAAGGGAAAACACTTCCAAATACCATTATTTCTCTACAATTCTGTCTTCCATGATGATGGTAATGGTCAGAATGAGATAGACTGAAGTATAGCTTTGTAAGTGAATATTTCCAAGCTGTCCACAAGGCTTCACAAAAACTTCTTTAAAGAAATAAAAAACCCAGGGTCCAATTAGTCCTACGAAGTGTGCACTGAGACCTTCACAGTGCCAGTTCCTGGCAAACTGAGCTTGGGTGGAATGCCATCAAGACCATTTGGGGCCTAGGTTTTGTGCATGTGTATAGATGTCTGCCTGTTGGTTCCTGAGATCATGGGTAACTTGAAAGCATTAGACATTTCTCAGAAAGGAGCCCTGGGGTGAATGAAATAAAGGATGCACTGAAATGGCGCTTCTCTGCCACTGATGCGAATGTCTAGGAATGTTCATACTTACTACTTATTCTATACTTCTAGTACTCATGGCATTGTGGTTCTCCTCCCTATCAACTGCTGCACCTGTGTGTCCTTGAGAGGTTGAAGAGGACCCTTAGAGAACCAGAGTGTTTTACTAAACAGTCTAGGTGCCAATAGTTATTATTAAATACCAACCACACACTGAACTTAGCTAAGTAAACACCTGGAGGTTCACATGCTTTCATACTGCAAATTTTAAATACGAATATGGCTTAATGTGAATATCATTTGGCAACTTTGGACTTATTGTCTGGTAAGATTTGCCTATTGTTGTTGGTTAGTTACATGTCAAGGTCGCACTTAGTTTTCATTGAGTCACCAAAAAGAAGTAGGATGTTTCATTAAGAGTAACTCATCCAGGAAGAGCACATGTGTGGGGGGTCACTGCTGCTGCACCACGACCCACTTCATTTCTGGAGCTCCCTTGATGTTAAGTGAACCACATGACTGGTTCTAGCTATAAAATATGAGCAGAAGTGTCCCAGGCCCCTTTGGGACAAAGACAATACAAAGCCCAGGGACAATTTTCCTCTTTTCTTATAGAGACAATTGCCAACAGTGGATGTAACTTGTTTCAGATGATGCTATGAAAGAGTTGAGGCTCCAGCCTGCACTCCTGGGTGACTATGGAGCAGTGTCTTCCACTGATCCATGCTGGGTATGGATCAGGGGTGAGAAATAAACCTGTGTGAGCTGCCACAGCACAGCCAAGGTCATCCTAATATAGCATGCCATGGAGAGAAGGCTCAAGAGTGCATAAGTACCATAAGTACTCTTTTTATTATTATTATTTATTATACAAAAAGATCACTGTGGAAAAATTAAGAAAATACAGATAAAATAAACCCATGCTCCAGAGGTATTATTCACTGATACCTTTCTGGAGTATTTCCAGATCTTTTCATAGGCAAATATACAAATATAAATATACACATTTAATATACATGGACATTACCCATGTGCCTTTTCTTTCTTTCCTTTTTTTTTTTTTTTTTGATGATGCTATGAAAGAACATTGATGAGTTTCAAAGTCATTTTTTGAGACAGAGTCTTACCATGTCACCTTCAGTACAGTGCCATGCTGCATCACAACTCACAGCAACCTCAAACTCTTGGGTTTAAGTGATTCTCTTGCCTCAGCCTCCCAAGTAGCTGGGACTACAGGCGCCTGCCACAATGCCTGGCTATTTTTTTATTCTAGTTGTCATTGTTGTTCAGCAGGCCTGGGCTGGGTTCAAAACTGCCAGCCCTAGTGTATGTGACTGGCACCCTAACCACTGAGCTATGGGAACCAAGCCCATGTCCCTTTTCTTGAAAAACCTGTGGCATATCTGAAAGCACCCAGAGATGGCCTGTAGGGACTGCCCTGGTGTGGCCCTGATGAGGTCCATGGCAGCCAGGTCACTACACATCTCTGAGGCATCTGCTCATCAGGGAAATGCAGATTTTAGACTGGATTAGGGTTCCTAAGGTTAAGACCAACATCCAGATTCTATGACTACTATACACCTATGGTAATATTCCTACGGCAAACGCAGTGCCTTACTCATAGTGGGCTCTTGCAAAATTTTTGTTAAATGAATCAATGTATGTATGTTCTGTGTAATGAATAAATATGATACTAATGACTTTATAGAAGAAGAAAAAAATCCTGCATTATCTAGCTTCAGTGCCAGATGAACTTATCTTAATTATAGGTGATCATATGCACCACAAACATTTTCTTAAACTTCTTCACCGAAAACTCATTTTTACGGTTGACATCCCCTACCCCAGCCCAGCCAGCACATTAATGAGTTTCAAAGCCAAAAAAAGTGTTGTAGATGACCCCTTCCTCCTTCCATTTCTGCTATCAGACCCAGAAGGCTCCCTCTTATCAGCAGGAGTCACCCCCTAACATGCTCACCCCTCCTGCACATGTGCTATTCTCCCTCTCTGTGCTGACAGAGGAGTCTGCCTAAAGCAAAACCTTCCCAGGTTATCATAGTCCTCAACCCCCACTGGGACTCCGACTTCCCTTGCCCATCTAACAACTACTCCCTTAGATACATCTGATGTGCCAAACTGGACCATTTGCTCTTCTCAACAACACACTCTATTCCCTGCTGTCCCAAAACGTGTGCTCATGTAGCTCCTTCCACCTGGAATGTCTTAACTCCCAACTTACCATACCAAAATCTTCTAGACCCCAGACTTATTAGGCCCATCTCCACCAGAACCTCTCTAAGGAAACTGAGTTCTAATTGTCCTTTGCTGCTTTCTTTAAACCTTTAAGGTCCTAGGCTCTACTTCCCCCATGGCACTAGTCATGTTATCTGTGTATCTGCCTGCCTAGGTCTTCTTATACTTGTTGACCCTGATGTATCAGATTAAACCATGTGAAACTGCCATTTATAAAGGTAAAAAATGGTGGAAAATTGGAGATTTCATATGGTTCAATCTGATACCCAGGTGCTATTTCAGACAGCAGGAAATATATGTTGAGTTAAATTAAAAAGGATATGCGTACCATGACTCTCCCCCCAGAACTCAGTTAATTTATCTAATAGGCCATTTTGGATTTTTGCTCTCTGGACTTAAGTCAAGGAAGGATTTTTGCTCTCTGCCATCTTAAGTCAAGGAAGAAACAAAGATTGCAACAGTGCACACAGCAGGCACTCCATCTGCTTATTCGGTCAGGGGAGGCAGCCTCTAGAAAGAAATATTCATAATAAGATCAGAAAGATGAGACTGATTTAACTAGACAGCAGACAAGAGTTGGGAGACATCATCCTAGTAGGAAAAATGCAGGTCTGGAGGCCGGGACAGAACTCATTTACACAGTTGCAGGTGACTACTTTCAGAAGCAAGCGCTCCCATCATGATGCATGCTACCCACCCTGAGAGCATCCATCACGTCCAGCTGCTCTAAGAGCATGGGGAAGGTGGCCAGCATTGGATGACTAATTAAATCTGAAATGCAAAAAAACAGAAAGAACTTTATTCAAACTTCATCTAATCAATTTTACCTAAACAGGTATAAATTTATTCATTCAGATTAAAATTACCATCTCAAATGATTTGTTGGTAACACATTTACACATCATAACCTCTAGGAAAACTCAAAGCTGTCCCCTTATCCTTCATCTGCTCTTATACCCCTATCTGAAATAGATGGCGCTTTTAGAGTGAGAGGTGAAGTGGCTCTGAACAGAATAAGACTAGAAAATTTTGTCCTATGTTTTTTCCAACCTCTTTTTCCTTTGTTGACTGTAGTGTGGTAAAAGAAATCATCTTTCTTTTTTTTTCTTAAACAGAGTCTCACTCTGTTACCCTGGGTAGAGTGTCATGGCATCACAGCTCACAGTAACCTCAAAGTCTTGGGCTCAAGTGATCCTCCTGCCTCAGCCTCCCAAGTAGCTGGGATTATAGACTTCCACCATGATGGCCAGCTAGTTTTTCTGTTTTTAGAGAGAGAGTCTCACTCTTGCTGAGGCTGGTCTCAAACTCCTGAGTTAAAGTGATCCACCAGCCTTGGTCTCCCAGAGGACTGGGAATTTAGGGGAAAAGAAATCTTATGATTAGAAAGTAGCCTGGTCTCAAAAAACTGAGTAGGAACCAGGAAGCACCAGGAAAAGGAGGCAAAGGGTAGGCTGCTCAGGTCTGACTCATCTTCCAGTGCTCAGGAAGGGCCCAGACTTGTATCTGGTGCCAGCAGACAGTGGTGGATGAAATTGGAAAGAATTAGAAACTGGGTTCTGACCATATAACTACTGTGTAGGAGAATATTAGTATTTCACAATAAATAATAGCACATGAAATACCTTTGCAAAGTATACAAGGAAGAATGTAATGTGTCGTTGTCTGTGTGCTTTAAGAAGATACCTGAGAGTGGATAATTTATAAACAAATAATTTATTTCTCATAGTTTTAGAGTGAGGGAAGGCCAAGATCGAGGTGCTGGCATTGAGTGTCTGGTGAGAGCTTTCTTTATTGTGTTCTCTGGAGGGGAGGAACACTGTGTCCGCACCTGGCAGAAGGCAAAAGGGCAAGTGAGACAAATTCCTTTATCAACCCCTCGTACAAGGGCCCCTAATCCCATTCATAAGGGAGGAGCCCTTATGGCCCAATCATCTCTCAAAGGCCCAACTTCTTAATCCCATCACATTAGCAACAGCTGAATTTTGGAAGAAACACAAATCACAGCAGACACTTTTGAAACATCAAAGGCAATATATTCTATAATCTTGAGTCCTTAGTAGAGAAAAACCCTCTCTTTAGATATTCTTAAGAGGACTTTTTATTCTGAGGATTAAATTCAATTCCTTCCTCCCTCCTTCCCTCCCTTCCCTCTTTCCCTCTCTGTCTTCCTGTCTTCCATTTTAGAGACTCACTCTGTCACCCAGGCTGAAGTGCAGTAGCATGAACATCGCTCACTGGTCTTTACCCTCCTGGGCTCAAGCAATCCTCCTGCCTTCGCCTCTCAAGTAGCTGGGACTACAGGTGCACACCACTATACCTGGCTTTTATTTTTTGGGCTCAAGTGATTCTCCTGCCTCAGCCTCCCAAAGTGCTAGGATTACAGGCCTGAACCACCACAAAAGACCTATCCTCTTTAAGAAATCCTATCATTCAAGAGGTTTTCCTAGCCACTAAACATAAATTCAAAGGCAATGATGATTAAAAGGTTTAACTATCCTGCCTTCGAATAATAATTATTCCTTAAGAAATTCCTGTGTGTGTTTGACTTTAACCTCTTTTTCTATCTACCTATCCTGGTGGTAAGTCCCTGGGAGAGGACTATGTTTCCAAGCAGTAAGCCATCTCACTCACTCTGCTCCATCCACACTGCACCGCCTTCCTTCTGAAGCCCTCCAACATGCACATTTCCTTGCCTTGGATCTTCAGACCTGCTGGCACCTCCGCCCAGAAAGGATCCTTCCCCACACACCTCCCCCATAGGTCTAATTGCTCCCTCAGGTATTATCTTAACTATTACTTGCTCAAACAAGTCTTTCCTTGGCCTACCCGTTAATTCAGGTCTTCCTAGCATATGTTCACATTGTGTATTTCTCTTCAGAGCACTTTTTCTAAAAGGTTGGAAAGGATTATGGATTATTCAGACAACTATGTGTTTGAGGCCTGTTGCCCTACAAGCACAGGGACGACTGTGCTTCTCTTATTCATCACTGGGCCTGGCACAATGTCTGGCACAAGCAGGCACTCGGCACATATCTGCTTATTGATTCACTAAATTCAAAGACAGCCAGTAAAATTAAACTATTTTTTGTAAAGTCAATTCTTAGATCATTTGCATTTCTCATTGTAAGTTCAATCACGTATGATTCATTGATTTTCAAAATTATTTTTTAACATGGTAAAAATTTCAAACTTACAAAACAATTGCAAGAATAAAAATAGTATGCAGAATGCCTAAATACCCCTTATCTAGATTCATTAATTTTAACTAATCTATTAGTACTTATACTTCATACATTAAGAACCAGCTATTTTGGTCAATTTTAATTTCTTCCTCCCAAAATGATATGCACATGAAACAAACAGAAAAAACAGATTTTTCAGAGACATTAAGGGTATATATGATTGTATCTGAGATTTAGGATCTCAACTCTACGGAGTTTGAAATGTGAAAATGTGTACACTTGAAAGAACTAAATAGGTATTGAGCTCACAAAGCTCAATGCCTTGCATCTAAAGGTGTCTCACAACACTGACATCAATGCTATTTTAAATATTTGATTCCAAATGTCACATTCAGAAGCAGAAGATATAGGCTAGCATAGGTTGCCTTTACTCAAAACATGAAGTGTTACTGCATATAAACAATGGAAAAGACTTCTTACCAGCATTTTGCAAGCTCATCCTGTCTTTCAGGAGCACATCTCCAAGAATTTGTCGATAAAATATCAACAAGTGAACAGTACACATACTTCCAATTAGTGTTTCTGGAAGTAGACTATTAAAGAAGAAAATAATGCATTCATGACAGTCTTCAGACAATCCCCTACAATCCAACCTACAGTGTTTTTTATGATATTACCTTAATGAACAGGCCCAAGTTTTCCTTCATTATTGAAAATAATTTTAACAATTTAAAGAAAATTGGCTACATTAAACTTTAGGTAACTTAGATTTTTTTGTGTACACTTTCAAATCTGAACTTGGTGGTGCCATTGCTGTTCTTCCATTTTAGCATATACGTCTATGTTACATATGAAATAAAAAAGAGAAGTCATCAATTGCATGTTTTAGAAAGGGACTAGTCAGCTACAAGCTTTAACAAAAGCTTGTGTCTGCCACGCCTGATGTGGTGAACCCAGAGGAAATACAAGTTCAGACTGTTCATAATGCTGGATGGAATAAGGGGAGGGCAAGGCATGACAATCTTGGAATAAATCTTGACTTTGCTCCTTCCTAGCTATGTGACTTTAAATTACTTAGTCTCCACATGTTTTGGTTTCCTCATTTGTAGAATGTGACTAGTATGCCTGAATTTCAGAAGGCTACTAAAAGGATTAAAATGAGGTAAGTATAGAGTGCTTAATGCAGTGCCTAGTACATAGTAAAGGCTTAAAAATAGAAAAAAAAGTCAACATTAAAGTTAAGTTGGTATCAGTTTAAAATAGATTTTGTGACTAGGTTGTTATGTAATTCCCAGGGTAATCACAAAGAAAATATCTATAAAATAAACACAAATGGAAATGAAAAGGGAATCAAAATGTGTCACGATAAAAATATCAATTAAACACAAAGGAAAGTAAGGAGGGAGGAAATAACCAAAAAAGCTGTAAGACATACAGAAAACAAGTAACGGAATGGAAAAAGTAAGTCCTTCACTATAATCACTTTAAATGCAAACAGATTAAATTCCTCAATTAAAAGTTATAGATTGGCAGAATGTATTAGGAAAAAAACAAGATCCAACCAGATGCTATCTATAAGAGACTCACTTTAGACCAAGGACACTTGAAGGAAGGGCTGAACATAAAAAGGTATTTCATGCAAACAGTAACCAGAGAGAGTATAGTTAGTTATAATAACATCAGACAAAATAGACTTTAAGCCATATAACTGTTTCAAGAGACAAAGAAGGATATTTTATAATGATAAAACAGTCAATTTACCTAGAACATATAACATTATAAACATAAATGCATCAAACATCAGAATTCCTGCATATGGGAAACAAATACTGATGGAATTAAAGAGAGAAATACACAAATCTACAATAATAGTAGAGACTTAGATACTCCACTACAGTAACTTAGAGTAACTTAACAGAGGATCATAACACCATAGACCAGGTGGATCAAACAGTCAAACACAGAACACTCTACTTAATGACACAGATAACATATTTTCCTCAAGTGTACACAGAACATTCTTTACGACAGACCATATGTTAAGTCCCAAAACAAGTCTTAGTAAATTTAAAATGACTGAAATCATACAAAGTATCTTTTCCAATCATAATAGGATGAAACTATAAATCAAAAGCATAAAGAAAACTGGAAAATACGCAAATATGTGGAAATTAAACTATACATTCAAATAACCAAGGACTTAAAGAAGAAATCTCAGGGGAAATTAGAAAACATCTTGAGCCAAATGAAAATGAAACCACAGTATACCAAAACTTAGACAATGAAAACAGTGCTAAGAGGGAAATTTAGAGCTGTAAATGCCTACATTAAAAAAGAAGAGCTCAGGCTGAGCCTGGGGGCTCACACCTATAATCCTAGCACTCTGGGAGGCCGAGGTGGGTTAATCACCTGAGCTCAGGAGTTTGAGACCAGCCTGAGCACAAGCCAGACTCTCCATCTCTCCTAAAAATAGAAAAACCAGCCAGGCATTGTAGCAGGGACCCATAGTCCCAGCTACTTGGCAGGCTGAGGCAAGAGGATCACTTGAGTCCAAGAGTTTGAGGTTGCTGTGAGCTTCATAGCACGCCATAGCACTCTATCCAGGGCGACAGAGTAAGACTTGATCTCAAAAAGAAAAGAAAAAAGAAAGAAAAAAAAGAGCTCAAATCAACACCCTAACTTTACCTCTTAAAAAACTAGAAAAGAACAAACCAGCAGAAAGAAGGAAAAGAATAAAGATTAGAACAGAGACTGACAAAATAAAAAACAGAAAAATCAGAGAAATTAATGAAAGCAGGAGTTGATTCTATAAAAAAAAAAAAATGAACAAAACTGACTTTTTGTGAGAATGTCTAAGGAAAAAAGAAAGAAGGCTCAAATAACTAAAATGAGAAATAAAAGAGGGAATATCACTACTGATTTTATAGAAATAAAAAGGTTTATAAGAGAGTACTATAAATAATTGTATATCAACAAATTAGATAACCCTAAATTTCTAGAAAAACAGAATGTATCATGACTAAATCATAAAGAAATTGAAAATCTGAACAGAGCAATAATAAGGTGATTGATCAGTAATCAGAATAAAGAAAAGCCCAGAACGAGATGGCTTTACTGGAGAATTCTATGAAACATTTAAAAAGAATTAGCGCACCAGGTGCAGTGGCTCATGCTTGTAATCATAGCACTTGGAAGGCCGAGGCAATGGATTCCTGAGCTCCTGGGTTTGAGACCAGCCTGAGCCAGAGCCAGACCTCATCTCTAAAAAATAGCTGGGCATTGTGGTGGGTGCCTATGGTCCCAGCTACTTGGGAAACAGAGGCAAGAGAATTGCTTCAGCCCAACAGTTTGAAGTTGCTGTGAGCTATGATGCCATAGCACTCTACCAAGGGCAACAAAGTGAGACTGTCTCAAAGGAAAAAAAAAAAAGAATTAACGCCAAAAACTTTTCCAAAAATTGAAGAGGCGAGAACACTATCAAATTCATTTTATGAAGTCAGCATTACCCTGATACCAAAGCCAAGACACTGTAAGGAAAAAAAAACTTCACAAAATTACAGGCCAATAGCTCCAATGAATATTGATGCAAAAATCCTCAATAAAATACCAGCAAACTGAATTCAACAGCACATTAAAAAGCTTATATACATCATGACCCAGGAAGAGTTATTTATGGATTCTAAAGGTGGTTCAATGTATAAAAATCAATGTAGTACACCATATTAACAGAATTAAGGAAAAAAACAACATACTTGTTTTAAACAATGTTGTGTAAGCACAAAATTCAACACTCTTTCATGATAAAAACATTCAACTAAGTAGGAATACAAAGAAACTATTATAACATAATAAACGCCATATATGAAAAGCCCACAGCTAACATCATACCCAACAGTGAAACGCTGAAAGCTTTTCTTCTAAAATAAGAAACAAGACAAGGATCCTGCTCTCACCACTTTTATTCAACATAGTAATGGAAATACTGGGGGTGGGGGGAAAGAAGTAAAATTATCTTTGTTTGCCGGCAACGTGATGAAGAAATATATAGAATATATGTAGAAAACCCTAAAGATTCCACAAAACACTGTTAGAACTAACAACTGACTTTAGCAAATTTGCAGGATACAAAATCCACATGCAAAATCAATTGCATTTTTATGTACTAACAATGAATTATTTGCAAAGGAAATTAAGAAAACAATTCCGTTTACAATAACATCAAAAAGAATAAAATACCTAGGAATAAAATTTTTTTTAAAATTTCAATGTTTACATTTCAAAATAACAGTCTGGAAACATGAAAAGTGAGTGTCACAAATGACATATACTAAATTCTTACTGGGAATATATTAAGCAGAAGAGTTAACCTTAGAAAATACTCAAGAAAATGTCTTAGATCATTCTATATATATTTTTTCTATGTTTTTCCTGCCCCCCACCCGTGGTCTCTTCTGGCTATCTTTAAATATGTATTTCCCAAATACTATGTTTAGAGATACATGACCTCTGTCACTAAGCATGAAGAATGACCATATAGAAAATCTTGAAAACCTTGCAAATGATGTGATGTCCTCTATGAAAAAGGATGATGACTTTGGGCTGAGAAAAACCACCAAAGGTTAAAAAAGAGCCTGTGAAAAAGAACAGAATGAAAGTGACCCCTATGATGGTCTAAGAGCAAGGGGTTCCATGGGTACTTAGTTTTGTGGAATTTAGATAAGTAACCTTGACCACTCCCTAAACCCTGTATTTCTAGAAACATCTAAAAATGCAAGACAAGTTCTCCTACTACATTTATGTTCATATACAGCATTTGATAATACAAATCCAGAAGGTTGGAAATCTTTTTCCAATCCTGCTAAAATCCTTCTATCTACCTGACCTAGATTTCAAATGCTAGCTACAGGGAGCCATTTAGCTTTCTCAGTGCTATCACATGCCTTTTCAGGGCTCATGTTATGATTCCCAAGGGTGTTCTACATCCTGCCCTCTGGACCACGGCCCCTGTGGGCAGTGTCAGCTGCATGCCCAAACTTAGGGCTCACACTGACCAACAGTCATTGAGTTTTGCAGGGGAAGGGGTGGAACCTTCCTTCCTTCCATTTGGCCCTCTCCTTTTTTCACAGACCTGCCCACCCTATCTGTCTAGCAGACACTGGTCCTCCCACAGTGTGGGCACTCCTTTCCTTCTGGCACCTTCCCAAATATGAAGTAATGCTACTTGGGCTTTATTACATTTTATTTAGGGAAATCCTCTGATTTTCCCAAGCCTGTGATGACTAAAAAGTTCTGGGCTGCTAAAGGTTAGCTGAACTAAATAAGTAAAAATATATTTCCTTACTTTACACACAGACCAGCAAGCTCTGGTAGCAGAAAAACAATGAAAGGGCTTCAGGCAAGCCAAACAAGTATTATGTATTTTTAGTAACAATATAACGAAAGTAAAGATAAAAAAGATGGATGCATCAGAAAGGCAAATGATAATTCTCCTGACAGCCAAAGGATATACACATACTACTAAAGTATGGTTATGTGCTGGGTGAAAGGATAGTATAAAGCCAGCCAGCCAGCCAGGGTATGGTGTAACAACGAGCACTAATGTAAACTTCCATTCTTGGCCCTGTCTCCATTGTTATATGTCACTTCGCATAAAGGAAAGAGGCCCTATCCTATCTCCTTTCAGCAGAGAAGTTTGGACAAGCAAAGGTGAAATTTGTAAGAGAGGGAGGGTGAGGATGCAAAGTCCAGGGCCTCTGGCTTCACTATGCCCATAGTGAGCCTGGCTATGTCTGGCACCAGCAGTGTGCCCCAACCCACACATGACATTCCTATGAGTATACATTTCAAATCATGCAATGCAGAGAGGCAATTTCAAGACAGTGCTCACGTCTCTCTGTGGACTCTGGAAAGACAGAAGACTACTCACCAAGACAAGGCAGGAAGGTGCCAGGGACAGCAGAGGCCAAGTAGAGCTTCTGAGAAGTATCCGAGGGAGATCCTCACTTAGCAATTATTTTACAAATGTTTTTCTGGTGCCTAATGTGTACTATAATCAAACAAGTGTCTCAGTTCCTGAGGTCTAAAGGATGATGACTTAGGACCTTCAAGGGCCTATGAGTAGCTGGGTGCGGTGGCTCACACCTGCAATCCCAGGACTCTGGGAGGCCGAGGCAGATCTTCTGAGCTCACCAGTTTGAGACCAGCCTGAGTACAGTGAGACTCTGTCTCTAAAAATAGCTCAGCATTGTGGTGGGTGCCTATAGTCCCAGCTACTCAGGCAGCTGAGGCAAGAGAATCTCTTGCCCAATAGTTTGAGGTTGCCGTGAGGTATGACGCTATAGCACTCTACAGAGGGAAAAAAAGTGAGACTCTGTCTCAAAAAAAAAAAAAAAAAAAAGAATCCAGTGCATAGAACAACATTCACTGCTTAAGAAGGATGAGCTGCCTTACTGACCTCTGCAACACACAGTCAAATTTGATCTTGATAAACAAAGAATCTGAAAACCAGTATTTGGGGCCAAGAAACACTATTAGGAGCTATACTTGAAAGATATGCTTGGAGTGCACTAGGACTCTCAGAGGCTTATCAAACGAGATGAGTAATGAAGAGGCCAAAGAAGTGGGAGGAATGAAGCCAAACAAGATTTAGCTTTTCTTTTACAAAGACTGCTACTGTGCCACTTTTTTTCTAATCTTGAAAAATAACAATATTCCAAGGAAAGATTGGCCAAAAAAGGGAATTTACAGGTTCTATGAACATCCAAGGGGAAAAAGTCAAAGGTAAATGATACCCATGAACACATTATTAAGGGCTATTGACAGATTTAACTGTTAATACTATAATTATAAAATACATTTCAGTACTTGAGATGAGAACAAGGGATGTCTCAGCTAAGACCATGATCTGGAATGAGAAAAGCAACCACTCAGAGGGGTGTGCCAAGTCTTCATTTATTTCCCTATATCTTGGTATCTGTGAGCCATGAGCAAGCTGTGATGGGCCAGTTCAATCTTATTAGTCTCTGTCCCCTGTGATGCTTTTCCAACCCCCTTCTTGTCCCCCTGTGCCTTCTGTGGAGTTCCTTCCCTCCACATCTTCCCCTGGTCACAGTCTTCAAATCCTCCAAAGCCTATTTGAAATCCCTCCTCCACCTTATCAGCTACGTACACATCATATTTTCATTTGAGCAAATGAAAAATCTGTTTTAAATTTCAGATTAACATGAGAGTACAATGATTAGGTTATGTTGTTTGCATCTGTTAAGTAAAGTCCAAGTAGTAGTTGTGCCCCTCACCCAGGAGGTGTGCCATACACCATTACATTGTGCCCATTAGGTGAGAGCACACCAATCCCACTCCCTCTTTCCCCCACTATGCTCTCCCCCACTTGAGTTTAATGCAGTTTTTCTCTTGTGTGAGCATGTAGTTGTTCATCTACTGGTTTCATATTAGTATTGAGTGCATTGGATACTCACTTTTCCATTTTTGTGATACTTTACTAAGGAGAATGTTCTAGAACTATATCCAGGTTAATACAAAAGATATAAAGTGTCCATATTTTTATGGCTGAATAGTATTCCTTGGTATATAAGGAATAAAAAAAATTGAAAATAAATCTCAAACTGTACCACAGTTTATTAATCCATTTATGGGTTGACTCAATCCATTTGGTTCCACATGTTGGTGATTGTTGAATTGAGCTACGAATTCTATTGCAAATGTCCTTATGATTAAATAATTGTTTTAACTTCTGGGTAGATATCTAGTAATGGGATTGAATGATAAAATGGAAGGTCTACCTTTAGTTCTTTGAAGATTCTCCATACTTCTTTCCATAGAGGCTGTATTAGTTTGCAATCCTACCAACACGGAAGTGTTCTCTTCTCTCCATATCCATACCAGCATCTGCAACTTTAGGACTTTGAGAAGTGGGGTTAGGTGACAGGTCAAGGGGGTTTTGATTTGCATTTCTCTGATGAATTGGGATGATGAGCATTTTTTCACGTGTTTGCTGGCCATTCATCTGTCTTCTTTGGAGAAGGTTCTGTTCATGTCTCTTGCCCAGTGATAAATGGGATTGTTTGCTCTTTTCTTGTTGATTAGTTTGAGTTCTCTGTAGATTCTAGTTATCAGCCCTTTGTCAGAGTACTAGCATGTAAATATCTTCTCCCATTCTGAAAGGTGTCTGTTTGCTTTAGTCATTGTGCCCTTAGCTGTACAAAAGCCTTTTAACTTGATCACACTCCATTTCTTTATTTTTGGTGTTGCTTCAGTTGCTCATGGGGTTTTCACATTTGAACAAATTTGATGACACAGCACAATTTACCTGGCATTATATTTACATTTTATAATAGGTAATAATGATAGCTAACACTACAGTGTTAGTTACTATGTGCCACACACTATAAACACTGGCTAACTCTTCTATATGCTTTCTTTCCATTAAATCTCTTTACAGCTTTATAGGGTTGGTAATTATTATCATGATGTCCATCTTAAAGATATAGACACTGAGACCCTGAGAGACATGGATAATTTACTTGTCTAAGGTAGCACTGAGTGAGAATGTGACAGATTGAGATTCTACTAGGGTAAAAAACTCCTGAGGAAAATGAAAATTAAAACCACCACGAGAAGCCACTACTCTCACGTAGAATGGCCAAAATGAAAAAACTGATAATATAAAGTTTGTCAAGAATATGGAATAATTGGAATTCTCTCATATATTCCTAATGAGAGTATACAATGGTATAGTCATTTATTTGGGAAAACACTTTAGCAGTTTCTTATAAAGTTAAACAAACACCAGAAGACCCAGCAAGCCCACTTCCAGTTATGTGTGGCCATGTGAAAGGAAGACCTTTATCCATACACAGAAAACTTGGATGCAGATACTTAAAGCAGCTTTGCTCATAGCTGTCTAAATCTATAAAGACCCCCAAATGCCCATCAACTGGTGAATGAATAAACAAATTGTGTTATATCTATCAAATGGAATACAGATACATCTTGACTTATGGTAAGGTTACTTCCTGAAAAACCCACAGTAAGTTGAAAATATCAGTTGAAGATGCATTTAATATACCTAATCTACCATACATCATGGCTTAGCCTAGCCTACCTGAAATGCACTCAGAACACTTACATTACCCTACAGTTGGGCAAAACCTAACACAAAGCCTATTTTATAATAAAGTGAATAACTCATGTATTTTACTGAATACTGTACCATATGGTTTCTACTGAGTACGTATTGCTTCTGTATCATGCTAAGATTGAAAAGTCTTAAATCAAACCACCATAAGTCAGAGACCATCTGTACTATTTAGAACAAAAGCAAACATACTACTAACACATCCAATGGCATGGGTGAACGTCAAATGCATTATGCTAAGTGAAAGAAGCCAGACTTAAAAGGTCATACAGTACATAATTCCATTTACATGACATTATGGAAAAGGCAAGACTGTTGGGAAAGAAAATAGATGAGTGGTTGCCTGAGCCTAAGGCTGGGGAGTTGAGTCCAAAGGGGCAAATGAGAGTAGGGGAAATATTCCCTATCTTGATAGTGGTGGTAGTTCCATGACCATATACATTTGTCAAAATGCAAAGAACTGTAAACTAAAAAGGGTATGATTTACAGCATGTAAATTACATCTCAATAAACTTGACATTAAAAAATAGTTACCTAAAGGCAAGATCATGCAGCTGTCAGCCCCCTTTAGTCAAAAGTGTCTAAATTTTTAGTCTGGCCAAATTTATCATTTGAGCTAACTAATAAATAGAAGAGTAAGTTGATATAAGCTTTACTACAGTTTCATTTCCGTACTGATCTTTGGTAGAAGAGTTGATGGGGAAAACAATAACAAACCAAAGATGACCAAGCAAGAGGAGAAGCCAAAAGCAGAGATGGCCTATAAATGCTGAACGATTCCAAGTTCACGGGAAAGGTAAAAGGAGGTACCAACCTTAATAAGTTTCTTGAACTTCTGTTCAAGGATCTCAGTTTTACTAGAAGTTGAGGCTGCCTTCTCATTGTCATGATCTGATAGAAAACACCTCCGTGTGCTTTAAAAAAAATTGAAAATACATCTCAAGACTTTAAGTGCTTTAGGACAGTAGTATAATAAAAACAAATGTTCTATGAACATATACCACTAGTGGTGCTGAATTGAAAGCCAGGAGTCACCCACACCCTGAAGGAGTTGACAGAAAGATAAAGTGTGATGTTAATGCATATGCACCTCTCTAATGGCACCTGATTGGCCACTACATCAGATGCTCTATAGCATTATTGCTGCTACATTACATAGGGAAAAAAGGGAACTTAAAAGGATGTCTGACTCAAGGTAGTACCAACTGCATTCCAGACCCCAAACTCCTTCCTGTTCAAAGAAGCCAGAACTGGTATTGTGGGGGCAGCAGCAATGGTATGTGTCCTGAATCACCAAACAAAGAGATGGATGGCTGAGGAGTGAAAATGGAGTTCCAAATCTGTCACACTGTGAACTCCATGAGGCACTGACCACATCTGTCTTGTTCTCCATTTTCTCATTATCTAGCATAATGCCTGGTCAGTGAACATATTAAAAGACACTCAGTATTATGGGAGGGCAAATGTGCCATGCATATCACCATTTCAAACATCTGTACCCTTTAACCTAGCAATAGGCAATCTCTGAATTAGTCTATTCTATTCATTCTGTATCAGCACAAGCACTCATCCAGTGTTCAATGAAAAGGAACTAATACAGTGTCCTCATTCTTTATCATTTCTTAAGAGTCTCATGTGTATACTACTAAAAAAGTAAATACTTAGATAAAAATGACTAAGACTTTAATTTCAAATGGCATTTTAAAAATGTGAACCTAAGTAAAAATGCAATTTATTAGAATATAGCTATCTTCTCTGATGCATCTGCTATTGGTTTAATCTTTAAGAAAAGGAAGACAACACATTAGAGATGTACCTCTTCTGGGTACTGACGGGTCCACTTCAACACCTTTTTCATAAGGAGTACCACCATTCAAAAAGAGTTCATAAGTCCTATAAGAGAATGCCATGACAGATACATGTTGTGAGTATTTTATAAACACTGGAGTCAGTAGTGGAATATTCTTAAGCACAAACACACACAGTCACAGACATTTTATTTATATCTCATTACACAAGACAATGATAGCTGTTGATCACTCTGTGAGGTACCATCTCAGTCTCTATCTTCCCTTCCTTCCCTATCTAAGGTAAAAGATACATTTTTCCACATCAAAATGAGAAAGGTTAATTTAAGTCATTAAAGTGTTTGGACTTTAATGACTAGTGTTAATGACAAGTAATTACTGTTTTTTGATGTAGTTTTCAAATGTGTTGAATCATTATTTGAAATAAAGCCATTATAAATTTATCTTCTTTTTAAAATGTAAAAGTTACATGTAGATTGTTGTAAAAAGTGTGAATGGCATGGAAATGATAAGTAAAAAATTCCCTACCCCTCTAGTTCAGTGTGTCTTCTGCCCTATCTTTTCCCATAAAGATGTGAACACATATTCATGCATAAATACAGTGAATTTCTTTTTTTTTTTTTTTTTTTTTGAGACAGAGCCTCAAGCTGTCCCCCTGGGCAGAGT
>NW_003852543.1:2797467-2807617 GCF_000181295.1 Otolemur garnettii | reverse complement strand
TTTTTTTTTGGTTGCAGCCATCATTGTTGTTTGGCGGGTCAGGGCTGGATTCAAACCTGCCACCTTAGGTGTATGTGGCTGGCGCCTTAGCTACTTGAGCCACAGGCACTGAGCCTCCCCCTCACCATTTTAAAACTGGGATCATCTTTGTCTTATTAATTTTGAGAGTTCTTTTTATATTACAGATAACAATCTTCTCATTCTTCTGTATATATTACAAATATTTGCTTATAGTTGGCCTTTTGATCTTAAGGTTAAAGTTGTTTAGTGGTTGCCGCTACAATTTCAATGCCCCAATTACAGAAGAGAGAGAGTCAGACTTAGCTTGACCCCAGACTTAGCTTTCCCACTCTTGGAAAGAATTAGGTTCTGTTTTCATTACGGTGAAATGTGCTAATACCATAGAAAATAATTGAAAAAGTATTCTCAGCAGATAGCTAGTGCAAACATCTTTTAAATTTCCTCTTCTATATGTGTCCCTTCTTCCTCCATAGGAGGGACATATGCATGCTGCTTTCACATACTACTTTAAACAACCCTAAAATCAATATTAAAAGCCCTTTCCCCAAAAGTTACTGAAATGCTAACCTGAGGTGTCTGGAGTCTAAAAAATGAATTTCTATAAAATTATTCATTTGTAAGGAAAGCCAACTTACTTTGTTGGAATAGGAACTCCACTGGCATCAAAAAGTTTAAGAAACACCCAGCCACAACTTAACTCTCCTCTTTCACCAGTTGACTAGGAAATAAAACAAATATATGAATTTTAATGTCTGTACTGATCAAATTTATAAGCACATACCCAGTCCTTTTAAAGGAATAAAATCAGTATTCACCTGTAGAAATAAAAAGTTCTCCATAAGAAAATAAAATGGAACATATTAGATTCCCATTTTACTCGCAGATCAGATGTTAAAGGTAGTATGTCAAGCAACAATCATATTGTGTCAATACTGCTCCTGAAAATCCCTTAAACTGGATATATGGCAACTGTTGCTATTATCTCTGGAGTGATATATGTGTATAAACATTTTGCAGAGTGATCTCAAATCACATCAATACTACATAGATTATGAAGCTTTGCTACATTAAGAGATGGAATACAGATATCACTCATTCAAGGGCCTTTTCACTTGGAATTTTACCCACACTGTTAATTGCCAAAAGCCCCCAGAGCTTGTGGAAGGCCTATATCTCTCTCTCTCCTACCTACCTATAATATATATGGATGAATTTGTATTAAAGAAATGAAGGGATGGTGTAATACTATAACCTCTTTGTAATGGTTCTCTGGGTTACCAGGAGGCCAGGTATATAACTTCTCAAGTTATTATTAGAATGTGGAGACATTTACTAGCACAGACTTGAGCCATTGGTTCAATAGTTTATATGGCATAAGTTAACCCAAGTCTGGTGTTTTCTTGTAAAAATGACCACTTTGCCAGGTCCCTTAGTTGTACCCCTTATTGATAAGGCTTAATGTACTCAGCCTCTGGGGAACAGACATGGGTAGACCACAATACTGGAATGTCACTGAGGACCTTTCTCACTTTCCGCAAAGTTCCAAATTTTCATTGTTTTAAAAGCACTGGACTTCAAGCAAGCTGTAAATGTAAGCTATAAATGTAAGTGTAAATAAATACCCTTTTATTTTAAATGCTACCTAAACAGCAGAACTACATACAAAATTAGAAATATTGCCATTCTATTCCTCAAGGGATTAAAATTCTACTAAACATAAACCCTCAATTATCTTCCTTGTAAATACGGACACATTTTTTAATCTTCCTTTTTTACTTATACATTGGAAAGCATTATCTTTCAACTGGTGACATACATTGCGAATATAAGAAATTCCAAGTTCAAATAATATTCCGAGATCTGGAGATGAAGAATTGGACCTGATAAAACAATCACCATCAAGTAAGCATGGCAAAATGCCAGTAACCTGAAATGATAAAGAAACTAACATTACTCATCAGTAACTTTAAAAATAAAATAAAAAACAAATAAATTAAAATGAAGTAAGTGAAATTTAAAAAATGGGAGGGGAGTTTTAACTCTATTCATTAGTATATGGTTTTTACCTTTGCATTATATTTTAATAAAAATATTTTAAGGAAAACAAAAATCAGATGGATTGGATTCATCTATACCAATGCTTTAAAACAAAAAAAATTAAGTTCTCTGTTTAAGGAAACATCTTTACCTTCACTTACTCTTTGCTTAGAGTAGAGGCTAATATAAGTGCTGTACCTAAGTCCTCAGAGGTGTTATTAAAAATAGTTTGCATACACTACTACTTTATATTATTCACTGCTCTTCATAAACAGAGCTAAAATTAAAGACTGAGAACACATATTTGCTCAATTTTCCTAATGTGAGCCTTGCAAATGTTCCTTTCACTTCCCTGGGTTCATTCCATTCCCTTCCCTCTCGCTAGACAACTATATCCCCCTTTCTTATCTATAAAATCTTATCCATCCTTCAAGGTCTAGTCTCTCTTCTACAAAACATTCCCTAAGCCAAAGGACTAGAATCAACTTCGCCCTCCTTTATGCTTCCAAAGCACTTAGAGCCCCATAGCTATTACAATCTGCCTGAATACTTATCAACAGTACCAACCCCACAGGCTAGTCTAAGGAATGCACAAGACAACGCACATCAGGATGGACAGAGGGCCTGGGACCTAGTTAGAACTCTATAAATAGAGGATATTATTATTCACATATGTGCATATGTGTTTTTCCTTACTAACATGTAAGTTCTCACATATCTAGGAAGAATGCCCAGTTCACTGCACATAACAGATGCTTAATTTCATTCAACAAGATAACACATACTAATTATTTATCCTTCCCAACATCTTCATACCCTGAGAAAACACTAGAAAATTCTACCTAAGCGCTTCACATACACAGAGATGTAACAGCAGAATTGTGAAGTGTTGTACCAAAAGACAAGCTGTGTCTCTCACTGGAAGCAGAGTGCTCAGACAATGAAGCTGGCTGGCCTTTTCTGAGCTGTGCTCAGACAAGTGTGGACACACAGAGCCCACAAGTGAGGGGCTGGGCCTCACCCACAGCCTAAGCCCTCTCATTGAATATCTATCTTGTTTTAAGATCTTTTAATACAATAGAAGGAAGGGCAATTAAGGGTTTTTAGGGGTATATAACGGAGTTAGCTGTGGGAGGGAAGTAAATACTATAGTAATGAAAACTTGGAGGTAAAACTTGGAAAAAAGTAATGTAAAATAAACTATAGACAATTTATCTTGTAAAAAGAACATAAAGACATCTTCACTATCATTAGTACTGACTCAGTGATCTGAACACACCTAACCTCATTCCAGTCTTAAGAGTACCTGGGTGTAACGTACAGTCCCCTAGGTGTCACCCTTGAGTCTATCTGAAAAAAGCACAGCTCTCATTTATACAGTTGGAAAACTTCATTTTTAAAAAACACTACACTTCCTAAATTTTATCTTTTTTGTTTTAAACCACATGAGCATTTTCTAAAATTGAACCCTCAAATCCATTGAATGAGATGATTCACAGGAATTATAACTTTGGTGAGTCAGAAACATGAGTAATTTTTATCAAAGTCCTCAAGGAACACCAAAGAATGTAAAGATTTAAATCTAGCCCCACATATTCTGTGCTAAATATAAATATGTTACACTTTGACAGCCTTATCTTAGAAATTAATTGCTTAATACTTAACAGTTGAAAGAAGTTCATTCCTCATTCCAGTCGCTCAGCAGATTACTTACTTGGGGAGAAAAGGTCCATGTTTTGGGCTTTTTAGATTGCCATGTGGCTCTGACTGTATGAATGTTGCTCAGAACCTGAAATGAGATTTATTTTCCCTGTTGAGATCATGTTGTAGAAGGCTCTTTGAAACATTACCACTTGTACATCCCAAAGAGTTAACAGTGGCTGTATCAGGTGGGGAAGATAGGGTGTGGGAAACTTTCACTTTTTACTTCATGCAATTCTGTAATGTTTTCCTTTTTAAATAGAATATGATGTCACTTTAAAAATAATTAGTGAAAAACATGTGTTCCAGTACTTATTAATAAAACAAAGAACTGATAAAATGAATGAGGCTTGGACCCTTGTGCTAATAATAAATCATATTCTTTGAAATCTTTAATATCTGGGATAGTTTTACCAGAAAGTAAGTAGTTTCAGGTAAAAACAGCCCTGTCTGCCTTTCACGGAGGCAGACAATACTAATAATTTAGATACACTAATATTTTTCTCAAGGTGTCTAGGCCTAGCACTAATACAAGGCCACCCAAGAGAAAAATTCAATTTAACGCAAGCTGGGGAAAGGTGGGTGGAGGGAGAGGAGAAAGGGTAGAAAGGAGGGATGGGTGTGCTCTCACGTAATGGGGACAATGTAAGGGCATATGGCACACCTCCTGGGTGAGGGGCACAGCTACAACAGGGACCTTACCTAACAAATGGAAACACTGTACTTAATCATTTATACACACTCATATTAATCTGAAATTTAAAAAATAGATGTCTGGGCTCATAAATCATATTTTTCTATAATTTAATCTCTCTATTTTGCATGTAAAATGATATATGCAAAAATTCATCCTATAACTTACATAAAACAATGACACGCAAAAGAAGCAAAAACTTCATGTCATGAAGAGTTCAAATTCTGTAAAGTTATGGCCCAAATGGGCATCTTCCAAAGAAATGAAAAATACATAATTTTTAATAATTATAACATTATTAAAACCAAGTGTAAAAATAATCCTAAATGTGTCAAATTAGGTCAAATTCAATTCACTGTCCTCTATTCCCTCTTAGTTGGCACTCAAGTGTCTTTGATGGGAAGCCAAATTATTGTCCACATTAACAAAACCTCATTTTATTTAACAACTTATACTTAATATTAATTCATTAGTATTAATTTATTTCAACTTTTTTTTTTTTTTCATTTTTGACCGGGGCTGGGTTTGAACCCACCACCTCCGGCATATGGGGCCGGCGCCCTACTCCTTTGAGCCACAGGTGCTGCCCAATTTATTTAAACTTTTACTAAAATAATATATACTCTCAATCTGGACTCTTAGAGTACAAAATCCTTCTGATTACTACCTGGTGACTACCATAAGACAGTATTTTATTTATTTTAAGATCCTTACTGGTTTTTCAAGGAATGTTTCCTACTTCTAATAGGAAGATGTCCTTTGCATCACTGAAACTGAATCCCATACTATTTCTTTTATCCTTTTAACTTGGAGAATCCTAGTTAAATCCTAGTTGATTTTGAAGTTTAGATTCAATGTTAAGTTCTACAGTTTGATAATTTTATATCATTCTTGACTTACAGATTCCGATTGCTAAAAAGGACTTAGTCCAACCATATCACTGTATATCTGAGAAAATTGAAGTCCGAGAAGGTGAATGACCGGCTCAGAATCATACTGTTTTCTGCACAAAACCAGATGCCAAGAATGAAGTTATTAAGGATTCAAAAAAAAAAAAAAAACAGAGCTATGTCATTCTGCAAACTGCATTCAGAATGCATAAAGAACTGGAGAACTGGGTGTGGTGGTGCCCCCTAGAACCCAGCTACCTGGGAGGCGGAGGTGGGAAGACCACTTGAGCATAGCAGTTCAAGACCAAAGCAAGAGCCCATCTCCATTTAAATAAATAAAAAGGAATGCACAAGAACTTCTGCTGAACTAGTGTTTGCTTCAAACAGCTATCTGCTCTAGATATAAAGCAGTGAAGCATTAATAGTTAGAACAAAAGAGCTTGATTTGAAAGTTAAATGAATATGTCAATGGAGCACAAACAAAAGAGAAAAACAAAGAAGAGGGTGAGAAAGAAACCAGGGGTCTCCTGGGCTCTGAGTCTAGCAGGAGTATGTAGTGGCAAGGAGACGGATTTGTATGTCAGAAACAAAAGTTACTTACAAGGAACAGAGGACTAGAGATAGCCTTACTGCTTGAAGCTAGTAGGGTAAAAAAAAAAAAAAGTTGCCAACTATTCTCATAGGATGTAGTGAGCCTCTGCAGGTAAAAGGACCAAGACATAGCCACGACACCAGGATCAGAATCAGGTCAATAAGTGAATGGGCCTTTTGATGAAGCAGCGATATCGCTGATGTCATCTGAGACTAAGAACTCTAACTTTCACTATAAGATCTGGTCCTGGACTGGGTTTGTGGGGGTGCTTTATTGGTGACAGTGTGATAGCAACCACAATACTACCAGATACAGGGATAAGGTTTTGAAGGAGAAAAACGAAGTTGAAAAGGTATTTGAAGAAATGGTTGGAAAATCCCCAAATTGGGAAAAAGACATAAACCTACAGATTTAAGAAGTTGAACAAACCCCAAACAGGGTAAACCCCAAAAAATCTGTGCCAGATACACCATACACTTCTGGAAACTAAACACGAAGGAAATATCTTGAAAGCTATGAGAGAGAGAGAGAATACCTAGATTAACCACTATGGGGAAAACAATTTTAAACGACAGTGAATTTCATCAGAAACCATTCAGGCCAGAAGGAAGTAGCATAATATTTTTCAAGTGCTGAAGGAAAATAACTGTTAACCCAGAATTCTGTATCTAGTGAAAATATCCTTCAGGAAAGAAGGGGAAACAGAGACATTCTTAGATAACGTCTGAGAGAATTTATTTCCAGCAAACCTACCCTAAAATAATAGTTAAAGGAAATTCTCTAAACAGAAAGGACCCAATAAAAGACGAAATCTTAGAATGTCAGACAGGAAGAAAGAACAAAGGAAATAGTAAAAGTATAAGTAAATATTATTGAATTTCTCTTGAGTTTTCCTAAATTATATGTAATGGTTGAAATAAAAATTATAATACTGTATAACATGGTTCTCAATGTATGGAGATAAATATTTAAGACAATTACATTATAAACAAGGAAGGATAAAGAGACTTAAAGGAAGGAAAAGTCTTATGCATCACCCCAGCTGGAATGTTAATACTAATAGACTATGCTTAGTACTGTAAATGTAAAATAAGATCTATAACCACTAGGAACGCTAGCCGAAGAGATCTATCAACACTACTGATCACTCAGAACGAGTTCTAAAAACAAGCAACTCATAGGAAGGCAAGAAAAGAAAACAAAGAGAAAGAGAGGGGACAAAGAAAGCAAAAATGTAAGCAGCAGAAGAGGCTCCTCACCAGTCCCTGCTGCTTCTGGAGGCTGGGCGGGGCCTCCAGGGGGCTGGGCGGGGCCTCCGGGGGCTGTTTCTATACTGCTTAGAGCGTACAGCTGTGAACTCTGGGCGGGTTGGCCCAAGAGGAACCTAATCAGCCATTACTAGAAGTGGTATCTCATTAATCAGTTTTAGTAGCAATGCTTTTCATTTATAACCAGGCTTAGATTTATTAAATAAGCACTCTTAAGTAAACAGCATGAGTATTTGTATAACTACTAAACATGTTCTTTAACTTCACAATTTGGGAATTCAACATAAACTCATTTCATACGAAATAAACTTCTATTATCTTGACATGTTATTTAAACTAAAATTCCAGTCTTTGTTTTATATTCTCATATATGGGAACAGGGAGAGGTAGGGGTGAAGTATCAAAACAAGTTTAAGAGAAAAGAAGGCAACTCAGCTCTTCTTGTGTCACTGATGACACCTACTGGCTTATTTGTGGAAGTGGTTTTGTGCAGAAAACGGAGACATGAGGGAGGATCACTGTACAAGTTCACTTAATTACTCCAAGTTCAGATGAAAGAAAGAAAGGCACTTTCTTCACGCTGGGCATGAGAAGTATACTCAGCATGAGCAAAATGAAACCCACATCAACTCCTCCAAACCTGGTCCACTTCCAGTGTTCTTTATCCCATTGAGTGTTGCCACAATCCATCCAGATGCAGAAGTCAGAGAATTAGTGACATGCTGGATCCTCCATTCTTCTTCTATCCTCCATCTCCAATCCATCACCAAAATATGTTGATTCTTACCTCCAAAATATGTCTCTATCCACATCTCTCAACCTCCACCTCTCTAATATAAGTTATCACCATCATCTCTTATCCCAGTCACTCTTTAAAAGTTCCATGTACTATTTTTAAGTACTCTATATATTTAACTCATTTAATCCTCACGTTGACCCTAAGAGATGTGTATCAGATGAGGAAAGTGAGAAAGAGTGAGGTAAAGTAATTTTGTCAAGGTCCCATACCTAGAAAATGGCGGAGACGGGGTTAATCTTAAATAAGCTGGCTCTAGATTTTGTTCTCTTGAAAATGACACTTGGCTATCTTTTGACCATGATGCTATGGCATAGCTCCCCCAGTGACTTGCTCATGTTCTCTCTGGCCCCCCTCTAATCCATTCTCTTCAGAAAGGAGCAAGAGATCATTCCCAGATATCAATCTAATCATGTCATCTCCTTCGATGACTTTTATTGCTTTTAGGATAATGACAAAACTCCTGGCCAGGTGTGGTGACTCATACCTGTAATCCTCACACTCTGGGAGGCTGAGGTGGTAGAACATGAGCTCAGGAGTTTGAGACGAACCTGAGCAAAAGTGAGAACCCATCTCTACTAAAAATAGAAAAATTAGCTGGGGTCATGGGATATGCCTATAGTCCCCCAGCTATTCAGGAGGCTGAGGCAGCAGGATTGCTTGAGCCCAGGAGTTTGAGGTTGCAGTGAGCTATGATGATGCCACTGCACTCTACCCAGGTGACAGGCACACTGGCCTCCCACTTCCCAAGTCTTTTCTCAATGGGACCTTAGCCTGTGCCATGCCTTCAGCCAGGTACACACTTCCCTTTTCTTTGGTAAGGCCTGTTTAGGCCTCAGATCTCAGCTCCAGAGGAGGCAGCTTTCATTACTAATTGGAGGATTCTTTTCTAATGTAAGCATCTAGTGCTACAAATTCCCCTCTAAACATTGCTTTAGCTACTAACACCCCACCAATTATGTTACATTTTCATTTTTTCAGCTCAAAATATTTTATTTCTCTTGAAATTTCCTTTTAACTCATTGGTTATTTAGAAGTCTATTGTTTAATTTCCATGTATTTATAATTTTTTCCACTTATTTTTCTGTTACTGATTTCTAGTTTAATTCTATGTGATTAAGGACCATATGTTGTATAATTTTAATTCTTTTATTTGTATTTTTAAATGAATTTTATTTTACGCTCTGCAGGGAGGGGATACTAAACCTGGCTTCCCACTTCTCATCATCTCAAAAGATTCTAGGCAAACAACTTCCACTGGCATACATTAAAGGACTTATTAGACTGGTCTCTGCTATGACAGAATGGTAAAGGGCCCCAAATCAATCCCCAGTTAACCACCATTCCCTTCTTGATTTTAATTCTTTTAAATTTGTTTAGGTTTGTTTTCTGACTTAAGACCATCTATCTTGGCAAACATTCTATGCATACTTAAAAGAATGTGTATTTTACCATTTTTCAGGTAAAGAGGTATACAAATATCAATTAGATCTAATTTGTTGATATGTTATTCAGGTTTTTTACATTGTTACTAATTTTCTGTCTGCTTGTTTTATATTATTCCAACTATAATTGTGGTATTATCTGTTTCTGTTTTCACTTCTACCAGTTTTTATTCATGAAAGTTAAAGCCCTGATGTTAGATATGCACACAGTTAGGACTGTTATGTCTTATAGGTGAACCATCCCTTTATCATTAGGTAATATTTGAAGTCTACCTTGTCTGATATTAATATTTTTTACATGGTGTATCTTTTTTCATTCTTCTATTTTAACCAACCCATATTATTATATTTAGGGCGGGCTTCTTATACATAACATACACAGTAGAAGCTCTGTAAGTTGACTGCCCAAGGGACTATAACAAACTGGTCAACATACAGAGGTGTTCAACATAAGGCACTAGACCCAGTATATTGATACGTACATGTGGTAAACGTCCATCTGTGAAAATTAAATCAACTTGAGGTGGTCAATGCCAGGAGGTGGTCAACTATGGAGGTTCTATTGTAGTGAGGTCTCACTCACTACAGGTTTTAATTTGCATTGCTTGGGTAAATTTTTAAATTTTTGAATTTTGTTCATCTATTTTTTATTTCATTAATTTACACTCTTATCTTTATTATCTCATTTCTACTTTCATCAGGTTTA
>NW_003852543.1:2786880-2796890 GCF_000181295.1 Otolemur garnettii | reverse complement strand
TTTCATATAAAAGGTATAAATTAGTTTCATAATAGGGGTGTGTACATTGGATACTTTTTCCTCCATTCTTGTGATACTTTGCTCAGAAGAACATTCTCTAGCTCCATCCATGTGAACATGAAGGATGTAAAGTCTCCATCCTTCTTAATGGCTGGGTAACTTACTTTAATGTTGAATATCTTTTTTTACTTCTATTAGTTTTCATATATTTTCTCTTTTGATGTGCCTATTTGTCTTTTGCTCATTTAAAAAAACTGAGTTACCTTTTTCTTTTCTGGATATCCTTGACTTCTTCCTAACCTTAGGGGAAAAGTGTTCAATAGTTTACTGTAAAGTATGATGATGCGAGTTTTAGTTTTTTCTTATTGCATTTCACCAATTTGAGGAAGTTTGTTTCTATTCCTAGTTTGTAGAGAATTTTTTAAAAATCATAAATGGGTGTTTATTAAATGCTCTTTCTATATCTATTGAGATGATCATGATTTTTCTTCTTTGTTCTATATGGCAAATTACAACGATTAGTTTTCAAATGTTAAATGTTGGTTACACAGCTATGTACATTTGAATTCCTGAAATAAATTCCAATTGGTCATGATATATTGTCCTGTTTATTTATTGCTAGATTTAATTTGATAATATTTTGTTTAGGATTTTAGTTTCTGTATTCATCAGGGATACTGGTTTTGTAATTTTTCTTTCTTGTAATGTCTCATTATATCTTGGTATCATGCTTTTCTTAGCCTTATGAAATGAGAAGCATTTTCTCTTTATCTATTCTTTAGAAGAGTGTGTATAAAATTGGTATTATTTCTTCCTTACATATCTGGAGGAGTTCACTAGTCAAGCCATCTAGGCCTAAAGGTTTGTTTTGTTTTTCAATTTCTTCTTGTGCCAGTTTCTATAAATTACGGTTTTCTAGGAATTTACCTTTCTTCAATGTTGACAAATTTACTAGCATAGGGTTGTTTATAATATCCCTTTTTTGTCCTCTTAATGCAGCAGGAGCTATGATAATGTCTCTATTTCCATTTCAGATATTGATAATTTGTTTTTCTTTTGCTCTTTTTAAAATTTCTTGGTCAGTCTTACCAGGCATCTTTCAATTTTATTAATGTCTTCAAATAGTAAGATTCTGTTTTGGGGTTTTTTTTGTTTGTTTGTTTGTAACAGAGTCTAACTATGTTGCCCTTGGTAGAATACCATGGAGTCACAGCTCACAGCAACCTCAAACTCTTGGGCTTAAGCAATTCTCCTGCTTCAGCCTCCCAAGTAGCTGGTACTATAGGCACCTGCCACAATGCCTGGCTATTTTTTGGTTGCAGTTGTCACTGTTGTTTAGCAGACCCAGGCCAGGCTCGAATCACCAGCCTCAGTGTATGTGGCTGGTACCCTACTCACTGAGCTACTGGTGCCAAGTTGGATTCTGTCTTTTTTAAAATTTTTAAATTTTTGAATTTTGTTCATCTATTTTTTATTTCATTAATTTACACTCTTATCTTTATTATCTCATTTCTACTTTCATCAGGTTTAACTCGCTCTTCTTCTAACCTCTTGAACTGGTAACTTAGAGTACTGATTTTAAATCTTTCCTCTGCCAGGCGCTATGGCTCATGCCTATAATCCTGGCACTTTGGGAGGCTGAGGCAGGAGAACTGCTTGAGGCCAGGTGTTCAAGACCAGCCTGGGGAACACAGTGAGACCCTGTCTCTACAAAAAAAATAAAAAATAAAAAATTTGCTGGGCATGGTGGCACATGTCTGTAGTTCCACTTTGTGGGCTAAGGCAGGATTGCTTGCGCCCAGGCATTCAAGGTTACAGAGAGCTAGAATCATGCCATGGCACTCAAAATTAAAAAACAGAAGTCTCTCTTCTTTCCTAGTACATGCAATTAGAGCTATAAATTTCCATTTAAGCACTGTTTAGGTTATATTTCATAAGAAGTAAAGTTTTTAAGAGTCATTCAAACTGTTGTTTAGACCTGAGATCAGGGAGGAGATGAATGAAAAAGGACACAAAGGAAACTCTGTGAGGTGATGGCAATGTTCCATATGATGACTGGGGCATTGGTTACACAGGTGCCTAAACATTTTCAAAAATGCAACATTCTACACTTACAACCTGAACTGTATATAACACTGTAAGACAGGTACCTTCTCATAAGCAAAAAAATCTAAGGCTCAGAGGAGTTAATTGTAATGTACCAACATCACACACTTGACAACTAAAAGAGCCAAGGATTAAACCTACATCATCAGAACCAGTGTGCTTTCCACTCTACCACATGTTATTTTTTATATATTCATATACATGTGCAAACATACACATACATACTCTCTGTATGTGAATACAGAGAGAGACAGTATATGTTTAATGCAGTACATATTTAATATGTGTCATTAACAAAACATTTTTCTATCATCTTGGTGTGAATTGATTTAATTCCCCAATAATCTCACCTTATTGCCATCAAAAAGACAGAGGCGCACATGTCTGCTGAGAACCTGTATGCTTGTTCCTGGAAGAGGAATCATTTTGCAGCTCCATAGGGTCAAAATCAATGAAACACGACTAGGTCTTGACCTAATCTGAAAGAAAATTAGTTATAAAAAAGCTTATTTCTCTAACTTATAACACAAATCTATTTTCCAAAACACCTTTTACAAATACAACTTAATAAGATGTATATAGAGTTAATAAAAAAAGAGGAAAAAGAAAAATTTTTCACAAATACACAGACAGAGGAAAGGTTTCAATATTCTGCTCGTTTAAAATCAAAATCAGCCACTGCAGGTAAATTTTTCATAAAATTACATTTGAAATATTTGCATTTTTCTTAAATACATAAAAATAGCTAGTACTATCAGTCAAATGTATAACTTGACCACAAAATCACTGTATTCCTGTCCTTGAGTTCATGCCTACACAATGTGGGTAAGTGTAGGTAAACCCCAGCAAAATAACCAGTGACATCTGGTATTAATATTATTTAGCTAACTCCTCCTTGTTTTTATTCCAAGCAATTATTTGCAGTGCTCCTTCATTTCTTATATAGATGATTTGACAGAGAGAATGCACTGTTTGACGGGATTATTCAAATCTCCTTCACAGGTATAGCTCAGATTGTGAATAGCGGTTACTTTTTTAAGAACAGCTTTAATTACATTCTACTTTATGGCCACAGCTTTTAGATTTAAGTACCTTATATTGTAGCAAAAAGTAAAACACTATCTAAAAGTTTGTCATCTTTTCAATTCAAGAGCTCTCTGGGTACAAGTTCATAAAATTAAATGCCATTTATTCAATTACTAGTACACTAAACAGACCAAATACAACATATTTGTCACTCACAATAAAAGATACCTAATACTAGGCCACTGCAGTGGCTCATGCCTGTAATCTTAGCACTCTGGGAGGCTGAAGCAGGAGGAATGCTTAAGGTCAGGAGTTTGAGAACAGCTAGGCTGACACCACGGCACTCTACTTGGGGTGAGAGAGTGAGCCTATATCTCCAATAATAGTAATAATTATCATTATCATAAAAAACTTTAAAAAACAATTTTTAAGAGATTTATGTACCTAACACTAAGATGGTCACAGGCAATGCTCAGGTTAAAAGAGAAAAGGGTACTAAAATTCTACACCACCCATTCCACCAAACTTGATCACATTGTCCTCTTATTATTGCCTTGTGGCTGTAGAGAAGGTAAGGAGAAAAAGTAGGAGGTAAATAAGAAGGGGGCTGGCTCGGCACCGTAGCACAGCAAGTAGGGTGCCAGCCATATACACCGAGGCTGATGGGTTCGAACCTGGCCCAGGCCAACTAAACAACAATGACAACTGCAACAGAAAATAGCCAGGCCTTGTGAAGGGCACCTATAGTCCCAGCTACTTGGCAAGAGAATTGCTTAAGACCAAGAGTTTTAGGTGCTGTGAGCTGTGATGCCACAGCACTCTATCAAGGGGGACATAGTGAGACTCTGTCTCAGAAAAAAACAAAAAAGAAGGAGGTTGATGTGCTCTCATGTAGTTTATGTCTGTCTAAAAAGGAAGACAGTAGAATTAAATATCAAACATTCCTAACTTCAAATACTGGGTACCAGTACTCTTAGCACTATCAAGAAAGGTATACTAATCATAAAGCACTTCCCACTTCCTTATTCCTGTCTAATTAGAATAATAGTACTCCTATTAATAACAATGATGATGATACTGGCTAACATTTACTGAGCTCTTATCACCTGTCAGGCATCATTCTAAGCCATTCACACAGATAATGGAATTCTCACAACAATTCTACTTTAGAACTATTATTATTATTATTCCCTTTTTAAAGATGAAAAAATTGAGGCAAAGCATAATTAAGATAGAAACTTAATATTGTTTTCTTTGTAACAATGGGTGAAAAGAGCAATGGCCTTAAAGAAGACAAAGTGAAGGTAACAAGTCCAAATGTTCCCTTAGTTATGAAAATACCACTATTGCAAAATTACAACACAGAAATAAATTTTTCTTTTCTATAGTTTATCAATTGACATATTATTTGCTTACTTGCAACCATGACAAAATCTGGAAAAGTTACAGTTTTACACTTACAGTGCCTGCTTTAGCATCCCACATCAGATCTCTGAAGGCCAGTTGTGAAGGCGTGAGTTCTGGTTGTAAGAAGTAACTTGCTCGAAATTGATTACCTACAAAAATAGTTTTTCTTTTATTTTCTTACAAAAAAAGAATGGAATTCAAAACCAAAAAACAGAAGCAGCCCTTCCGCAGATAATCAACAACTCAGGTACAAGAGAACTTGGACCTTCCCAAGGTGATTCCTCTATAAGATGAGCTCATAGACAAAAATTGCCAAGTACAGTAAAATCCAAGAATTAATAAAGAAACAGGCCAAATGGAGGTAATGCTTTGAAAAAATTTTTCCAGGAAGAGAAGCAGAGAAAAGGTGGCTTTGGCTAGAGTGGGATAGGGTTGGAGGGGCTACCTCAGGGTGGGAGGTATTAAGAGTGGTACTATAGATGTGAAAATGAACCTTTGTAGGGTTCATTGACCCATGAATGGATTAACAAATTGTGACATATGTATACCATGGAATACTATGCAGCCATAAAAAGATGGAGACTTCACATCTTTTATGTTTACCTGGATGGAGCTGGAACATATTCTTCTTAGTAAAGTATCTTAAGAATGGGAAAAAAAGTATCCAATGTACTCAGTACTACTATGAAATCAATAAATAACCACCTACATACTCATATGAATGGCAAAACATAGCTATAGCCAGAAAGTAGAAGGGAAGAGGAGAGAGAGGGGAGGGGAAGGGGAATATGGGAGGAGGGAGGGAATTTGGTGGACCTCACCTAATGTGCATGATGCAATGGTACATTTCAAAGCTATTAAGAAATGAGTATTATTGTGACAGATGTATTACTTAGTTCAATATAAACATTTCACATTGCATATTGAAGCAGTATCCTGAACTCCATAAATGCATCAATATACAAAGTTATGATTTAATAAAAAATAATTAATTTTTTTTTAAAAAGTAAAAAAAAGAATCACCTAAAAAAATAAATAAATAAAACTAGCTGGATGTTGTGGCAGGCACCTGTAGTCCCAGCTTACTCGGGAGGCTGAGGCAAGAGAATTGCTTGAGGCCAAGAGTTTGAGGTTGCTATGAGCTATGGTGCAACGGCACTCTACCAAGGGCAACAAAGTGAGAGACTCTGTCTCAAAAAAAAAAAAAAAAAAAAGAAAGAAAAGAAAAGAAAGAAAGAAAGAAAAGAAAACTACACAGTAGAAATAAAGCCCATACCTCACCTTCTGTGAAGGTCCACAGCACTCAGGGGAGAGGCCTGCTTGCTTTGGGGGTCATTCTCCCCCTCCCACCCCCTACCCCCCAGGCAGCTACACCAGAAGCAAGTGATTTTCAAATTTTTGCTGGACTGCCTGAGCGCCCACTTACAGAGAGTATCTATAGACAGCCAACGGTCACCCCGTTGTCATCCCCCCCCCGCCCAGTCTGGCCCCATGGATGGCACTCCATCCCTTCTGGGATGGAGGAGAATGTGTTACAACTTTAATCTTATTAAAAAAAGCAAACTGTGTGACCTACCTACACATATGCAACCCATGTGAAACTTAGTATTAAGAACTATGTAAGATTAAAAAATACAATAAATGCTTGTGTCTAAAAAGAAAAAAAAGAACCTTTGTGGGGAAAGGCACCAGCTAAAAATACAGAAAACAGCTGATAATCAAAGGAGTTGTTTTGAAAAAAGAAAGGGGCTGGAACTCAGAGCACATATAAAAGGTCTGGCCTCTGGTAGGATGAGGGATCCTTCCTCACTGTCAATAGGAAGGACATGGAAAATATGAGCATCAACAAAGAGATGCGAGATTCAACACCTCTGTGGACAACCTGTTTTGCCTACAATAGAGCAATTAGATGCTCACCTTGACTGCTTAAGTAAGAGTGCAGTGGCTGATAAGCACATATTACCTTCCTCCAGAAGCTGGTAGAGTGTGGAAGGCCTGAACCCTGCAGGAATAGCTCCCATTGAAGTTAATACATCAACAGTGTTTATCTGCTGAAGATAATAAGAACAAAATGGATTGGTTTGTTTTCACTCCTGTTTCTTCACTTCTGTGATACTTTCTCTTTATCAGTAGAGCAACTATAACCCAAATAAGGAAAATCCCCATGTCCAGACTTTAGTGGAAAAACACTATAATTTAACCCCAAATTCCTGAAAAGATGCTGTTACCAAATCCTGGCCTCTCCCAAAGACCTAAGCTCTACACAGTGCCTGAAGTGCAGAGCTGTGTGTTTCAAACCAGCTGTTTCAAGTACAGCTGAAACCAAAACGTCCCTGCTCTTTTCCTGTCTTACTCCACAGTGCTGCCATTATAAGTTCATAGCTGATATGCTAATAACTGATATGCACTAATGAAGTAATGAACTTTTTAATGTATATGTATATGTACACTCACACACACATATCCTTGTAAGTAATAAGGAGAGAAAAGGTTAAGAAGGATACTTTCTAAACTGTTAAATGGTGATTACTTACAGGAGTGAAGGAAAGAATTTTCATCTTAATGTAACAAAATTAGCCACGTTATGCAATTTTTTAAATTATAGGATTACAGACAATAGTAACTGAAATTTAATATCATTTTTCATCCAAATGACAAAAATTTCAGGTAGGATCAATGAGAATGTATCCAAGCTCTCAAATCATACATGAATGAGATTATCTACTCTTTTTCTATAAAAGGCCTAATAAGAAATGTTACTTGGATCACAGGCTTACTAAAGCAGAAATGTATCTCTTCTGCTCTGTACTTTCTATGTTCTACACCCTGTTTAAGATCCACTGCTATGGCTCAGTGCCCATAGCTTAATGGTTAGGGCGCCGGCCACATGCACCAGGGCTGGTGGGTTTGAACGTGGCCTGGGCCTGCTAAACAACAATGAGAACAACAATAAAAAAAATAGCCGGGCATTGTGGGAGGCACCTGTAGTCCCAGCTACTTATGAGGCTGAGGCAAGAGAATTGCTTAAGCCGAAGAGTTTGAGGTTGCTATGAGCTGTGATGCCACAGCACTATACCAAGGGAACATAGACTCTGTCTCAAAAACAAAAAAAAAGATCCACTGTAATCTTCCATATCTATCTCTTGGTTCTACATCTGAGGTCAGTCAAAACTCTTAGGTAATAAAACCAGACATCATTAGCAAGACAGAAGATACTAACCTCTGAGATAGCTTTCTGAACAGCACTCCAGTGAGAATCAGTTCTGGGGAAACAAAACAGCAAAGGAAGTGAGAGGGTAGGTTACACCCATTCACTCAATTAGAGAACTTCACTTATGAGAGAACAATGTTCGTAATTGTCAATAAATTCTGAAAATTGGATGGTCTTTAGATGAAACTAATACAGAACTAAATAACACTAAAAATGTTAAAGTAATAATGATATTTAAGCAAATAACAACATGAGAAGCTCTCAAGGTGCACACTGTCCCCATTTTAAGAAATTCTTGAATTATTTATAATGGAAAAAAAAAAGATAGTTTCCTAAACCTACTTTGATAAATCCTCTCACACCTCTGTACCTTTGCTTGACTTTTGCTCCATCTGCTGTTTCATCCACTACCTCGACATCTTCTTCAGTGCCCTCTTCACTTGATTCTTGGCCGCCTTCTTTGTCGTAAGGCTGAAAAATCATTGAAATATGTATTTCTTAACTACTGCAAAAGATCAATCAGTAATTTCAAAAAGACTCAACCATAAATAGAAATTTAGCATATGATGGGTTTATCAAAAAGCAATGGAAAAATATTTTCAACACATGGGTGATAATTTCACTATTTGAGGAAAATGATAAGAACTGAGGTAGACAGTAGGCCTAATCAAAAAAAAATTCTAAATGGAGAATTTTTCAAATAAAAAAGAAGATAGAAATATTAGAAATATGAAAGTATTAGAAACAAACAATCTTGAGATAGGAAAGCCCTTTCCTATTATATGAAAGGCAAACACTGTAAGTCAAAACATTGACAGATTTAGCTACAAAAAAATAAATATGGGTGAAAGTCAACACAGAAAATATCTAACATAAGTATCTAAGGGTTATTTTCTTTATTATTAAAGTATCATAAAAGTTCTTATAAATCAAAAAGAGAAAAATGTTTTAAAAATCCTTCAGAAGGGCTGTGTGTGGTGGCTCATGCCTGTAATCCTAGCATTCTGGGATGCCAAGGAGGGTGGACAGCTTGAGCTCACAAGTTCGACACCAGCCTGAGTAAAAGCAAGATCCCATCTCTACTAAAAATCAGAAAAACTGAAGCAATAATATCACTTGAGCCCAAGAGTTGGAGGTTGCTATGAGCTATGATGCCAGAGCACTCTACCCAGGGCAATAGCTTGAGACTCTGTCTCAAAAAAAAAAAAATTCCTCAGAAAAAATGTCCAAAAAAACTAAAAAGTCAAGTCACTAAGATGACAATACTAAAAATTCCTCAGAAAAAATGTTCAAAAAAACTAAAAAGTCAAGTCACTAAGATGACAATACTAGTCATACTACTGAAATGCTGCTCAGCCTCATCAGGAGTACAACAAATGCAAATCAAAACTACAATGACATCTTTTTGCTGGTCACATTGGCAAAAATATAAAAGACCAGTAAGAGCCATAAGTGTGTGGGAAAACAAAGCACTGTCTGATGTTGGGGGTGGGAGTACAAGTTGGTACTTTTCTAAGGGGCAGATGGATACATGAGAATAAGAGGTAAACCCTTTAAACTGGTGATGAACATCTATGAGTTTATCTAAGTGGAATAATTAGGAATGTCTGCAAAGATGTATGTACAGCTTGATCCAACAGAGGTTGCTGGTTGGCTACCACCTATTTTCACTTCTTTCCTGACAAGAGCCCTGCTTTTAACAATAAGCCAGAGAAAGACTACATAGTCTAAGCCTTCCATGCAACTAGGTGTTGCCAGGGAACTAAATGCTGGTCAACAGGCTACAATTAAAAGTTGTTTGTGTAACTTCCAGGAAATTTTCTTAAAAAGGTAGCAGCTCATGCCTTTTGATTCCTTTTTTCCCTTTCCCTTTTGGGGGCTTGAAATCATTAAAATAAATAGTAGCCAACCTAAAACTAAAGAGTTAACTCTAGAAACAGCAGCTTCACATCTAACTACAGAGTGAAATATTAGATAAAGCCTCGTTTTTCTCCACACTCTTCTACACTCGAGAGAAATGTGCTTTCATTTTATTTAAGTCACTAACCTTTTGCAACTTATAGGGAAAGATAATCCTATAGTCTTCACAACATAATTGATAGTGATTATAGGTTGAAAACAAGCTAAACATCCATCTATACAAGATTGAAATATTTGCTGCCATTGAAAAAGATGATCTAGGCTCGGCGCCTATAGCTCAACTGGCTAAGGCGCCAGCCACGTACACCTAAGGTGGCAGGTTCGAATCCCCAGCCCGGAC
>NW_003852543.1:2782201-2785727 GCF_000181295.1 Otolemur garnettii | reverse complement strand
CGTGGCTGGCGCCTTAGCCGGTTGAGCTATAGGCGCCGAGCCACCATCAACCTTTTGTGATTAGAGGTTGGAATTATCAGCTCCACTTTCCAATCTTTGGGGATGGGTGAGGAGCTGGAGATCAAGTTAACCACTAATGGCCAATGATTTAGTTAATGAAATGAACAAAACCCCCCCTCTGACAGGGTTTGGAGAACTTCTAGGTTGGTAAACACATTGAGGTGTTGGGAGACTAGCATGCCCAGCAAGAGCACACAAGCCACTCCCCACCAATACCTCGCCGTAGGTATCTCCTCCATTTGGCTGTCCCTGAGTGGTGGTATCCTTTATAATAAATTGGTAAATGCAAGTGATGTTTTCCTGAGTTCTATGACCCACCCTACTGAACCCCTGAGGAGGGGCTATGAGAACTTCTGAATTTATAGCCAGTCAGAAGTACTGGTGGCATTTGTGACTGGTGTCTGAAGTAGAGCAGCCTTGTGAGACTGCACCCTTAACTTGTAGGGTCTGTGTCAACTCCAGGAGTTAGTACCAGAATTGAACTGAACGACTGTATACCTGGTTGGTGTTAGAGAACTGATATAGAAAATGACACATATCTGGTGTTAGAGAAAAACCACAAACTTGGTGTCAGAAGTAGTATCAGAAAAAAGACATGTCAGTGTGGTTACTGGAAAATTTAAATTGCATGTGTTGCTTGCATTATATTCCTGATGCACAGTGCCAAGCCAGACACATATCTACATTTCTTGGCAAAGAAAATGGCCATAGTATGGCATGAAATAAGAAAAAACAGGTTATAAACAGGCATGTATAGCATGTTCACATTTTAGTAAGGGAATTATATATACGTGGAAGCTAACATAAAGTTAACTGTGGTTAGATTTCACAATGAACAGTAGACACCTACTAATCATTATGACCAGCATTAACCCACAAAGCACCCTTACTGTGAGAGAACCTCTTGTCATACGAGTACTTCACAGGTCCCCAGTACCATTAATACACAATGCTTTTCCCACACCTTGTCCCTCTAAAATTAAAGCAAATTCTATATCTCAAATCAATCACTAGTCAATTGATCAAAGACTATAGAAAACTTTATACAAAATATATTATAAGATACCGCCATCATGGAAAACAACATGAAAGTTACTAGAGAAATTAAAGATAGAACTACCATGTTACCAAGAAATCCCTTTTCTGGGTATATAACTGAAGTAAACAAAACCATCACCACCTCATAAAGATGTCTACACTCCCCTGTTCATTGCAGCATTATTCACAATTGCAAAAATATGTAAAGAAAACAACCCAAGTGTCTGTATGAATAAATAGACTATGGGATATATATATGTGTGTGTGTGTGTATACAATGGGATGTTATCAGCTATAAAAAAGAAGATCCTGCCATTTGCCATAGCATGGGCAAATCTGAAGGACATCATGCTAAGTGAAATAAATCAAACACAGAAAGAAAAATATTGCATTATATCACTTGTATGGGGAATGTAAAATAAAGTCAAATATACAGAGATAGAAAATAAAATAGTGGTTACCAGGGGCTCAGGAGAAAAAGGGAAGAAATGAGGAGATGTAGGTTAAAGGATAAAGCAGCAGATACACAGGACGAACACGTCTAGAGGTCTAATGCACAACAGGAGGACTATAGTTAGTAATATTATATTGCATTCAGGACTTCTGCTAAGTGAGTAGAGTTTAGATGCTCTTGCCATACAAAAACGCCATGTGAGATGACGACTATGTTAACTTGCTTCACTATACTAACCATTTTACAGTGTATAAGCATCCCATAACATCATGTTGTATACCTTAAACAGACACAATAAAATTTATGTTAAAAATAATTAAACAGAGAAAATTTTAAAAAGTATATGACAAATACAAATAATGAAAAACATATTTTGAAAGAAAAGAAAAGCATAAACAACAAAAACTAACCTCCAGATAAGTTCTGGGAATGATTCCTTCATTTCCTTTGGCATCTTTAGCTATCCACCAGCCATCAGGTTTTTTTTCAATTATAAGCAGAATTTCCCCTTTCTTAAAGCAAAATTTTTTTTAATTAATCATGAGTATATTTCATTACTAATGCTCCAAAATATATGCTGAAAAAAAGTAAAGTCTTTTCTTAATCCATTATTTATCCTAATTTTTATCAAAAGCTTCCCTACCTCTAAACCTATGTGACCATAGTGAATCATTCTTTCTGGTTACCTTACATTTGAACCATATATTCCAATGTAAATCGTCTTTTTACAGCCATTTTCAGGAACCCATAATTCTTCCAGCAATTTGATTACTGTATACAATATTTTTTAATGTTTTCATCTCTCTGGAAAATGTCTTTGAGGAGCAGCATATTAATTCCCAAAGAAAATCAATTCTATTAAATACTCTTTTGAAGCAAAACCAGAATTTACTGGATATAATTAGTTACTCACCTAACTCACCAGGTATATTTTGGATAACAATCAACTATGTAGAAAAATATAACCCATTTTTTAAGAACAAAGAATTTCCACTGCTGAGAACATTCAAAAGCAAACATTTTCTTAAACATATATATTCTTGTCCAATATTGATGGCGTTTTCCAGGAAATTTGAAAAACTCTATAAATTAAACCACATAACTAGTTGTATAATGTTTTGTGTATTTTATTATTAATCAGTCAGTAAGCTTGGAAGTTTAATAAAGAGAAGCACCAAGATTCATATATTTACTAACATTTCTTTGGTTCATATCTCTAGGAGAAAGAACAGTTTCATATCCCTTTGAAAACCACAACTTTGTTCTTTCTTTCTTTCTTTTTTTTTTTTTTTTTTTGAGAAAGAGTCTCACTTTATCACCGTAGAGTGCCGTAGTGTCACACCTCAGAGCAACCTCCAGCTCTTGGGCTTAGGCAATTCTCTGGCCTCAGCCTCCCAAGTAGCTGGGACTACAGGCACCCGCCACAATGCCCGGCTATTTTTTTGCTGCAGTTTGGTCGGGGCAGGGTTCAAACCAGCCACCCTCGGTATATGGGGCTGGCACCCTACTCACTGAGACACAGGTGCTGCCCCCACAACTTTGTTCTTTCATCCCACCTGCCATTTATTTATGCCCAGGTCAAACTAGCACAGATGCAAGCCCCCTTCACCTCTGAGTCAACAGAAACGTTTTGTGCATAACAGCAGAAAGTATTTCCTCCTATCTCTGGCTATGTACACTGCCTAACTAGGGTGACCAGACGTCCCGCTTTTCAACAATTTGTCCCACCTCCCGCGGCGTTTTAAAAAAGTCCCGATTTTTGGAAAGAATGCACGAACGGGCGGGGGAACAGGAAGGGAATACACACTTTTCAGCTGCCATGTGGCTATTTCGCCAGAATATGAGTTTTATATTATTTTTGTTAGTTTTATAATGTTAAACTGTAATAATAACAAATAATTGCTGAGAAGTGATTATTGAGAACTATTTATCAAAGTTTGCATTGTTGTCAGGCCCTGCCATGCCCTGTCCCCC
>NW_003852543.1:2767227-2782180 GCF_000181295.1 Otolemur garnettii | reverse complement strand
GCCCCGTCCCCTCCCCCACCCCACCCCTGGCCATGTTGTTCCGCCTTACTGATGTTAAAATCTGGTCACCCTATGCCTAACTCACCTGAATAAATTTATATTTAGGACATTTGAAAAGAAATTATAAAATATTACCCTGACACTAGGAATTACCAACATTAAAGTTATTTTCAAAAATCTTTAGAAAAGGTAATTTTAAAACAGAGTATCACATTATTACTGCTTATAAATCACGATTACTTATTTAAAGTAGACTGAATCTTCAGATTCAGGAATATGTAATATAGTAGTATACGAAGAGTTTTCTTATTCTGTCAGATATGCACATTTATCCTCAGATTAGGTTCCAGTCTTATTCTACGTACCTTAAATGTAAGATCTCCAACTTGCTGGGCAGTAAAATCTCCGATCGCAATGTATTTGTTACTTGTTGCCTGTTTGTGAGATTCGTTTTCCTGTTTCTCTTCTTCTTCCTCTTCTGAATCTTCTTCTTCCCCACCACTTTCTTCACTTTCTTCACTTTCACTTTCTTCTTCTTCTTCTTCAGCAGGATTGTCACATTCTTCTCTTTCAGAAAGGGCCTCAACTCTAAAGAAAAATTTCTATGACTAGGATCACTTAAAAATAACATACAAGAACAGACCAAGTATAATTTTATATAGCAAGCTGTCCCTTACCATATATGGAGCTGGCAATAATGGCTTCTATCACCTAGCTGGGAATAATAAGTGGAGAGACCAAGGGTGAAGAAGGAAGGAGGAGCTGCATCACTGATGTGAGACATCAGCTACTGCACTGGACTTGAGACCAGGAGACTTGTATTCAAGTCCTGAACTCATCCATTCAGCAAATGCTGCTTCAGCATAACCAAGGGCTCAGAGCACAGGCTCTGGGTTTAAATTCTGGTCTCATCCCCACTTCACTGGGTGACTTTGGGTATGTTTCTTTTAAGCTCTCCATTCTTTCTGGTAAAGTGGAGATAATAATAGGTTCTTTCTCCTAAGGTTGTCATAGAACTAAGAAGAGTTATTGCTTGCAAAGTGTTTGGAAAAGTGCCTTCCCATACCAAGTTTCCCACAAAAGTCAGTTATGATGATGACAATGACACTGTCTGTCAGGCTCCATGTCAGACACAGTGGATACAAAAGTGCTCTTTCTTGTGCATCTCCTACAGCTTCTGCTCCCAGCTCTGCTCCAATTTTTGCAGCTGCTGTGCTTCACCCTGTAGTCTTTCCAGCTTCACCTTGTTGACCTTGACCACCTCTAGCTCCTCCTGCTCCATCTCGCACTTGCCCTCACAGCAGCTCCCATCCGGCTCTTTGTTTTCCTTCTGGGACTGCTCCATGCACTTCACTTGGGTCTGGTGCCGTGAGTGGAAGAAGCTGGCCATGTCAGTGTGGGGGTGCGCCTCATCCTCATCATCAGACACCTCGATGTGGTCTTACATACTGTAGTCCACCATCTTGCTTAGGCGACCCAGACCATTTGGGCCTTTTCTGCATTTCTAATAATTTTTTTTTATTGCAGGACATTGTGATGGACATATTACTGGACACATTTAGAGGCTTTGGATACTTTTACTTTCCTCTAAAAAGTTTTGAATTTTTTAATTTTACGCAGTTAAATTATTTTGTTCCTGGTCAGGTCTTCCTTCAGGTTTTGTTGGAAAAAATCTTCTTCAGTTTGTCATTATTCCTAGATCACAGTTGTTATTCTTAGGGTGTTTTCTTTACTCTTAGGGCATGGGTCTTCTATGATCCCCACTAAATTCCTGAAGCATTCACCAAGGTATCTTTATTTTAACTAGGTAGGAACTCCGTTTTTCCAGGACTGCATCATGGATGTGAGACAGCAGACCTCCAGGATCTGTGAGGCTCTCAGTCTCCCAGCAGGCACTTTTGGCTATGCCTTCTAGAATCATGCACTACATACACATCCCCTTCAAATTTCTGGAGTTGTCTCTCTACTACTTCCTTCTCTCTATGGCACCATGCTCCACAAGTCCCAGTGGACTCAGCAACTTCAAAGTGTGATCTCTGAGTCCTCAGTCTAGTGAGACTATTGTTCCCTGCCTAGGATCCACTTTCCTATGTTCTAGCCCACAAATTATCCCCAGGGAGAAAGTTCGGTGAATGTAGGACTTACTTCATGTGTCTTCCTCTCTCAAGAATATTAGCCCTGCTCAGTTGCTATTCAGTGTCTTCAAATAGCTGTTTTGGATATTTTGTCCAGATTTTATGGTTATTTATGATAGACGTTAAATCTGATACCAGCAACTCTGTCATTCTCAGTATTGGAAATCAGAGGATATTCTAGAATGCCTGCATCTACATCCTTCAGCATCCTTTAAATACTGTATAAGATTTAAGGAACAGAATTTAAAGAGTCTGAATAATTGACTTTTTTCTTTTGCTTCCCACAAACTGGATGTATTTATATAGGGTAAACATACTTGATTTGAAAATCAAAAATCTGAAATACTCCACAATACTTCAAAATCCAAAACTTTCTGAATGCCAACATGATTCTTAAAGAGAACACTCATTGGAGCATTTTTAATTTCAGATTCTCAGATTAGGCATTAATGATCAACCAGTAAGTATAATGCAAATATTCTAAAATCTGAAAAAATCCAAAATCTAAAACACACTAATCTAAGCATTTGGATAAGGGATACTTTGTATCTGCAAGTCTTCTTTGTAATTTTCTTTGTATATTATTAGCATTCACTCCAACAGAAAAAACAATGCATGTTTCTGCTTGAACTATTTCAAGGATATTTATAAAAGGGGAACTATAAAAATAGACAATCTAAATCATTTTTCTTTTACATATCAACACCGACATAAAGGAATCATCCTTATTTTCTAATACTTGTTTCTTTACCTTTTCAGATCTCTGTTTTGTTCCCCCAACTAAATTATAAAATACCTGAGAGCAGAAACTACAAATTACTTTTCTTTACATCTTTCATGAGATTGAATACTTTTTTTTGAGATAGAGTCTCACTCTGTTGCCCAGGCTAGAGTGTCATGGCATCAGCCTAGGGTAGAAACCTCAAACTCCTGGGTTCAAGTAATCCTCCTGCCTCAGCTTCCCAAGGCCAATTTTTCTATTTTTAATAGAGATGGAGTCTCATTCTTATTCAGGCTGATTTTGATTCCTAGGCTTCAGTGATACTCCCAACTTGGCTTCCCAGAGTGCTAGGATTATATGCCTGAGCCACTGAGCCTGGTCTAGGATTAAACATTTTACATTAGATATTATAGATAAAAGGTGGCAGATTATAATGTTAGAGTCATTTTTTACATCTATACTGTTATATGCCCTTATTTTGAGTGAAACATAAAAACTACTGGTGATAGTATCTTTTAAAGAAGGAAGGAAGGCAGCTTACTTAGTTATGTCTTCTCTACTTATGGCTATAGCAAGTTCCTGTAGCTGGAGGGTAAGCTTATCCAAAAGATTATACTCCTCTTCTTTTCTCTCATTATAGTTTCCAACAGGTGCAATTTCATCAGCCTATGAGAGAATATAGACCTATTTCATTGAAAAATTAATTTCACTTTCCTATTTAAAAGTATAACAAAAATTCCCATAAGTGCTATAAAACAAAGTAAATATCATTGTGAGATTATACCTACCTTAGGGAAATAAATAAAATTTATAAAAGAAATAAAGATTATTAAGCTGAAATGAACACCAAGTAAGAAATAAAATTATCCCAGTTATTTTTGGTTTTTGTTTTGTTTTCTTGCTAAGTTTTGAAGACTTTCCATAGAGAGTAAGAGATAGGTTTTGACAGGACACTGGCTTTAGAGACAAAGAGAAGTGCCAATCCCACCTTCTGCCATTTACTGACAGTAGAGATAAGGTTGCTTTATCACTGAGAGCCTCAGTTTCCTCATTAGTAAAACAGGAATAATTAGGTTTTCAAACATAGGGTCTACTATGCTGAAAAGTCTTGAGTCACTGGAGAATGCTCAGTGACCAAGTGTCTTACGATGCAGTAAAGGGGGTTAATAAAAGACCAGGGAGCTTCCAGGCATTCTCCACTTTAAATGGAATCTTGGCCCTGGTCTCCTAGGGCAAGGCTCATGACATTAAAAAAAAAAAAAAAAAAAAGATACTGAAGGATTGTCAAGGGTAAATTCTCTTTCTTTTTATTTCTGCAGTCATTGATATCAGAGCTGCCCTGTCTGTGTGATACAAGAAGTTTCTTTACGACTTACCCTCAGGACCAGATTATTCTTTCCCCACAATGAATTTAAAAACAATTCTAAACTGTAAAATATAAAACTTACAAAGTGCAAAAATAAAAATAGCTCCTTCCATCCAGGACTGAGTCCTCAATGGAGCAGCAGAGTTCACCAAAACTGAACCTTTTCAGTATTTGGAGTCCTGGCATTTTTACTCTGACGCACAGACTTAGCAAGCCTATTTGGGAAGTCAGCACTGATTGCAGATAGACTTTATCACTAATGCAAACCCAGGAACTTACCAACTTGAATTAATTCCCACTTAATGAATATATATAAAAAGATTTTTCTAATGTGATTAACCATAATACTTACCTTACTTAATTTTTGAAGAGCATTTTTATTTTCATCTATTGCCTGTTTTAACTGGATACATCTAAATTTTCAAAAAGAAAGAAAATACATTGATTTTTCTATTGTCAGAACCAAAAAGCTACTTTAGAAATCATTCCCAGTTTACAATTTTTGAGCAGTCAAGGCAATTAGCTATTTCATGTCAACAATGTTAAAAAGAATTCACAAGTCAATGCTTCTCCACTCCTTAGCACAGATGATCTTCATAGCTGAGCTCTAAAGTGCACAGACATGATAACTAAGGCTCAGAAACCTTCTGTGACTCTGGGCATGTTTTCTCTAAAATAAGGAAGAACACTGGACTTTAAAATGCTTCTCCAGCTCTAAAATTCCATAAACCTAGGACTAGCTATAGAGACACATTGATAATAATAGCTAAAATTATTGCGTGGCAACCATAATGTTAAGCATTTTACAAGCAATATCCCATTTAAGTGTAACAACCCTCACTCCAGTTCAAAGTAAAATTCTATAAAGTGTCCAAGTTCACATAACTAGCCAATTTTAACTAGCAAATTTTTGGGCCACCTCTTACATACTTGAGGATAAAGTGGGTCTTGGTCAGGATCTTATTAGTCTATGAAAAAAAAAGAAGAAAGAGAAGCATATGTTTCATAAAGTTCTAGATGGAAGCAAGTTTCTTAGTGAAAGTCTTTTTGTTAGTCTTGTTGGAGTAATGAGGAGGTATAACACAGGAGCAAGTCAGTTGAAGTTACTAGATTATAGACCCTCTTATAGAATTTCTGTAGGTCTTTTCTGTATAACAGATTATTGAAAATAAAGTAGCATAATAAAATAGTTATTTTAGTGTATTAAGGTGAGATAGCATCAGAGATGTATTAGACAAGGCAGTGTGCAAATCCAAAGGCTTTGTTGGCATATCATGTGGCTCCTTAGCAGTGTCCATTCCTTCCTCTGAAGCTGCCAATTTTGATAGTTTCAGTTCAGTCCCATATGGCTTTTTTCCAGGATTGGTTTGGACATTCTTTTACATTTTTATAAGCTGAAACAGGAAGAACTTTTTATTTTTGTTTCATTTCCCACACTTTCACATGTGATGTACTATATATATAATGCATATTATATATATTGTAAATATATATATATATTTTTTTGAGACAGAGCCTCAAGCTATCCCCCTGGGTAGAGTGCCGTGGCATTACAGCTCACAGCAACCTCCAACTCTTGAACTCAAGCGAGTCTCCTGCCTCTGCCTCCCAAGTAGCTGGGACCACAGGCGCCCGCCACCATGCCCGGCTATTTTTTGGTTGCAGCCATCATTGTTGTTTGGCAGGTCCGGGCTGGATTCGAACCCGCCACCCTAGGTGTACGTGGCTGGCGCCTTAGCCGGTTGAACTATAGGCGCTGAGCCGTAAATATATTTTTAAAGCCCTTAAGATAAGTACCTGAGGCGACAGAGAGCCACACAGTGACCAAATTGCTTTTACAAAATTACCTAGTAGTCTAGAGACTCACACAGCTAGAATCCAGTTCTCCTCCCTTCCAATTTAGGAGTTTAAAATAGTTTCTAGGCTTTCAAGGAAAGTCAATTTTTAAACCCAGCCAAAGGTGGCATGAAGGAGATTCTACAACACACATTGAAATACAATTTTTAGGGACATGGAGTTATTCCTGCAGCAATCTATCACAGGTGGAATGGACGTGTCACTGTACTTGAGCAAACTGAAAAAAAACCACAGTCGGCTCCCACTGCAGGACTTGCATGACAATAAGGGAGGTTTGCTGCTAACAAAGAAACAGCTTTTATCCATCACCAGAGGAGAAACGTGACCCTTCCCAGATGAGCTACTGACTCTTCTCTTCCATCATCCATGTATTAATAGTGGATACCAAGATGTTTGAACAGATGGGAAAAAGAGTAAAGACACTGATTTACATTTAGATTTAGTGAAGACCCTTTTATAATAATTGCTGTGCCTTTTTAAAAAATCTGACCTGAGTGAGACAGTTAGCCCTCTTTTTCTTTTACTTTAACTCTCTGTTTTCTGTCCTTACCAGAGGATTCTTCTCTAAAAAAAATTAATGAATGACCTGGGAAGAATCATGGTAGCTAAAGACGTTTCCTGTACACTAGGGTTAAAAATCCATCCATTCTGAGATTAGAAGCTCCTAAGACTAAAAGCTGGTGCCCAGCCCACACTAAGCCCTGCCCACTCATAAAGAATTCCACTTTCCTTCAGGGGATGAAGAAAGACACCTATACATACAATAGTGGAAGAACCTAGGAAAGCTCCTAGGATAACCAACCTAGTTCCTCATTCTTAACCACAAATGGATAACCAAGGATAACCAAAAATAATAAGAAAACCACCAACGTGAAATAAAATTTAAGACTAACCAAAAATTAATTAATTAAAAGAATCTGAGCCCAGGCTGAGCATAGTGGCTCATGACTGTAATCCCAACACTCTGGGAGGCAGATGTGGGTAGACTGCTTGAACTCAGGAGTTCGAGACCAACCTGAGCAGGAGTGAGACCCTGTCTCTACTAAAAATAGAAAAATTAATGGGGTGTAATGGTGCATGTCTGTAGTCCCAGCTACTTGGAAGACTGAAGCAAGAGGGTTTCTTGAGCCCAGGAGAATGAGGTTGATGTGAGCTATGAGGTCCTGGCACTCTACCTAGGGTGAGACTCTGTCTCAAAAAAAAAGAAAAGAAAAGAAAAAGAAAGAAGGACACTCAAGACCAGTCAGAGCAAGAGTGAGACCGTCTCTCTACCAAAAATTTAAAAAATTGGCCAGGCATAGTGATGCATGTCTGTAGTCCCAACTACCCAGGAGGCTGAGAGAGAAGGATCGGTTGAGCCCAGGAGTTCGAAGTTGCAGTGAGCTATGATGATGCCACTACACTCTAGGGGGGGGGGGGGGGAATGACAACAAGGGAGAGACTCCATCTCAAAAAAAGAGAGAGAGAGAGAGCTAGAGGAGCAGTCCAGGATATTCAACACCTGATTCAAAGGTATTTCAGGAAGAAAACAACAAAAAGAAATTATCTTTTGTAGAATAAACCCTTCCAAAGCTCACGAGAGACATAGGTTTTCAAACTGAAAGGCCTACTAAGTGTTGAAGAGAAAAACTGACACCTAAATATATCATGATGACATTTTGAAACACTAAGGCCAAAGAGAAAATCCAAATCAGGTCAATGACGCATGGTAAAGAAATGATAATCAGACTTATCAGCATCATTGCCTACAAAGAAAACAGAACAGTGTCTTCAAAAAATTAAGCAGAAATTACTTTGAGTCCTACAACCAGCTATTAATCAAATGAAAGGATGACATTACATTTTCAGACATGCAAATATCAATATGAGGTTTTTTTGTTGTTGTTTTTGAGACACAGTCTCAAGCTTTTGCCCTGGGTAGAGCTGGGTAGAGTGACATGGTGTCATAGCTTACAGAAACCTCCAACTTAGGTTCAAGTGATCCTCTTGCCTCAGTTTTTCTATTTTTAGTAGAGACGGGGTCTCGCTTTTTTTTCTTTCTTTTTTTTTTTTTTTGCTCAGGCTAGTCTCGAACTAGTGAGCTCATGCAGTCCACCTGCCTCAGCCTCCCAGAATGCTAGGATTACAGGAGTGAGCCACCACACCTGGCCTCAACATGAGTTGTTAAATGACCATGAGGGGACCTTTTTATGCACAGAGAAGACTATTTATGGTTACTTAGGCTTAAAATAGTTACTAAAATAAAACTTAAAAACCTAATTTTCCCTGGGACTTCAAATTTATTCCATAAATCTTATTCTGTTTTTAAATCTAGTAAAGTGGGTGGTGCCTGTGGCTCAAAAGGGTAGGGCACTAGCCCTATGGCCCCATATGCTGGAAGTGGTGGGTTCAAACCCAGCCCCAGCCAATAAATAAATAAATAAATAAATCTGGTAAAGCAAGTACCATCACTTTCACTTTTCTTTTTTTTTTTTTTTTTAGAGAGACAGTGTTTTACTTTATTGCCCTCGGTAGAGTGCCGTAGTGTCACAGCTCACAGCAACCTCCAACATATGGGCTTAGGTAATTCTCTTCCCTCAGCCTCCTGAGTAGCTGGGACTACAGGCACCCACCACAATGCCCAGCTAACTTTCACTTTTCTTTATTAAAGTTGTTGATTAATTCAACTTGAGCTAAATTTCTTAAACAATCAGTCCTACTAATAATTATAACTTAAATCTCATTTGTCATTTTAAAAGTGATTTAAAAGTCAATTTTGCTTTTAAGCACTTTGAATGCATGACTTAAGTAAAATTTTTCCAAACAATTCTAACGAATTGTTTAAACTAATAGAACAAATCTCATGTTGTTTTGAATGCTATATACTCTTCAAATATCTTAAACACACAGATTCTTAATGATGTCCTAAATGTATTAATAGTTTTAATTAAATTTAGTTCATTCTATTTAATTTTCTTTTCTTTTTTCTTTTTTTTTTTTTTTTGGAGACAGAGTCTCACTATGTCACCCTTACTAGAGTGCCATGGCATCACAGCTCATAGCAACCTCTAACTCTTGGGCTTACGTGATTCTCTTGACTCAGACTCCCAAGTAGCTGGGACTACAGGTGCCCACCACAACGCCCAGGTATTTTTTGTTGCAGTTATCATTGTTGTTTGGCTGGCCCAAGCTGGGTTCAAACTTGCCACCCTCAGTGTATGTGGCTGGCACCATAACCACTGTGCTATGGGCAACAAGCCCATGTCTATTTAATTTTAAACTCTCCCAATAAACTCTTTATTTCAACATAAATAAAGGAAAAACAAAAACACTTACCCACCCAGAGAACAGTTCTGTCATCTCAAGGAAGTTAAAGTCACCATTACAAGCAAGGATCAATTGCTTATAGACATAATTGTGATCAGGCCACTGGATCTGAGCCAAGGACATAGGGTTATTCTGCCTAATCTACGATGTTCACACTAAGCAGTTTGTATAGATGCCATCACAACAGCTATCATATTTAGAGTGTCTAGACTAGTTCCTTCTAGATTCAAGTTATGTCTCTATGTAATTGTTCCACATGATTCCAAAGGTCCAAAGCCTATATCCTCTCTGAGATTATAGTTAAGTGCCTTCCCCAACTTGACTGATTCTGCATTTCTTAGCTATCTTAAAACATTTTTGTCTTTCACTTTTTCTTACAGTAATGTTAGACCTATTGACTATGTGAAACTTAATTTTCTCATCTGTCTTAGTAAGTGTTTCACAGTGTTACTGTGAAGATTAATTAAGTAAAAGTTTATAGAGTACAGAGCACAATGCTTGGCACATAGAGTACAAAAGGAATGTAAGTTGCCTTCCCCCTTAACATTTATAATTCCTCATTTAATCTTACTTTTACATTATTTAGACCTGATAGATAAGGATAACTGTAAGAAATATTTTTGAGTACATTTTACAAAATTTAATTCATTGTTACTTTTTTTTTTTTTTGAGACAGAGTCTTACTTTGTCACCCTTGGTAGAGTACTGTTGCGTCATAGCTCACAGTAACCTCAAACTCCTGGCCTTAAGCAATTCTTTTGCCTCACCCTCCCAAGTAGCTGGGACTATAGGCGTCCACCACAATGCCTGGCTATTTTTAGAGAAGAGGTCTCGCTCTGGCTCAGACAGGTCTCGAACCTGTGAGCTCAGGTAATCCACCCACCTCAGCCTCCTAAGTGCTGGGATTACAGACACGAGCCACAGTGCCTGGCCCCAATGTTACCTTAATATATTTCCCATTACTGTATAATATTGTCTTCTTGGAAATTATATTAATAATAAAAAAACACCAGCCTCAAACAATTTCTAAGTGTAGATCCTAGAAAACTTATATGACTTAGCATATTTTACCTTTGGTAAATATCTCGCCTTTTATTGGGTTCTAGAGCTCCTTTCAATTGGCTCTCAGAAAGCAAACCATCAACCTGCAACAAACAGACAGTTTAAAATACCATATTGTTAAATATCACATTACCTTAGGAAAAAAATGTTTACTTCTTTTTCCAATATTTTCTAATGAATATTTTAAAACAAATATCAAAGTTGAAAGATATTTACAGTTGAATATTCAATACACCCACTATCTAGGTTCTCCCATTAACATTTTACTATACTTATTTGAATTATGTAGCAATCCATCTTGTTTTTTATGCATTTCAAAGTAAATTGCAGTCATCAGTACATTTCTCCCTAATGTGCTACGGGTAAATCATTTGATATAAAATTTACATACATAGAAATCCACTATCCTGAAGTGTACATTTTTAACAAATGCACATACCTGTGTGACTCAGATCCCTACAAGATACAGAAAATTACCATCATTCTAGAATGCTTCCTCATGCCTTTCCCAGTAAATCCCAACCCAGATAAAATTTGTTTTGACTTTTTCCACCATAAGTCAGATTTTTTGCTCTTGAACTTTTATACAATTGTATTCATATAATATGTACTCTCTTTGCTTTTTAAAGTTTTCATCTCTCTTTTTTGTATTTTTAAATTCATATCATAGTTGCACACAGAATATGTACTCTCATGTAACTTTCCACATAGCGTATTTTTGAGATACTCCCATATTGTTGTGTGTATCATTCATTTGTTCCTTATTACTACTTTTTTTTTTTTAAGATAGTCTCTCACTATGTCACCCTTGGTGTAGCATCACAGCTCACAGCAACCTCAAACTCTTAGGCTTAAACAATTCTCTTGCCTCAGCCTCCCAAGTAGCTGAGACTACAGGCATCCGCCACAATAGCCCGGCTATTTTTTTATTGTAGTTGTCATTGCTGTTTGGCAGGCCAGAGCCAGGTTCGAACTCGCCAACTCCAGTGTATGTGGCTGGTGCCCTAGCTGTTGAGCTGCAGGCACCAAGCCTCCTCCTTATATTGAGTAGTACCTACTGCATTGATTGTACTATATACAACTTTATCTTGACTTTGATTTTTAAATTTTTTAAAATTGATACAAAAGTTTTGTATATATTTATGGGTACAGGTGATATCTGGTTACATACATAGGCTTTGTAATGATCATTGACTTAGTATTTTACAAATACCACATGTAACTTTGTCAGTGTACCCACAATAGAGACACACACTTCTTTGATCTCTTCTCTACAGACTTTGTGAAGATGATAAAGTAGATGAAGAAAGAAATAGAATTTCATTAACTTCTTTACTCTAGCTATTTGGCATCTATCTGAATATTATTTACAAAGTTCATGTCCTCAGTGACAGAGCCAGTCATAAGCATAACTTAGAGTGGCTGCTAATTACTTGTCACATGAATACTAAATTGAAAAGCTGATCCATTTTTTGTTTCAGGGGTCTTTTGTGGAGACAGGGAAGAATTAGCTAATACTATCAAAACACTCGTTCCAGGTACTCAAGATATCAAAAGGCTCCTGAGCCAATTTTTCTCCAGGTTAAATAGTCCTTGCAATAGTTTGGGTTTTTTGGGTTTTATTTTGGGTTTTGGGGGGGGGGTGAGGTTAAGACAGAGTCTCATTTTATTGCCCTGCGTAGAGTGCCATGGTGTCATAGCTCACAGCAACTTCAAACTGTTGGGCTCAAGTGATCCTTCTACCTCAGCCTACCAAGTAGCTGGAACTACAGGCACCTGCCACTCCACTGTGGATGGTTAGTTTTTCTATTTTTAGTAGTGAAAGGGTCTCACCCTTGCTCAGGCTGGTCTCAAACTTCTGAGCCTATGCAATTCACCCATCTCGGCCTCTTAAAGTGCTAGGATTTCAGGCAGGAGTCACAGTGTGTTTTAATAATCATTTTTATCGTTTACTTTTAAAACTTTTCTTGGGTCTCCTAATTCCTCACTAAATTTAAAATTAGGTTGAAATAAAGGTTCAAAACTGGACAAAATATGAGCATCTGTAAATCTCTCATCTGCCAATGATCATAAAATAATTTAATTTTGTGGGAAAAGATTCTGTAATAGATCACATAAAGAATTAAAATTAGTAAAATAAGAACTTCAGAAAATAACTTTTTAATTGCTACTTACTTTTTTAATTTTTTTTTTTTTTTTGAGACAAGGTCTTGTTCTATCTCCCCATGATCATTCCTGGGCTCAAGCTGTCCTCCTGCCTCAGCCTCACTAGTAGCTGGGACTACATGCACAACTACTAGGCCCAGCTAATTGTATTATTTTTTGTAGAAGTGAGATAAATCACTACATTGTCCAGCTTAAGCTCAAACTTCTAGCCTTAAGCAATCTTTGGCCTTGACCTCCTAAAGTGCTGGAATTACAGTTGTGAGCCATAGTATATGGACCTTGTTTCTTATTTTTAAAAGTAATATACACTTAGGGAATTAAACATTTTTAACATGAAAATTATGAAGAAATACCTAATAATCAAATTTTACCACACAGATGTCATTTTAGTATGTTGTTTTCTATATTTTTCTATGTATACTGTATATTTAAACACATATGGAAATAGCATATTTTTCTTTTTTTCTTTTTTTTTTGAGACTGAGTCTCAAGTTGTAGCCCTGGATAGAGTGTCATGGCATCACAGCTCACAGCTCACCTTAAACTCTTGGGCATAAGCGATTCTCTTGCCTCAGCCTCCCAAGTAGCTGGGACTACAGGCGCCCGCAACAACACCCAGCTATTTTATTTTATTTTATTTTTTTGCAGTTGTCATTGTTGTTTAGCTGGCCCTGGCCAGGTTCCAACCCGCCAGCGTGGGTGTATATGGCTAGCGCCCTACCTACTGAGCTATCAGCACTGCTCTATATTCCTTTTCTAAGTTGACATTTTATCACCAGTATTTTCTCAAACACATTAAGATCTCTTTAATAAATTTTTTCTCATAGTATTATACCCCATTATAATTTATCCATTTTCCATTATTAAATTGTGTCCATTTTTTTCTATTTTAAGTAATCTTATGATGAATACTTTTATACATAAATTTCTGCCCGGATTTCTAATTATTACAAAAGGCAGATTCCTGGAAACGTAATTATCCAGGGGAAGAGCATGCATATTTGCTATAGCCTGTCATGCTACTTTCCAGAAATACAAAGTGTCCCAAAAGTCACCCCTAAAGTTGCCATACATAGGGAAAATGGGAAATTGTAGCTAAATATACTTTTAGTTACAAAATATTCATTACAAATTTTTACAAAGAGGTGGCCAGCACGCACAGAATATTTTGTAAATATTTTGCAAAATTTTGTAATGAATACTTTGTAAATAAAAGTATATTTAGTTACAATTTCTCATTTTCCCTATGTATGGAAACTTTAAGGGTGGCTTTGGAACACCCTGTACTGTACGGGCACTTTATACACTGCATCAGTGAATGTAAGTGGTTGCTTCATCAGATCTTCTCAAGAACCGAGTGTCGTGATTTTTTATTTCCTGTGCAATTACTTATCTTTGGAGTTAACTTTTTTCATATGTTCATGAGTTACTTGTATTTCCCGTCCTGTGCTCATTTATGGGATCTTAATGTCCTCACTTGGGTTCAGGGAAGCAACAGCAGCCGCCACCGGAAGGCTCAAAGGAAAGGGCTTGGAAAGTGGAGGGAAGGAGCGGGGCCCAGAGCTGGGCTGGAAACGGTTGTTGATAAAAGTTTATAGACTGAAAGATGAGGTGAGTGGAGGGAGGTGTTAGGGCAGGAGGTTGACGTTGTGAGCGCCGACGGCGTTAGTTGGTCTTCACGACCCCGGGGCTGGGAGCAGGAGGGGTTAGAATCAAGTTTGGCTCTGGGATACTGCGGAGTAGGCGAGCGGTACAGCTCGGGAAGGTAGTAGGACCGGGAGGGGCTCCGAGGATCAGGGTAGAGTCGGGGCGAGGAAAGCGCGGCGCGCGCAGCGGCGCCCCACCTCGGGCTCGCCCGGAGCCCAGGCCCCTCACCTCACAGCCTGACCGTACCTGTTGCTTCAGCTCCTGACTGCGGCGCCTCAGGGCCTGGAGGGGGTCCCGCGGCCGCCTAGGCAGCATCTCCCCAGCCGCGGCACCCGGGTACCGCCGGTCGCCAGGGAAACCAAGGCGGCGACGCCGGGTGGTGACGCCATCGCCGCGCGCCCTCCTCGGAGTCGCTACGCTCCCGAGTTCGGTCGCTGGGAGAGGATGGGTATGATTTCGAGTCATCGCACAGATACACACACTCGACACCCCCTGGATGTCCCCCGAAGGTCCTGAGCTCACTGGCCAGGAAGTCGTTCTTCCTGGCCATTCTCTAAGAACTGGGGAAAGCCTGGCTACTCCCGAAACTACATGTCCCACAACGCACCGGTGTTACCACGATGTTCCTACTCTAAGGGCATTTGTTTTATGATAGAAGTTTTGCTAAGTAATCTTTTTTATTTTTTTTTTTTT
>NW_003852543.1:2731006-2766145 GCF_000181295.1 Otolemur garnettii | reverse complement strand
CCCCCCGCCCCCCAGCTTGTCGTGCATTCTTTACAAAAATCGGGACTTTTTTTAAAACGTCGCGGGACGCGGGACAAATTGTTAGAAATTGAGACTGTCCCGTTTGGCGACGTCCGGTCACCTTAGGGTATTGATAAAATTTCATTTCCTTCTAATTTTGCACTTTGTCCATCCCGAATTCTGTGAGGATGGTGATTCTGTCCTACAGCAAATCTAAACAACTAACGAGTTCTCAAGATGATTACCAGTTTACATCTACACTCAGGGAGGTTGTAATATTTTACCATGCAGGATCATGTCCTATTAATCCAATTCCCAAACTCCACAACACCAAAACTGGATTTGAGTAAGAATGATGATGATCCAAGCTAACCTTCCAAATGATGGACCTCATTAATATAAATGAGTGTTCTTCAGTACAACACATAAATCGAGGGCGGGCGCAGAGGCTCACAACTCTAATCCTAGCACTCTGGGAGGCAGAGGCAGGTGGATTGCTTGAGTTTAGGAGTTTCAGGGACAGCTGGAGCAAGAGCTAAAATGCTTTGTAAAAATAGCCCGGCGTTGCGGCTGGGGTCTGTAGTCCCAGCTACTTCGGATTCTGAAGCCAGAGGACTGCTGGAGCCCAAGACTTTGAGGTTGCTGTAAGCTATGACACCATAGCACACTACCGAGGGCAACAAAGTTGTCATTAAAAAAGAAAAAAGTTTGGCTCTGTGCCTGTGGCTCAAGCGGCTAAGGCACCAGCCACATACACCTGAGTTATCCAGTTCGAATCCAGCCCGGACCGCCAAAACAACAATGACGGCTGCAACCCCAAAATAGCCGGGCACTGTGGTGGGCACCTGTGGTACCAGCTACTTGGGAGGCCCAGGCAGGAGAATCCCTTGAGCCCAGGAATTGGAGGTTGCTGTGAGTTGGGATGCCACAGCACTCTGCCCAGGGCAACAACTTGAGGCTCTGTCTCAAAAAAAAAACGGTTGTAACAATAAATGAGAAAATAATAAATGCTATATTTTAATAGATTAATAAATCAGAATTTAGAGGTGATACATGGTGAGCAAAAAGAAGAAACAGATTGTGCTAAAAGGCACCATTTATGAAATCCTCATTCAAATTAAATGTGTGTAAACAAATTAGGAAAAAATTATTCTGTACTGACTTACAGAGATTTCTGTATTTTAAGTGGAAAAGTTAGAAGGTCATGGATACTATGTTGGTAAGAATAAACTAATCAACCCTCAGTATGTGTGTTTATACAAACAATGAGGAAGGGTGCAAAAAAGTTTATTACTGTCACTCATCTCAAGTACCATACTATTTCAGTTACCAGCATTTATTACTTGTGATTCCTGGATCAGCAGCATCAGCATCACCTGGGAACTTGTTATAAATGCATATTCTCAGGCTCCACCACAGACTTAAAAGAATCAGAATCTATCTTTTAGCAATACCTAGCAGAGAAACTTATTTGCTGTACTAGGATATGGTATAACTCAGGTCCTTTTTCATTAACTTGCATTTCTATTGACTTCTTTTAATACTCAGGACAGTTACCTTAACACTAGTCATTGGTTCTCTGTAGTTATCCCTCGGTGCCATTATAGAAATTGATGTAACCTAAAACAATAATGATATGTAGTTGAGTAGTCACAAGAAACCAAAGCAAACCATGGCCAACATTTCACCTGAGAACAAGCTCTTCATAAAACTCATCAGGATTTGTTATCAGTGTGTTAAAATAAGTATCAGATATTATACTGCATCCTCACTAAGAAAGAATGTAAGGGCCTCAGAGTGACTTGACTTTTAAATACTAGTCCTCTTTTACTAACCCTGAGTCTGATAATGCTTCCAAAATGTCCAGTTAATGTGTTACTCTTAGTGTAGGAAAAACCATTCACTGTCAGTTTCACTTTTCCTACAAGCGTCGATGTTGGTGCACTGTGACATCAGCCGCATTTTCCCAGCCACCTACACATTTGTTTTCCCCAGAGATATAAGCCCTAAGTCTGGGGGTGCTGAGGTGCAAAGATCTACCTATTTTGCCACTGCCCAAGACCACATTTCTGTTCTTCAGTCCCTCTAATAAATCATCCCATACCAACAAGCTGGATTTGTCTGCTTCCTTCTTTGGTTTCTAGTCTCCTTCAGCTTTGGGTGGGAAGGGTCAGTGTGTGTATATCACCCTTTTACAGAACAGATTCATAATGTAGAAAGAACTAGTGGAACAAGGTGATTCAGAACTAGCTAAAAGAAGATTTCGTAGCAAAGAGAAGAGAGAAAGACTGCAGTTTCAGGGTCTCAAAACAATTCACCTAAAATACAAAGGACAAATATTTATGAGCATGTTAGTGCAAGGCACTGCTTAGACCTGTGGTAGAAAATGTTTAACACTGCTCTCAAGGGAGAAATTGATAACATTCTTGAGGTAAAATATGAGGATTCAGAAAAAGCCATGTATAACAACAGCAGAGGGCAGATGGCAGATTAATGGGCAAAATATGTAGAAAGAGATGGTGGACTACACTTAATTGGCAAACAATGGCATCAACTAAAAGGAATTTTAAGATTTGTGCATCTGGGCGGCACCTGTGTCTCAGTGAGTAAGGCACTGGCCCCATATATGGAGGGTGGTGAGCGGCCAAAATGCTACAAAAAAATAGCTGGGTGTCGTGGCAGGCACCTGTAATCCCAGCTACTTGAGATGCTGAGGCAAGAGAATCACCCAAGCCCAAGAGCTAGAAGGTGCTGTGAGCTGTGATGCCACACTGAGGGCAACAAAGTGAGACAATGTATTGGGTGACAAAGTGAGACAATGTATATAAAAAAAAAAGATGTGTGCATCCATGAATAGAGGGAAAACTGGGAGAGACTGCAGATGCTAAAAAGGGATGGCACAGAGGAGAACGAGAGGACCTGGACGGAGATGCAGAATTCAACTCAGGCCAGACAGGAGTCAGCCTTTGAAAGGGCTAGGTATCTTCCCTCCTGGTATTCAACCTCAGCTGACCATCACAATCGCCTGGGAGGCTTTAAAAACCCTGATGCCCAGTCCATACCCCAAACTACATGAACCAAAATTTTGGGAGTGTCATGCAGGGATTTGTACTCTTAAAGCTCCCTGATGATTATAATATGCAGCCCGATTGAAAACCAATGCTCTAGAGCTACTGAAAGATGAGGAATTTCCCACCTCATGGCCTTCATCGTTCCACCTGGTTGAGAGCAATCCAATAGAAGGAGAAATGTGAAGTGGGAGTTCAAGGAACTCTGTTATGAGAAACCAGAAGAGTGCAGTCACAATAGAACCCATTTGTAACGGGGCAAGTGGAAAAGGTGAAGTGTGTCTTTGGTTAAGTTTGGTGGCCCCAAAAAAGAGAGCAAAAACAGTGAAGGTAAATGTACAATCTAATCTGGCCAGGGAGCCCAGAATGACTGTTGAGGTAAATTGGAAGAGTAAGGTAACCAGTAATCTCTAGAGAGGGCAGTTGTTTAGATGCAGCAGAGGCAAGCTGTCCTACGAGGTGGGTTTATCTACTGAGACTAAAGATGCCAAATATAATGTGACAATGAAGTCCAAGCCTGTTGATAACAAGGCCTAGGCTATGCATGGAACAATGAGGAATGGACCAAGAGGTGAAAAGCCCAATTGGGGCAGAAAAGGAGGCAGGATAAGAAAGTAGGGGCAAGATAGGTGGGTGCTGTAATCAAATAACAGTGACAGATTGGGGTAGGGGCACATATTTCAAGTTAACAGTGTGTCTTATGATTGGCATTTTGATTCATGGCTCCCAACCTCCCATTTCCAACACTGGCTAGCAGAGAAAAAATAGTATGTAACTCCATGTGAGATGGGGTGGGGGGAACCAACTACATTTAAGTAGGGCAAGAGTAGAAAAGACCACAGAGGTACTACCCAGGGGAAATGCCCACCACAGAGCTGGGGGACACAGGCACAGAACAAAGAGGTAGTAGACAGAAAATGGCATAGAGTGGCTGAAGATCCTAAAGATGGAGACAGGACTTGGAAGTGACCAGCACATGCCCAGAGGCAAAGATGCACAGGGGGGAGAGGTGAGTGTCCAGGTGCTGCAGATAAGAAACAACATTGGAAGGGTCAAATCCACCAGGAACATGGTAAAGGAAAGGGCTCGAACAGGAAGAACTAGGCCAGCCATAACCCAGATACTTAACTAGGCACATTCCAACACTATGGGGGCAACATATACCTCAAGAAACCTCTCTTGTGTCAAAGAGCAATTCTTTGAGCCTCGAGGAGGCACAGTGAATAAGCTGCAGCCCAGATGAAATGGAGCTTTTGTAAATCAACATTTCAGCCTTAATTACTGCCATTCATAGAAGAAAAACAAAGTTGGAAGTAATAGGAAATAAAATTCGCTCCCAGTAAAAAGCAGAGATAGCTGTCTGTGGAAACTTTCCTGAATTTTCTCACATTAATATGAAACTGAAACACAAATTATTTTTATTTCTTAATTATTTTTAGAGACAGGGTCTTACGATGTCACCCAGGCTAAAGTACAGTATTACTATTATAGCTCACTGCAGGCTTGAACTCCTGGGCTCAAGTGATCATTCTACCTCAGCCTCCTGTACTCAGAGGACAGGACAACAGATGCATACTACCACAGCCAGCTGATAGACAGAGTCTCCCTATGTTGACCATGCTATTCTCGAACTCTTGGCCTCAAGTAGGCCTCCTGCCTTTGCCTTCCCAAGTGCTGGGATTATAGATATGAGCCACTGTACCTGGCTCAGAGAGGAAATTAATCTTAATAGTAATGAGAAAGGCCAGTGTTCTAGAAAACATCTCTTGCAATTAAAAAATAACTAGGAACCTGGTCACTCACTCTTGATTTTTAGATATGGTTGAGATCTATCACTAAGCTCTATTCAAGGTTTCTCCTTCACACGTACAATGTACATCCATCCCATAATGACACATAACGGAAATTTTTGCCAATAAATACTTATACTCTGACATGGAGTTTGTTGTCACTCTTAGAAGGTTTTACATACATAAACCTTACCTCAGTTATGTTTACACAGCCCCTTGCTTTCCAACAAATTTAGTAAAAGAACACTTAACCAGTCTCTCAGACAACTCTCTCTGTTATTGTACCAAGGAACTGGCATAGGTTCCTTAAGATATCTGCCCCAAATCACTCATGTAACAGTTTTCAGAATTCAGATCTCTTCATGTAGTAAATTGCATGGCAGGCAAAACACTCCTTTCACTTTTGGGAAAAAATAGTTCCAACATATTTAGAAGTTTTTTATTTTAAAAATAAAATTGGTTCAGAAAGTGCATGAACTTTCCTATGCTCCACATCCATCTTCAACATCTATCTTCTGCTGGAAACAGAAAAGAGAAAAAAATTAGAATACAAAATCTTTAAATTATTATATTTGTGATGCTAAACCATGAACTATAAGATCCGACGTTACAGACAAGAAAACCGAGGCCCTTAAAATTTATGATGCACAGCTCTGATCAAAGTTAGGACTAGCTGCCAGGCCCTACTTATGTGACTTCCGGGCCACTGATCTTTTTTCCCCTTATCAGGCTGCCAACAACAGCCTAGAGAATTAAGATCGCAGTTTACAAAACGTCAAGGTGAAGATGTTCTATGGCGCTACCAAGGATATTACTGAAAAAATTATAAAGGGGCAAAAGGTGGCAAGAACACCTCTCCGCTCCATCTTTCTTTAGTTAGTTCCAGTATTTTTCAGGGTGAAGTTCAATTTTTCGAGAAGCAAAGACATTGCACGCTGTAAGGCATTCCCATTAAACACCCGAAGTGAACTAAACTTCCGATACCAAAGAGCAAATTATTAGGGAAAATAAAACTTCCTCCTCGTTCTGATGTCCGTGGGAACAAGTCATCTCCTGCAAGCTATCCAAAAGCTACCCCTGAGATATCCGCTTGCCCCCAAAGTCTACCCTTGGAGTGCCATTGTGTGTACTGCTCACCAGCACTCAGGAACAGCCCACCACCGCAGGCTGGCAGTGTGCGGCGAGCCCGGCTCAGGCTGGAGCTCTCGCGCAGGCATAGCAAGTTGGCCACGCGGGGGTCGGCTGGGGCTGAGGGCGCTAAGTCTCAGGCCAGGTCCAGCTTCTTCTGTGTCGCCGCCAGCTTGTCTTGTAGCCTTCGCTTCTTCCAGTCCAGGTATCGCCTCCGTAGCCGGTTCGCTTGCCATCCCAGTAGCACCCCGGAGGCAAAGGCGACCAGCACCGACAGCTGCAGCGTCCTCTCTGACACGTCCGCCATTGTGGCCGGCGGGCTCGCAGCACACTCTACGGCGCGGCGCCGGGGTCAAACCGCTCAGGGCGCTCACGGGGCGGAGCGCGGGGCGTGGAGGATGCAAAGGCGCAGAGGCGCACATTTCACGTCAACAGTGTGTCCCTTCCAGGGTATATGACTGGCATTTTGATTCGTGGCTCCCAACCTCCCATTTCCAACGCTGACGTGCCCCTCTAGCCTTCTCTTGAAGACTTTCCCAGCCCTTGGGTGGCTTGTCTTCCCTACCTTTGAGTCCCTGCATTATTTATTGTTTGACATTAATCAAATACTGCCTTATATTTTTAGTAACATTGTGGACGTGTCTTACTAACCCCGCTGTAAACTCAACACCTCTTTGTATTGTGAATTAATAAATCTTAACCTTCCCCAGCCTGCATGGACCCCGTCTTGGCTAAGGAGGCCCCAGAAAAAGCTGTCCCTTTTGGAGTTTTTCTTTGTAATAATAAGATACTAAATCATTAATAGATCTAACGCCTTGCAAGGGAAAGCTTGAATCACACCTACAGGTCATTGATTTTACTTGCTAGATCACTTGAGTTTCAGTAAATGTCTGGAGGCTTATCTGTAATTAACAGATCCTTATCAACGTAAAACATTTCAAGCCTTCATTCTATTAACCAGTTACAAATCAAAGAATCTTTAAAGTTATCTACAAGCTGTAGGTCCCATGCCCCCCTTCAAGATGCCCTGCCTTTTCTGGCCAAACCAATGTGCACCTTCCATGTATTAATTTATGATATTATGCATATCTCCCTAAAATGTATAAAACCAAACTGTGACCCAGTCATGGTGGGACCACTTGCTCAAGGCTTGAGGGGTGTGACTCTTTGGGCCATGGTCACACACATTTGGCTCAGAATAAACACTTTAAAATTATTTTACAGAGTTATTTCCCATTCATAATATTTTCTCTCAGCCATAGAACGCAAGCTGTGTGTGTACGATCATAAATTTTCTGGCAAACTGTCTTTGTAAAAAAATAAATAAGAAATATGTAATTGTTCGTAATATTTTACTTATCCTAATATCTTCAAGTGTAATTGAAGATTACAACATGTAATCTATTTCAACATGTAACATATTTCAACATGTAATCAGTTTTAAAATTATTAATGAGATATTTTCTTTCAATACTAAGTCCTTGAAATCTGGTGTATATTTTACAACTAACAGCACATCTCAATTTCAACACTGAATTTTCAATGGAGATATAATACTTAACAGTGTATAGATTTCATAAAGTTTATAGTTGAAACAGTGGATTCATACACTTGTTCCAAGCACACAGTTTTCCAATAGCTAAGTTGAGTTTCATTTTAAAATTAAATTTAAATTCATTTAAATGTTTTAATAATTAAAAATCTGATTCTTCAGTCACATTAACCACATAGGGGACAACTGTTATATTAGAAAGCACAGCTCTGGGGGGGCCATGCTGTGCCAGAATTAACACAAGGTCTGACTTGTTGAGCTAGGAAACAAACACACATTTCTAATGATAAAAGTTAGTGTGACCCACCCTCCCTTTCCCAGCTATTTCTACCTCCTGGTGTTTAGGCCTTTGGGTAATTCCCTCTCCTTGGGGATGGTTGGGACCTGTGACTTGCTTCTAAGTAAAAGAATAAAGCAGAGTAAATGGGATATCACTCCTGTTATTAAGTTATAGACAACTTCTTAGCAGACTGAAGACTCTTAGGCGGGATGCTTCCAGCTAATAGCCACTAAAAAACTGGAGCCCTCACTCCTATGGCCATAGGGGTATGAACTCTGCCTGACTTGAATGAGCTTGGAAGAGTTTCTTCCCCATTAAGCCTTCAGATGAGAACACAGCTTGTGAGATTCCCAATAGATGACCCAGATTAATTGTACTTCCACTTCAGACCCATGGAAAGTGTGAAACTAAAAAAGTATATTGTTTTTAGTGGCTATGTTTGTGGTAACGTGTTAGACAGTGTAAAATATGGGGAAAAAACAGAATGTTTCATCCACTATAACTCTCTCTTTTTTCAATTTATTTTTTATTTCACATTAATATGAGGGTACACATTTTTAGGTTACATTATTCTCATTTCCAGGGTAAAGTTCCATTTGTAAAAGAGCCCCTCACCCAGGGGGCCTGTTATACACCATCACAATGTGAACATTAGGTGAGATCCTGCCTCATGCCCTCTCTCCTTTTGCCATACGTCCTCCCCCCCCACCTCAATGTAACTTCGAGTGCCGTTGACTTATGTTTGAAGAAGTTTTCTCAGAGTCCACATGAAGGGATGTTCCTTTAAGACCCTCTGAATTGATTAGAAAGCTAATCATGGCTCGGGGCCTGTGGCTCAAGCGGCTAAGGCGCCAGCCACATACACCTAAGGTGGCGGGTTTGAATCCAGCCCTGGCCCGCCAAACAACAATGATGGCTACAACCAAAAAAAAAATAGCCGAGTGTTGTGGTGGGCGCCTGTGGTCCCAGCTACTTGGGAGGCGGAGGCAGGAGACTCGCTTGAGCCCAGGAGTTGGAGGTTGCTGTGAGCGTGATGCCATGGCACTCTACCCAGGGGGATAGCTTGAGGCTCCTGTCTCAAAAAAAAAAAAAAAAGAAAAGAAAGCTAATCATGCAGGAGGCAGACCCTGAAAGCAGAGTCTGGCTGTCTCTGGAATGTCCTGGAAGGGACCTTGAGAGCAGAGAAACAAGATAAGTTAATGTGTATTTCAGTTACAAGTTGCACCTGTTTTCTCAGACAGACGGTTGAATAAGTTTTTGTGGTTGCTCAGTATGGTTTCTTTGTACTCTTATATAAACCATTGGCTGCCAATTAGTTTTATTAATAGAATGTGTACATGCAGAACTTAGTATTGTTAAGACCATATAAGCTTGCAAGAAATAAAATTAGGCACTGTCAGCCTGAGTGAGCTGTAGTTGCCCCTCTTAAAAACATTTCAGTGCAGACTACTCCTCTGTAGCACTGATTCATGCAATTCACGCAACAGCCCCCCCCCACTTCTTTCTACCCCTGAACTAGACTATATTAGTGTTTTATTGTTCTTATGAGCATGTAATTATTTATATATTTATTTCATATTAGTATGGAGTACATTGGATATTTATTTTTCCATTCTGTGATACTTTACTCAGAAGGATGTATTTCAACTCCATTCAGGTAAATGTAAAAGATGTAAAGTCTCCATCTTTTTTAATGGCTGAATAGTAGTCCATGGTATATATATATCACAGTTTGTTGATCCATTCATGGGTTGATGGACACTTAGATTGTGTCCACGACTTGGCAATTATGAATTGAGCTGCAATAAACATTCTTGTGCAAATGTCTGTGTGGTAAAATGAGTTTTGTTCTTCAGGGTAGATACCTAGTAATGGGATTACAGGATCAAATAGAAGGTCTACTTTTAGATCTTTGAGGATTCTTCATACTTCTTTCCAGAAAGGCTGTATTATTTTGCAATCCACCAGCAGTGCAGAAGTGCTCCATTCTCTCCACATCCACTCCAGTATCTGGTATTTTGTCACTTTGTGATGAGCCCACTCTAACTCTCAATACTGACCACCTGTGGTCACTACACAGTACACTCAATACTCTGACACTTGATGGGTGTGGGTGTAGGGGGTTCCTACACACCAACCAATTCTGCAGAGGACACCAGCTGGGTGTCCTCTAATTCAATTCAATTCTGGCACTATTCTCCCTGGATATAGCATTTGATTCCACTCTGTCCCACAAGACTGTCCCCTACTTCTGATGTTCATTGCAAATAACAGGTTGCAAATTCTGACGAACTAGCTATACATCAGGAATTCCCAAAACCCCCTCCTTGAGGTTGATTAATTTTCTAGAGCACCTCACAGAACTTCAGAAAACACTTAATTTATTTTTCTCCACAAATGATATCACTAAGGATACAGACAAACAGCGAGATGGAAGACATGGATAGTGGGAAGGGGCATGGCCCTGCTGGGGACCACCACCCTCCAGGAACCTCCATGTGTTCACCTATCCAGAAGTTCATTCAAACACCATCCTTTTGAGTTTTAAAGGAAGCTTCATTACACAGGCATGACTGATTAAATCATTGGTCATTGATGGTCAATTTAACTTTCAGCCCCTTTCTCCTCCCTGGAAATTGGCCAGTGGGGCTGAAAGTCCTAACCTTAATTATGCCTTGGTCTTTCCTGTGACCAGCCCTCAATGGAAGATATCTAGGTGCCCTCAGCCATCAGTCATCTCATTAGCGCGCGCACACACACAAAACCATGCTTTTCACTCTGGAGAAGGATTTTAGGAACTGTATGCTAGGAAATGGAAATGAAGATCAAATATATACCTCATAATATCACACAAAGTAATACAGACTAAAGGAAAATCAGCAAGTGGAACCTGAACTCTTAGAACGGGAGCAGGTCTGACCCAGTCTCTCTGCAGAGATTAGCAAATAGACTCTCATCCTTGATTCTATCTTAGCAGGGAGATGATGGAGACAGTGTTGAGTCCAATGTGAATTTACACCTGTTACGTTCAATTTTTCTTTATATAACAAATATTTATTGAATTCTGTAATAATAGGCATGGGAATTAAAAGATGAACACAGCCCATATCATATGCCCTCAGACAACCTTGTGCAAAGTAAAAGAAATGGAGAAATCAAAAAGAATTATGAGGCAGTGTGATGAACTGGAATATGTAGCTTAGACTTTAAAAAAGAGGAAAAAACTCTCAGAAACATTGTTTCTTTTAAAACTCAATCCACTCTTTCAGCCAATCCTGTTGATTCTATTTTCAAGATACAACGGGAATGAAACCACTTCTCACCACTCTACTGCTGCCACTGGGTCCAAGCTGCCATCACCTCTCATCTGAGTTACACAATAACCCTGATCAGGTGCGTGCCTCTATATTTGTCCACTATGTTCTCTTCTCAGCACAGTAGCCAGAGTGGGTCTTTGAAATCAGAAGTTGGATCACATCACTTGTGAAAGTTGATCCCACCAATTGGATCAGTCTTGTCATATGCAACTAAAATAGTTGAGAGGGCAGGGGTGAAAAGCACTCAGGACATAAAACATTGCTCCTGAATGTAATTCTCTGCAAGCCTGGTGGCTGAAACTGCCTGCTGAAACTGCCTGCTGTAACCTGAAACCATTTTTATATATAGATGATGAGATGATCTCCTGCAATTCTGAGAATAGTTTCACCCACTGCCATCACTTTCCAATCAAAACTTGCCAGCTCCTTGAAACCTTACTGGTCCCTACGCACTTTGCCTCAAAGAGCAATAGGTAACATTTCTCTTCTTTTAATAAAGCCTCTAACCAACTTTGGTTCTTGTTCTTCAGACATATTGAAGACCACTCAGTCTGCGTGTATGCCCCAAATTGCAATTCTTTCTTCCCAAAGAAAATGTGTTAATTTCAGATATTTGTCTCTATATTTTATCTGACACATTCTTCTGCTCAAGCTCTGCAGTGGCCAAATCCCCTACAGTGGTCCTGAGTGTTCTGCATGACAGTCCCTCCACTCCTTACCTTTCACTGTCTCTTGAGCCCCCCCAAGCATGTGCTACCTAAGGGCGTTTACACATGTGGTCCTTCTGCCTGGGAAACTCTTCTCCCAGATACCTCATAGCTAACTTCCACATCTCCTTTAAGTTTTTGTCAGTGGTCACCTTCTCAAAGACTATTAAAAATTACAGACTGACTATTTAAAAATCACAAACCCAACCAACCTCCACTCTCAGGCTCTCTTGGTCCCCAGGATCCTGTTCTGTTCTCCCCCAGAACTTGCTGCCTACCACATACAGTGTGATTTACTTATTAATTATACTTATTGTTCATTGCTTGTTCTTTGCACTAGAATGTAAGTTGCCCCAAGGCAGGGATTTTTGTCTCCATTGTATACCTGCGAATTCTTAGTGCCTAGAACAGAGGCTGGCACATAACGGAGACTCAGTAAACATCTGGAATCCATGACAGTGCAGAGTGGTCAGAGAGGGGCTCTGAGTGGATGGTTGAACTGAATCTTGAAAGATAAGTAGAATGATCAGAAGAAGAAACTACATTTCTCTGAATTTCTGTTTTCTCGGTTGTAAAATAAGGAGTTTGGTATGACTCAATAGCTCTAAGACATTTTCAAGAGCTGTTATGGCAGCCTGAAGTTGTCTACTTAGGCCACCAGTGTGACTGCAAATTACAACCTCACTCGGATTTCTGTCCTCATCTCTAAGATGCCTTTTGGCTAAAAATAAGCCAGATCACATACACTGGAGCCTTGAATATGGGTAAATCCTCAGCACAGAGGACTGGAAAAGATCATCAATATTCCCTTATTTAGCAGGAGACAATTTTGGACATTGGGGAGAATAGTGGGGCTCAGGAGGTAGAGATAGAAACTTTAAAACTCCCTTTCAAGAGCCAGTGTTTCCCCAGCTTGAAACTGTATTTTTCCACGTGAGTGAACTGTTTCAACGAGACATTTTAGTGGACTTGATAATAGTCACTTGATAATAGTCTACTAGTCTCAAGGTTTGGATCAACAGGCTGAATAGTCAAGTACAATAAACTAACTGATTTCCAGAGTGCCTTTTGGATGATACATTAATTGCCATGGTTGAGTTTTTACTGTTTGAAGTGCTTGCCAAGAAGAGAAAAGATTTTACCATTTATGACATTAGACCTTTATTGGTTCTAAGTTAAAGTATATACTTAGAATCTATAAAAGGTAGAACTTCCCCATGATTAAAATGGAGCATTCGCTTCAATGGCTCCTTGAATTCTGGAGCTGGAGATGCTTGCTTGGCCTGTTACCCTCCTGAGCCACAGCAGACAGCCCTGTCCTTCTATGAAGGACAACCAAGGAGGAAAGAACACATTTCTTGAGAGGAAGAAACAATATTGAATAGAAATATCAGGGAAAAGGAAAGCTTGGTCCCCCAAATAAAAAGGCTATTAATTGAAGAGGGAAATATTATTAACACTTAAAAGCATTATCCTCGTTATTAGAGATAATGTATGCCTGATTCTTATTACACATTATAATAATTATGTATATTTTAACATGTATATGTATGTATATATAGAGACAGTCAGACTGACTGTGCACAGTGACCAAGAAATTTTGGAATCAATCCATAGACTAAGTCACAGCACGCATAAATCATTTATGCCTTAATTGCTTATTTATACCTGGACAAATTTTCATTAAGCATACTGGTTTTCAAATGGTTTAATTAAAAAACCCTAGTTGTGGCATTTTATTATTTTGCACAATTACATGGGAAAAGCAGCTACATGTTTCACCTTTGTTAATACTGGTATTTGCTGGATTACATTATACATATACATATATGTGTAGAAACTTAAAAGATCACGAATGTCCCACAAGGAGACTTAATTTAGTCTGTGTCATTGGTGTGTATTTGCAAAACATTTTAACACTGCAAATGTTAGAAGTTTCAAGATCCAGTTTGTAGAAAAGTTTATACTCTACTGCAATGATGCTGATGAACTACACAAGCCTTTTAGGTTGCAACCCTGGCATGTTACATAAATATCACATGTCTAGCCAGCCATCCACAACCCAGCCTGGGCAGGGTGGAGCTCCAATTTTTCAACATTAAGAATGACTTTAGGAGAGTGGAGCAAGATGGCAGACCAGAAGAATTATTCAACTGAGTTCTCCTAGTACTACTGGGGAATAAAAAGAGAATCCAGCCACATCTTGTGCCAGGGACCTTACCCAGAGAAGTAGCTTCTGGAGCACAGCAAGGTGGTGGTGTGCAGTAGACAGCGTGTGGTCTGCAACAGTGGAGGTCTGATTTAAGTAGTCAAGTGACTGGGAGCTAATAAGAATGGCTGACCTCCCCCAGGAGTTCTGGGACAGGAGAAAGCCTTTCCGCAGTTTTTGGTTTGGGGGGAAAGTTGTGCATTGAGGAGAAAGGTTGGAAGTGTGGGCGGACTCAAACAGTATACAGCAACAAGATTTGAATACTGGGTAGAGTGGATTTACCATCAGTTTGGTGGCTGGCGAGGCAGCCATACTAGAAAGACCCCAGCTGCCAGGGTGCCATGGAGGGAATGCGGGGAGAAGGTCGTGAGGGTGGGCCTTTCAGCAGTGGTCTAAAGCACACAGTCATCTCTGTTTTGCCTGCCTTGATGGGAATTCCACTCTTGGGGCAGGGTGAATGGCTCCCTCACCCCCAGGGAACTGTTGTCAGGGGGCACTGTGAAATCTGCCTTTGACTGAGTCTGGACACAAGATCCCAACCCTACTGGACTGAATACTGAGGAAACAATCAGGCGATCACCGTGGGCAACTAAGTTAGGAACCAGGGTCATTGCCTTGAAACTAGAGAGAGGTTACTACTGTTCTCTGTCTCCTAAGGCCACAGCGCCACCTGGTGTCCCAGCAATATATTGTGATATCTCTGTCTCTCTCTCTCTCTCTCTCTCTCTCGCGCGCGCGCGCGCGCGCGCTCTCTCTCTTCCTATTAAAGTTGGTCCCTTCATATATATACATATTTTTAGTTTCCTTTTTAGTTTTTATTCTATTTCACTCCTCTCCTTTCTTTTGATACAGACTTTTCTACTTTTCTCATCTTTCCTTCATAAATTGCTTGTAAATTGTTTTTAGTTTCTTTTCTTTGCTGCTGAGGATGCTGCTGTTATTGGATATTTAAGCTTCTTTTGTGTCATGTTGTGTTTTATTTTTGCTACTTTGGTTGGTTCTATTCTTCCATTTTTACTTTCATCAAGAGCAAGGGCTCCTGTATTTTTGGTTATGGTATGTCAGCCTCATTTATTCTATTTCACTCCTCTCCTTTCTCTCTTTTGATACAGACTTTTCTACTTCTCTCATTTTTTCTTCATAAATTGCTTGTACAACAACTAAGATATCCCCTCTTTTCAGGGGGTCTTTCTTCTTTATTCCTCTTCCCTCTCTCTTCTTTACTTGATACAACTATATTTTTTAATTTTCTTTCTCTATTCTTATTTTATTATTATTATTTTTTATTGTTGGGGAATCACTGAGGGTACAAAGAACCAGGTTGTTATTATTATTTTCTTTTTTCTCTGAGTGCTGGGGCAGTATGGCTTTCATCTGGCTGGGAGGTCATGACAATAGTCTGGCTCAAGGAGGCCAAAAGATCATAGTCTAGGGACCTCTTCTACCCTTTGGTCTGGGAAGATGGTATTGGCAAGTCCACACCGCAGAAGTTTTCTTTTTCTTTTTGCTCTTTCTTTCTCTTCTTATTTTTGGCAGAGGTAAAGTCTGGCTTTGCTTTGGCTGGTAAGGAATTCCTGATTTTGAGGAACCCACCCACCCAGCACTTCAAAATCCTTGAGTTACAGGCATAACCTTAGCATCATGCTGACTGATACCATTTCTCCTATCACTCTCATTCTCTATTCCTGTCCTCATTCTCTCCTGTTCTTCAATTCTTTTCTTTCATCCCCTTCTTTTTTTCCTTTTTATTCTCATTCCTTCTTTTTTCTTCCTTCATTCTTTTCCTCTTGTTTCTCCCTGCTCACTCTTTTCTCTTCCTTTCGGCCTTATACCAAGAAGCCTCTTCAACACCTAAGCTCTGAGACAGGTAATTTAAATAAAAAGAGGAAGTAAGAAGGAAAAAGGAGGACAAGGAGATGAAAAAGAAAAAAGCATTCATGAGGAGGAACCAACAGAAAAAATTGGGCAACCTGAAAAACCAAAAAAGAGCAACTTCCCCAAGGGACCATGAGACAGATACTTCAAAAGACTCCACCCATATGAATTAATGAATTTGACAGAAAGGGAATTTAAAATATGGGTGATAAAGACAATAAAGGGAATGGATGAGAAAATGGAAAGACAGAACCAAAACATGGACAAGAGATATGTAGAATATAGAAAGGCTATGGCGCAGCTTAAGGAAATGAAGACAATCAGGGAATGTGAAGGTGCAGTAGAAAGTATCAAAAATAGATTAGATCATGGAGAATAAAGAGCTTCTGTGCTAGAGGATAAAGTTCTTGAGTTAACCCAGGTAATGAAAGAGGCAGAAAAGAAGAGAGAGAAATCAGAAAAGTTGCTTAGAGAATTATGAGACTTCATGAAGTGTTCAAAACTACAAATAATAGGGATTTTTAAAGGCAGTGGTTCTCAACCTTCCTAACGCCGTGATGTATTTTCATTGTTACAAAGAGGTCACAAACCACAGGTTGAGAACCACTGCGTAAAGGGGTAGAAGATTGTCCCCCCAAAATGGAAGCCCTACTGGAGACTATCATAAAATGAAAATTTTCCAAGTTTTACTAAAGATTCTGACACACTTCTATTAGATGGATATCAAACCCCAGGTCATCTCAACTCAAACAGAGCTTCTCCAAGGCACATTGTAATGCACTTGTCCAAAGTCACAACAAAAGAGAAGATTCTGCAAGCATCCAGGAGTGTCAACAGGGGCAGAGCCATTAGGATAACAGCAGACTTTTCAGCTGAAACTTTCCAAGCCAGAAGGGCATGGTCGTCCACCTTCAACATTCTTAAACAAAACAATTTTCAGCCCAAAATTCTGTATCCTGCTAAACTAAGCTTCAAAATTGATGGAGAAATCAAATCTTTTGCAGATATGCAAACACTGAAGAAATTCACCACAACACGACCAGTTCTACAGGAAATACACCTATTTTCAACACTGACCATCACAATGGACCACAAGCAAAGTAAACACCCAGAAGCCAAAGGTCAAAACTTAGCTTCTACAATGGGGCAAAAGTTAAAACTATATCACAGACTTCCACAAAATAAGATGAATAGAATTCTGCTATACTTATCCATTCCATCAATAAATGTCAATGGCTTGAATTCCCCACTGAAGAGGCATAGGCTGGTTAATTGGATAAAAAAGCACAAGCCATCCATATGTTGTCTCTAAGAAATGCACCTATCTTTGAAGAACAAATCAAGACTCATGGTTAAGGGATAGAAATCAGTATTTCAAGCAAATGGAAATCAGAAGAAGAGAGGGGTTGCAACCTTATTTTCAGATACAAGCAGATTTAAAGCAACTAAAGTTAAGAAAGACAAAGATGGACACTTCAGACTGGTCAAAGGAACAATACAACAAGAAAACATTTTAATTTTAAATATTTATGCACCTAACTTAAATGCTCCCAGATTTGTGAAACAGACCTTAATTGGTCTGAGGAATATTATATCCCATAACACCATAATACTGGGGACTTTAACACCCCTCTGACAGAATTGGACAGATCCTCTAAACAGAAACTAAACAAAGATGCAAAGGACTTAAATGTGACCCTAGAACAAATGAGATTAATAGACATATACAGAACACACCATCCCAAAGCTAAAGGATATACATTTTTCTCATCAGCCCATGGAACATACTCCAAAATAGGATACAAATCAAGCCTCAGAAAAATTAAAAGAATAGAAATTATACCTTGTATCTTCTCAGACCACAAGGCACTAAGAGTGAAAGTCAACAAAAACATTCATCCCCATACAAAGGCATGGAAATTAAAAAATCTTATGTTGAATGATAGTTGGATTCAGGAAGAGGTAAAGGAGAAAATCATTAAATTTCTCAGACATAAAATCAATGGAGACACAAATTACCAAAACCTGTGGCATACAGCAAAAGCAGTTGTAAGAGGGAAATTTATCTTATTAGTCGCCTTCAATCAAAAAACAGAAAGAGAGCACATCAACAAACTCATGAACCATCTTATGGAATTGGAAAAAGAACAACCTAATCTGAAGTCCAGCAGAAGAAGAGAAATAACCAAAATTAAATCAGAGATTAATGGAATTGAAAACAAAAGAATCATTCAGAAAATTAATGAAACAAAAAGTTGTTTTATTTTGAAATATAAATAAAATCTATAATCTAATTTGCCAGATTAACTAGAAACAGAAAAGTAAAATCTCTAATAACCCCAATCAGAGACAATAAAGAGGAAATAACAACAGATGCTGCAGAGATACAAGAGATTATCTCTGAGTACTACAAGAAACTCTCTGAACAAAAATTTGATGTGTGGAGAAATGGATCAATGCCTGGAATCTCATCCTCTCCCTAGACTTAACCAAGAAGAAATAGATCTCTTCAACAGACCAATTTCAAGAACTGAGACTTAAGAAACAATAAAAAATCTCCCAACAACAACAACAACAAAAATGCCCTGGTCCAGATAGCTTCATACCAGAATTCTGTCAAACCTTCAAAGAAGAGCGTATACTCATGCTGCAGAAATTATTCCAAAAAAATTGAGAAGGAAGGAATCTCCCCCCAATGTGTTCTATGAAGCAAACATCACCCTGATACCACCACTAGGAAAAGACTCAGCTAAAAAGGAAAACTTCTGATCAATTTATCTAATGAATATAGATATAACAATTCTCAACAAAACCCTAGCCGATAGATTACAGGTACACATTAAAATAATTTAATTATACATCATGATAAAGTAGGTTTCATATCAGGAATGCAAAGCTGGTTTAACATACACAAATCCATACACATAATTCACCATATCAACAGAACCAAAAATAAGACCATATGATTCTCTCAATAGATGAAGAAAAAGCATTTGATAAAATTCAGCACCCTTTTCTAATTAGAACACTTAAGAAAAAATAGGCATAGATGGTACATTTCTTAAATTGATCAAAGCCATCTACAACAAACCCACAGTTAATACTATACTGAATGGAGTAAAAACTGAAAGCTTTTCCACTTAGAACTGGAACAAGACAAGGTTGCTCTTTAATGCCACTACTATTCAACATAGTGCTGGAAGTTATAGCTAATACAATTAGGCAAGAGAAGGAAATAAAGGGCATCCAAATGGGGCAGAGGAAGTCAAACTCTCACTCTTTGCCAATAATATGATCTTATACTTAGAGAATTCAATGACTCAACCACAAGACTCCTGGAAGTGATCAAAAAATACAGTAACATCTCAGGATATAAAATCAATATCCTCAAATCAATAGCTTTTGTATGCCAATAACAGCCAAGTTGAGAAGCTAATCAAGGACACAATTCCCTTCACAGTAGCTTCCAAAAAAATGAAATACCTAGGAGTATACCTAACAAAAGAAGTGAAGGACCTCTACAAAGAAAATTATGAAATCCTAAGAAAAGAAATAGCAGAAGATATTAACAACTGGAAGAACATACCATGCTCATGGTTGGGAAGAATCAACATTGTTAAAATGTCTATACTTCCCCAAACAATCTACAACAATCCCCATTAAAATACCATCATCATACTTTCAAGATTTGGAAAAAAATAATTCTTCATTTTGTATGGAACCAGAAAAAACCTTGTATAGCCTAGGCAATTCTTAGTAATAGAAACAAAGCCAGAGGCATCACCCAACCTTTAGGTATACTATAAAGCCATAGTGATCAAAACAGTATGGTATTAACACAAAAATAGAGACATAGACATTTGGAACTTAATAGAAAACCATGAGATGAAACTAACTTCTTGCATCCACCTGATCTTTGATAAACCAAACAAGAACCTACACTGGAAAAATGAATCCATATTCAATAAATGGTGTGGGGAGAACTGGATGATCACATGTAAAAGACTGAAACTGGACCTGCACTTTTCACCACTTACAAAAATTGATTCAAGGTGGATAAAAGATTTAAATCTAAGGCATGAGACAATAAAAGACCTAAAGAAATTATGGGGAAAACAATTGAGGATATGAGCCTGGGGAAAAGATTTTATGAAGAAGATTTCCATAGCAACTGCATCAGCAACAAAAATAAATAAATAGGACTTAATTAAACTGAAAATCTTCTGAAAATCAAGGAGATGACAACCAAAACAAATAGACAAACTTCATATTGGGACAAGATATTTGCATATTATGAATCAGACAAAAGCTTGATAACTAGAATCTACAGAGAACTCAAATTAATCAATGACAACAACAACAAAAAAAGAGCCAACAATCCTCCCATATATCACTGGGCAAGAGACATGAATAGAACTTTCTCTAAAGAAAACAGATGAATACCTAGCAAACATATAAAAAAATGCTCATTGTCTCTGATCATCAGAGAAATGCAAATCAAAACCACCCTGAGATATCACCTAACCCCAGTGAGAATGACCCCACATCACAAAGTCTCAAAGTGACAGATGCTGGCATGGATGTGGAGAGAAGGCAACACTTTTACACTGTTGGTGGGACTACAAACTAATACAATCTTTCTGGAAGTAAGTATGGAGAAGTACTAAGTTCCTCAAAGAACTCAAATTAGACCTCCCATTTGATCCTGCAATCCCACTACCAGACATCTACCCAGAAGAAAAAAAGTCATTTTATCATAAGTACATCTGCACTAAATTGTTTATTGCAGCTCAATTTACAATTGCCAAAATGTGAAAACAACCTAAATGCCCACCAACTCAGAAATGGATTAACAAGCTGAGTTACATGTATACCATGGAATACCATTCAGCCATTAAAAAGATGGAGACTTTACATCTTTTGTATCTATCTGGATTGAGTTGGAACACATTCTTCTTAGTAAAGCATCACAAGAACGCAGGAGCAAGAATCCAATGCACTCAATTCTAATATAAAGGCAGCAGATGATCTAATACAAGGTGGTGGGTAGGGGAATGGAGGAGTGAGTAGAGGGGAAGAGGGAGGGGGATAGTGGGTCATGGTGCGTGGCACATCTTTTGGGGGTGAGACACAATTATAAGAGGGACTTTACCTAACAGATGCAATCAGTGTAACCTAATTCTTTGTACCCTCACTGACTCCCAAACAGCAACAACAAAAAGAATGATTTTAGCTCTGGGAATTTTGTAAATGCAGGTTAAGGAAGTTTCCTTTTATCCCTAGTTTTCATTTCAAAAGGAGGTTAAATTTGGCACATGCTTTTTGCATCTATTCAGATCACCAAATGACTTTTCTCTTTTAGTCTGGGGATATGATGAGTTACACTGATTTTCAAATGCTGAATCACCCTTAAATGCCTGGGATAAATTGCATTTTGTTATGTTGTATTACACTTTACTGTTTTTTCTATGTCCAATTTTATCGATTTGTGCCTTTATCTCTCATGTTCTTCTTTCCACCTCCTTTAAGTTTGACTTGCTTTTTTTGTCCTCTAGTTTTCTAAAGTGAAAGCTTGGTTTATTAATTCAACTCTTTTCTGTTTTATAGTATATTTATTGCTACACATTTCCCTCTACTAACTTTTCTTTTCTTTTTTTTTTCTGAGACAGAGTCTTACTTTGTTGTTTTCAGTAGAGTGCTGTGGTGTCATAGCTCACAGTAACCTCTATGTCTTGGGCTCAAGAAATCCTCTTGCCTTAGTCTCCCAAGTACCTGGGACTGCAAGCGCCCAGTTTTTGTTGTTGTTCGTTTGTTTTGTTTTATTTAGAGATAGGGTCTCACTTTTGCTTAGGCTGATCTCGAACTTCTGAAGCTCAAACAATCCACCCACCTTGGCCTCCAAGAGTGCTAGGATTACAAGTGTAAGCCACCATACCCAGCCTCCCTCTAATTATTAATTTACCTGCTTTCCACAAATTTTGATGTCCTGTGTTTTCATTTTAATTTGATTACAAATATTTTCTAATTTTCTTCATGGATTTCTCTTTGAAACATGGGTTCTCTATAACTGTGTGGTTTAATTTCCAAATATTTGGACATTTCCAGATTTTTTTTGCTTTATACCCTTGAAGCTATGTTGTTAGAATCATGCTAATTTAGAATGTTATATTTTCTTGATGGGTTGACTCTGTCATTATGAAATATCCCACTAGTTGTGGTGGTTCTTACTTTGAACTATACTATTTCTCCCATTAATGCAGCTAAAATGGCTTTCTTTCCGTTCTTGTCTGCATAGGATAATTTCTTCCATCATTTTACTTCCAGCTTTTTTGTATCCTTGTGTTTGAAATGGTTCTCTTGTAAGCAGTAAATAATTGTAGTTATTGTTAAGTCAGTCTGACAACATACTTGACATGTTTTGCCTCTTTATTTTTACTGTTATTGTTGATTTAGTTCGGTTTAAATCTTCATCTTACTGTTTGTTTTCCATTTATTTCATCTCCTTTATGTTCCTTTTTATTTTCCTTTATTCTTTCTTTTGAAATAAGTGTTTTTATTACTCTATTTCTCTATTAGTTTGACATACATCCTTGTACTTTTAGTAATTTTTCTGCTGTTTACAACATTCATCCTTAGCTGAAAGACTAGCATATATAAGTTCTTTGGTCACTTTCTACATATTGGTAGAATTTGGGAAATACACACTAACCTCAACTTTATCCCTCCCACCTTTGGTGCTTCTGTTGTCTATTTAAACTCTGTATATATGTGTATGTGTGTGTGTATTGATTTCACAAACCACTGTTGTTCTATACAACCAATGTTTATTAATATTTACTCACATATGTAACTATTTCAGGAGTTCAAGACCAACCTGAGCAAGAGCAAGACCCCATCTCTAAAAATAGCCAGGTGTTGTGGTGGGTGCCTATAGTCTCCTCTACTTGGGAGGCAAGATCTCTCAAGCCCAAGAATTTGGAGGTTGCTGTGAGCTGTAATGCCATGGCATTCAACTATAGGGTGACTGAGTGAGACTCTGTCTCAAAAAAAAAAAAAAAAACTTTATTTTGTTTGTATTTTTGAAGGATAATTTTCAAGGCCTAGAATTCTAGGAAGGCAGTTATTTTTCTTCAGTGCTCTTCTGGCTTCTATTGCTTCTGGGGAGAGGTCAGCCAAAGTTCCCCTTTGCTTCTTTCATGGTAACTTGCCTTGTTATTTTTCTTCTGGCTGTTTTTAGGATTTTCTCCTTTATTTTACTTGGCAGCAGTTTTATACACTATACGTAGGTGAGTTTTTAGTCATATTGACCCATCTTGGGTTTGTAGAGCTTCTCAATCTGTAACTTGGTGTGTGTGTGTGTTTTTTTTTTTAATCAGTTTTGGACAATTCTTGGCTATTATATTTTTAAATATTGTTTTGCTCCATCACTTTTCTCCTCTACCTTTTTTTTTTTTTTTTTGGAGACCTGATCTTGCTCTGTTGCTCAGGCTGGTGTGCAGTGGTGTCATAGGTCACTTCAACCTCAAACTCCTGAGCTCAAGCAATCTTCCTGCCTCAGCCTCCTGAGTAGCTGAGACTACAGGTACACACCACCAGACCTGGCTTGTTTTTCTATTTTTGGTGGAGATGGGATCTCACTTTTGCTCAGGCTGGTCTTAAACTCCTGACCTCAAGCAATACTCTTACCTGAGCCTTTCAAAGTAGTAGATTATAGGCACAAGCCATCGTGTCCAGCCTCTACTTTTGAGACCTGAATATATTTGACATTTTCCCTGTGTTTTCTTAAAAATATGTACTTCATGAAAGTGACCTTTATAAAATTAATAACAGGCTATGGTAGAGTCCTGAACTTTGCTAAGGTATAAGCATGGTTTTAAAAAGGCTACATGGGTTCAGCGCCCGTAGCTCAGTGGTTAGAGCACCAGCCACATACACCAGGGGCTAGCAGGTTCGAACCTGGCCTGGGCCAGCTAAACAACAATGACGACGACAACAACAACAACAACAACAACAACAACAAAGAGCTGGGCAATGTGATGGGTGCGTGTAATCCTAGTTACTTGGGAGGCTGAGTCAAGAGAATTGCTTGAGCCCAAGTGTTTGAGGTTGCTGTGAGCTATGACACCATGACACCACGGCACTCTACCCAGGGTGACATAGTGAGGCCCCTGTCTCAAAAAATAAATTAATTAATTAAAAAGGATACATGATAGTACTTCTGTAAGTACTACCACTCAAGGAACTGCAACAAACTGGCAACATATAAAGGTGATCATCATAAGGAACTAGGCCTATGGTACTGATATATACATGTGGTGTGTGTTGTTCTCAATAAATAAATAAGGATACATGATAGTACTTCTATAAGTGACCACTCAAGAAACTGTAACAAACTGGCAACATATAAAGGTGATCAACATAAGGAACTAGGCCTACTGTACTGACTGATATATACATGTGGTGTGTGTTTGTTCTATGAAAATTGCTATATTATACTGTACATTATATTTTTAAGAGGCATTTATTTATATAAAAATGCTGTTGTAGCCACACCTGGAGCCTAGATCCTTTGCACAGAGACTCAGCTGTGGGTCTTGACAAGATGGTTAGTGAATTCCTGGTAGGGAGACTTGTGAATATGGTCTTGGAGTCAGTAGCTGGTCTTGGAGATGGTGTCAAGAGTGGCCTTGGTGAAGTTGCCCAGGGTGGCAATGCAGCCCCTGACGGAGGTGTCGCAGTCATTGACTCCAGCCATCTGCAGCAGCTTCCTGGGCACAGGGGCTGAGTCAATGTCAGTTCCTCTAAGATAGTGGTTCTCAAACTTCTTAATGCCACAATGTATTTTCATTGTTGAAAAGGGGTCATGACCCACAGGTTGAGAACTGCTGCTTTAGGGGCAGGGATGAGATGTATCAGCACAGAGCCACAGTGGTCTGTCACCTTGCAAGGAATGTGCAGGGCTGCCAAGTTTATTCCCCCAGTAGCATCTCTGCATGGGGACAATGAGAGCTTGGCCAGGATGATGGCCCCTTGGGTGGCAGTGGCTACCTCCTTGGAGCACTTAACACCCTGACCAGCGTGGCCATTGTAGTCCCTGATGGGAACAAGCATCTTGAACCTGGTCAGCTGCCGAGTGCTAATGTGCTTTTGAACTGGCATAATTTTCAAAACCTCGTCTTTGAGAGATGTCCCTAGAAAAAAGTTAATGATCTCAGACTCTTTGATGGGCAGGGAGAAGAGATAGATCCCCTGTGGGGACTTGATCTTCATGTACTTGACCAGGCAGCTCAGCTTGGTGACAAGCATTTACTCCTTGTCCTCAGACTTGCCTTCTTGAGGTCCATAGCCTCAGCTGTGACCCTGACTGCCCCTGTGACCCTAGCCCTGGAGGCTGCTGCTGAATCCTCCATGGAAGCCTCCACTGCCTCAGAGGCCTCTGGCTGCACCACACCATTTGCTATTTGGTGTTTTCTTGGAGAAGAAGACATGTATCTTTTAAAGGAGGTCCCAGTGATCAATATGCCCATTAGCACAGAACATAAGAAGTATTCTGTTACATGGTGGGTGAATAAACTTAATTTCCTACAACAAACATATTCTAACAAATTTAATTTGCAAAACAAATAAAGAATGAGTAAATATAACTCTCCATAACAAACACAGTTAAAAGTTATTTCAAAGACAAAAACAATATATGAAAGTCAGGATGTCTCAAGGAGCTCCAAGCAAACAGGTAACAAGACTAGAATAAGTATTAATTTGTTAGGAAGGAAACTCCACCTCAATCTGGTTTAAATCTTAGTGCCCTCAAGGTAAAATTGGTTTGCTGCTACACAGTATGGCAAGGTCTGGAATTTGGGGGATTCACTGGGATACCACTTAATTTATTTTCATGTTCTGTTGTAAAAGTTTATGGAAAATTACAGCAACCTAATTAAGGCAGGACTGCCAGTGAATATCGAATAGGAAAGAAAGGTCATATCCTACCAACTAAAGAACCCTGTTCAGTAAAGAATAAGGAGAGCATGGAGCAAGGCAGTGGAAGGTGGCAGATGCCATTCTCACATAGATCCGGGAACCAGCTAGAAGCAGGGGTTGTAGCAGTAATACTTGTGTCATTGTTGCCCCTCCCCCACTACTTTATATGAAGACCATCACGGGTGACTAACTTTGTAAGTTTCAGAATCCTTTCCTCTAATGTCTTAGTCCTATTGGGCTGTTAGAACACACTACCATAGACTGAGTGGCTTGTAAACAACAAAAATTCATTTCTCTCAGTTCTGGAGGGTGGGAAGTCCAAGATTAAGGCATCAGCAGATACAGTGTCAGTGAGAGTTCACTTTCTGGTTCACTGACAGCACCTCCTTGCTGTTTCCTAACATGGCAGAAGGAAGGAAGTAGGGCTCTGGGGATTCTCTTTTAGAGGGCACTAATCCCATTCATGAGGCTCCACCTTTATAACCTAATTATGTCCCTAAGGCCCCTTCTCTTTTTTTCTTTTGAAACAGTCTCACTCTGTTGCCTCAGGCTAGAGGGCCATAGAATCATTATAGCTCACAGCAACCTCAAACTTTTGGGCTTAAGCAATCCTCCTGCCTCACAAGTAGGAGGGACTACAGGCACTGGCTACAATGCCGGTCTTATTTGTTTTTTAGTAGAGCTGGGGTCTCATTCTTTTTTTTTTTTTTTTAAGCAGAGCCTCAAGCTATTGCCCTGGGTAGTGAGTGCTGTGGCATCACAGCTCACAGCAACATCCAACTCCTGGGCTCAAGCGTCTCCTGCCTCACCCTCCCAAGTAGCTGGGACTACAGGCACCCGCCACAATGCCCAGCTATTTTTTGGTTGCAGCTGTCATTGTTGTTTGGCAGGCCCGGGCTCGATTCAAACCCGCCACCTTAGGTATATGTGGCTAGCACCTTAGTCACTTGAGCCACAGGCGCTGTGGGGTTTCATTCTTGCTTAGGTGGGTCTCTAATTCCTGAGTTCAAGGGATCCTTCCAACTTGCCCTCCAAGAGTGCTTAGATTATAGCTGTGAGTCACTGTGCCCAGCCACCAAAGACCCCTAGTCTTAATACCACCACATTGGGGATTAGGATTTCAACATATAAACTTTGAGGGACTCAAACATTCTGATCATCATAATGACCAAGCTGACATTACCCCACAGTGAACAGCAGCTCTTTTCCACCCAGACTGAAGAGAGGATGTTGAGAGGAAGAAGGTGCAGACTGCTGTGTTGCATTAGACTCCCCGCCAGGTCTTCTTTCCAGCTCCCATCTGCCCCCAGGAAGCTGATCTAAAAGGATTCTCTTTCATGGGTGGTCTTCAGGCTTCCATTTGGGTTGGTTGGGGTGGTGGCCATGGGAATGAGACACACCTGTCTTGATTTCCTTGCCTCTGTTTGGGGCACAAAATGTCAGGCTACTCCAGTGGCTGGAGGGAGGGGGAACCAGCATTCAGGAGTGGGGGTTCTCTGACCTCCATGCTGGAGGCCCACCGATGCTTGACAGGGTGTGTACTACCCTCTAAGAATATCCCCATGCAAGAGGGAGGGTGAAATTAAATGGCAAGTAAAAAGCAATGTGACAAGGAGAGAGGAAGAGAAAAAAATAAAGAAGAAAGGAGGGCTGGGGAGACTTACCTGAGGAAGAAAGGAAATAGTTTTACACTGTGATACCTGTAATGTCACTTTTGGCCTGCTTTTTGGACAGAGGGCCCCACATTTTCTTTTTGCATTGACCTTCTTAAGGCAGCATCTGTCCCTATTCTCCTTCTCTCTCTCTCTTTTTTTTTTTTTTTGCCTGGGCCTGGGTTTGAACCCGCCAGGTGCCCTACTCCTTCCGCTGCTCTCTCTCCTCTTTTTCCTCCCTCTTCCTCCTTTCTCCTAGTCCTTGGAGGAGCTGCTCCTCCCCCTTTTCCCCTTGGTCTAGGGAGGAGAATGAGGGTGATGCTAACTATGCCTTCCCGGCCCGGAGATTGTACTGGAGCTGCCATGTCTCTCCATCCCTTTGTACGTGGTTCTTTTACGAAATTTTCCTAATTTGAAGGTCACATCATTTTCCTGCTGGTGCTCAGAGTGCTACATCCTCTTACCTCCATCCCCAAAGACCTGATCTTTCTTCTGTGTTTCATAATATTTCCTGTCAGTTGTACGTATTAGAGCCATGTGTCTGAGAATCTCACACATTTTTTTCCGAACACCTAAGACATATCCAAGAGACTGGAGCTACAAATAAATGGTAGTTTGATAGGTTTATAGGTTTAAAGGCTGAGAGGCATGGTTGGAGCTGGATGCTAGGAATGACAGATCACAGACAGGATAAACCAGCAATAACCTGCTGATGGCAACAACATAACCAAATTGTTCAAAAACCTCCCTGTGCTGGGGCAGGAAACAAACAAAACTGTGGTGAAAGACTTTTGGGAGAGCAAAGAAACTTGTATAGGCCTCTCACTATCACATAAAAGTGCGAAATGGAAAACACGTGCTAGATAATCTTCATTCAGGGAGGAGTTACAATGCGGTTGGTGTGAGTTCAATGTTGGCGGAAACAGAAACCCATCTAAAACAAAGCTCGTTATTGATTGGCTGATAAAAATGTTGTGACCAGGGACTTGTGGGAACCTAAACCTATCTCTCCCCTAGGAGCAATGGTTCAGTATTCAATAATTCATTATTTGCAGCAACTGTATGATAATAACAAGAATCTACTGTGCTTCAATTTTTTGAGATTCAATACTCTTCTAAAAATCTAAATTCCATGTCAAGAGATGGTTTTTCTTTCTATTTTTTTGCTGAAGTCACAGACTGAAAAAACCAGGAATTTGAAAACTCCAACCACTATAAGCTCATGGAAAGACTGGTGAGTTGTTTGTAATCAGTAGTGGTTCCCCAACTCTACCAGGCACGGAAATCAGTTGTGGATGTGTTATGTGCAGGGGTCCCAGTGCCAGACCCACTAAATCAGTTTTTTCAGAGACAAGACTTGGGTATCTATCTTTTTAACAAGTACCACAAATTATTCTGTTGAGAAGTCAGATTTGGGAAAGACAGACACAGATCTTACTTATTATGTATCCATGTATTTCCGTTGTTTGTTTCTTTTTGCTCTTCTTTGCTACATTCTGGCAGCCCTGTGATTGTGTTCCTGGCTTACTTGCACTTCCTATTTGGCCCCTCTCTCTGGAATTTCTATAATATTTCTCTACAAACTGACAGTTTCTGAATTGATGACTCAGAGTGAAGGAAGGAGATCATTGCCATGTGCAAATTTCCCTCCAAATATGCAAGTGATTTAGGTCAGACGCTTCACCATATTTTAGAGACAGAGGCATGTTACATATTAGATACATGATGTGTGACTATGAAAATCCCAAGTGCCAGAAAGAAGAATTTTAACAGCATGTCTCAAGTAACTCTCAATATCAATGCTCCTGTATTTGATGAATTACTTCAGAAGAGTCATAAATTTTAAAAAAATTATTGTGAATAATTTAAAATATATGCCAAAGTAGAAAGAATAGTGTAATAAACTCTCGTTTCATCATCATATTGCTCCAATGTTTATTAATTCGTGGCCGACTTTGTTCCATTTGCGTGCTTACTTACTTCTCAGTGACCTGAATTAGTTTAATGCCTATCACATATGTCAGTGCCACTCAGTGAAAAATTATAACACCTTCTCAGTCAATATGCAGTGAACTGAGGAGACCCTGAGATGATGACACCAATAAGCACGCCTCACCCAGAGACAAGGGTGTGACTCCTCCCAACGAGCCTCGTAGGCTTTTATTGAAATCCCAGGCCTGAGAAAATAGCACAGTGGCAAGCTTCAAAGAGAGAAGCAAAGTAAAAAACAGGAAGTTTTTCTTTAACTGCATGATTGAACTCTTAGCACATTCTGTTTACTGCACTTCTGTCTTGCCTTTTCCTTATCACTGCTCCATAGGACTTAGGGCTGAGACAGTATGCTGGGTCGAGAGAGTATTGTTTTTAGTACTCGGGGCCAGCAGTGATGCTTGGCTTTTTCCCAGATCACTCTGTCCCTAGTGTCTCACACTTTTAACCCTATGCTCTATCCGACACCATAAATATTTTAATGCTTATATCTAAAAGATAAGAATTCTTTTAAAGACATGATTGACACGTTATAACGTCATTGTCACATCTAAAAGTAAAATAATTCCTTACAACAATCAAATATCCAGTTAGTTCAAACTTCTCTGTCTCATAATTTACGTTTTATAATTTGTTTGTTCAAATTGGCATCCAAATTGAAATTGGTTTTTTAAGTCACTGTCCTCTGTTTCTTTCCTACTTATTTGTTGAAGAAAATAAAAATATGGCTTGTCCTACAGAGTTTTCCACAGGCTGGATTTTATTGATTGCATCCCTTTGGTGTCGTTAAACACAGTCCTTGGTCTACTGTATTCTTCAAAACTGATCATTACATCTAGAGACTTGATCAGATTAGGTTCCGGTTCTTAGCAAGAGTAGGTCCTAAGTGGTGGTATGTCCTGCTATAGGGAGGCAAAAGACATTTGTTCTTTTTTGTGAGGTTAGTAATCATGGATGGTCACTGCCCACATCTACTTATTTATCAAGGATTGTAGGTTGTTATATTTTAATTCTACTTTCCTTCATTTCTCCACTGGAATATTTTAATAAAGAGATGCTTCCCATCCTCCACTACTTGACTACCCTGAATATAGTTTGATAAAGGTGAGATAGACACCTGAATGTTCCCCTCCATTTATCAGTTTTCTACATAATGAGTTTTCTAAGCCTTCTCTAGCTATATTTTTTCTATCATTGGAAATGCACAGAATTTTTACTTAGTATGTTTCTTTTTTTTTTTTTTTTTTTTTTGAGACGGAGCTTCAAGCTATCCCCCTGGGTAGAGTGCCGTGGCTTCACAACTCACAGCAACCTCCACCTCCTGGGCTCAAGTGAGTCTCCTGCCTCTGCCTCCCAAGTAGCTGGGACCACAGGTGCCCGCCACAACGCCTGGCCATTTTTTGGTTGCAGCTATCATTGTCGTTTGGCGGGCCCAGGCTGGGGACTCGAACCCGCCACCTTAGGTGTATGTGGCTGGCGCCTTAGTCTCTTGAGCCACAGGCACCGAGCCTACTTAGTATGTTTCAATGCATTGCCATAATTATCCTTATTGGTGCTGAAATGGTCTCATCTCTAGCCAGTGAAAGCTCTTCAAGGGTTCCTGAGCCCTTCCAACATTTCTGGTGTGATGAGATGTACCAGGATTGTTTATAGATTTCCTTCCCTGGACCTGGAATCAGTCATTTCTCCAAGGAGCTCCAATTGTAAAGTAGACTATTTAAAGAACTACAATCTGAGAGGGACAGAATAAAAAACATAAGTGCAAGTATGTGGTGAGGAACTAACCTTGCTCAAAGAAACACTTTGCTTTTGCCCTCAGCTATTCAGAGGTTATCTCTTGGCCCCTGGAACGTCCTGCTGACTGGAGTGTTTCTGCTTGCCTGGGGGCTTTGGTCCCTGTGCTATTAGTTCTGTCTTCCGGAGGAACTAGAGACTAAAGGTATTGGCCAGACCTCTGGGAGAGGCTGGAAAGGAAAGGCCAGTTATATGGACAGTATATGTTCAAGCCCCAATAAAAACCCTGGATAACAAAAGGTTGGGTAAACATCCTTAGCTGGCAATAACCTGTGTTCTCTGTCACATGTCATGGCTAGGGGGAAGGAATGCTCTCCAGGACTTCACAGGGATTAGAGGTGTGAAGGCTGCACATTCAGACTCTGCCTTCCCCCTCTAACTATATGTACCCCTTCCAGCTGAATCCTTTCACTGTAATAAACCATAACCATGAACATAGCAGCTTTCAGTGATCTTTGTGAATCTTTCTAGCAAATTTTGAAACCTAAACGTGGGTTTAGGAACCCCACAAATTTGGTGTCATATGTGAGGGCACTCTTGTGGGGACTGTTCCTTCAGACTTTGCAGTATGGTTAAATTTCTTATAACAAGAAACTAAAGCATTTTAACAGAATAGACATTTCTCAAATGAAATAGAACGATACACAGCTTGTCACACGAGAAAGCCACAGTAATGCTTTGTTCTACCTATTATTTTAGTGGTGGGCCTTGATTTTGTTTATAAAATCCTCAACTTGTAACAGACCGGCATTTTAGACTGCAAACTTTATTTTGGGAATCTTGCATGGCTTACAGTTCGTCAGATGTAGTTAGACAAGATTACTGTTATGCCAATAGCCCTGCTACTCAGGAGGGAATAAACAGTGGCCATTTCTCCATCAGATGATAGGAAAGATGAAAAATGGGGCTCTGGGTTTCCCTGCAGGGCACCTGGGAAGAGGCAGAACAGGGAGCCTTGAGAAAAAATAATGTCCCTTTATAGCCTAAAGCACAGAACAGCCTCACCTATCTGCTTTTCTGGGGTGTTTCTGTTTGCCTGGGGGCTTTGGTCCATCTGCCATTAGTTGTGACTTCTGGAGGTTAACTGAAAGGTTTTGAAGGAAACCATTCCATGCCACTTCCAAAAGGTCTTACTCAAAAATATTTTTTTGAAAGCTATTTTCTGGACATTGTTTTAGGTAATTGGGAAATATCTATGGACAAATTAAAGATTTCCACCCTTGCAAAGATTACGTTCTGTCAGGCATAAACAAATAGCAAACAGTAAGTAGAAGAGAAGAAAAACTATAGAATGTGGAACAAGGTGGCAAAGGCAATGCAAGGAAGTAAAAGATAAGGAAAAGGTAGATCCAGAGGGCAGGGGTAGCTTTAAGGTTTCGGTAGAGGGCGAAAGGTCCTTCTCCCTGAGAAGGTGGGATCTGAGCAAACACATGGGTGTCTAGAGAATGAGTCATTCAGGCCAGAAGAGTGGCTAGATCAGAGGCCCTGGGGAATGATGGAGGAGCAGAAATGAATCCAGCGAGGCTGGAGTGGCATGAGTGAGGACAAGGGGAAGAAGAAGGAGTCAAAGACTGAACAGGGCTTGCATGTGCCCTGCCTTGTGGACAAGCTTGAGGTTCACCCTCTGTTGTCATCCACAACTGTTGTCTTTGCCCATACATCCTAATTGCTCCATTGAAGTGGAGATGATTTCACAAAACCCCATGGAATCTAGAGGATCATTGGCAAATAGAATTAGGCGAAATTCTCAGGGTAAATATGGACTTTCTTCATTTTCTCAATTGAAACGTACCTCGTAGATACAGAACAGAGTGAAAATGCCTCTGTGCCAGTAGGTCTGGGTTTGCAATCCCAGTGCCACCATTTCCAAGCTGTGTGACCTGGAGCAGGTTGATTCTCCTCTCTGAGCTTCTATTCCCTTAGCTACTACTAAAGTAGTGGTTGTACTATGTGCCTGTTAAGAGCTGAATCTTGTCTTCCTACCCCAAATTCATATATTGAAGTCCTAACCCTCAGTATCCCAGAATGTGATAGGCTCCTAAAAGAGGTAGCTAAGGTAAAGTGATGTCCTTAGGCTGGGCCCTAACCCAATATCACTGTCCTTATAAAAAGAGAAACTTTGGACACAGACCCCACAGAGGGAAGACCACAGGAGGATGTGGAGAGGGGGTGGCCATCTACCAAGGAGAGAGGTCTTACCAAAAACCAGCATCTTGATCTCAGGCTTTTGGCTTCTCAAACTATAGGGTAATAAACTCTATTATTTAAGCCACTTGGTTTGTGGTACTTTGTTTTGGCAGCACAAGCAGACTAACAGTACCTCAGAGGGTTGGTGGAGTGTGCTTTGTGGTGACCAGTTCCTAAAGGTTCTGTTTCTTTTTCTTTTTCTTTTTTTTTTTTTAGATAGAGTCTCACTTTAGCTCATAGCAATCTCAACCTCTTGGGTTCCAGCAATCCTCTAGCCTCGAGCTCCAGGGTAGCTGGGACTATAGGCACTCATCACAGCGCCTAGCTATATATTTTTAGAGATCGGGTCTTGTTTCTGCTCAGGCTGGTTTCCAACTCCCGAGCTCAGGTGGTCTACCTGCCTTAGCCTCCCAGAAGGCTAGGATTAGAGGTGTGAGCCACCTTCTTGGCCCAAGGCCCTGCTTCTTAAGGCTGACTCATTCTTACCCTAGAGAAGTACATTCTTCCCACCAGCAGAGATGTAGCCAGACATTCTCAGGCCTTATACCCAGTGTTTTTATTTTTTTCTCTTGCCTAAGATATTTGTTCATAAAAATAACAAAATTACTATTAAATCCTATCTCCAAATTCCTATTAATTTAACTACATGCAAACACACAAAAGTAATAGAGGCATGTAGTTAAAAATGACACACTATAGATGGGCACAAAATGAGAAGATAAGTACCTCTCCTTTCATGCCTCTACCTCCTGCTGTGTGCTTAAAGATAAGCACTGATCACAGTTTACTTACATATCTGTCCAGGAAAATATTTTATGCATTTATCAGAAAACATAAGTGCATGCATCCTTTTAAAAATTCACACACACACAGAAAGAACGCAAATTCTTTGCAGCATACTGTCTCCCACCCCATCCATATTTTGCAAATCTCTTCCTATTGGCCATACCAATGGCCTGGATCTGTCTCCTGGGCTGATTCAGAATAGCTCACAGAATTCTAAGTCCAAAGGCCAGTCTAAGTGGTTCCAAAGAGTGAGGTACTAAACAGCAGTCTCTCCATGAGGCTGTCAGAGACTTGGCTGTTGCCACCTCTCTGCTTGGCTCCTCACAGTGTCATCTTCACTCGAGGTGGCCTCAAGATTTTTGCAGTGGCTTTTAAAAATATGTATTTTTAAAATTGACATTGATAGGAGAAGGGGAGGGAAAAGAGAGAAGGAAATCCTCCCATAAGTCCATGGGTTTTTTTAAAGCAGGCTCAGCCAACTTAACTCATGTACTTCCCTTACACAGATAACTGTTGCCAGGAAATGCCCCGTGTGGATCGGCCTAGACCAAGCAGGATCTTCCTCTAGAGAGAAACAGGATAAATGTTTTGCAGAAGTCTGGGATCCTGGGTGGGACAGTGTGGACAGCAGAGGTCAGCAGTGTCTGCGCTGTGGGCTGTCATCACATTTGCACAGAGCCCTATGCATGGGTGTCTAAGGGTGTGCGGTAGAGACGTGCAGAGAAGGATGTTCATCCAAGTGTGCTAATAGTGGTTATCTTTGATTAGTCATCCTAACTTCTTATAATGAACATGGGTACATTTTACAAAAAAAAAAAAAAAAAAAA
>NW_003852543.1:2728527-2730934 GCF_000181295.1 Otolemur garnettii | reverse complement strand
AACATGGGTACATTTTACAAAAAAAAAAAAAAAAAAGGAGAAAGAAATACCATAAAAACAACTCTGCCACAAATCACCACTTAAAGTAAAATATTTGTCCTTTCTCAAGAGCATACTGAGATTTTTATGGTACTCCACATAATAAACAGTTACAAAAAGCAATTATTTTAGATACCACATAGATAAGGACTATTGGCAACAGCCAGTACAAATTTTGCTTTACCATGTCAATTACTATATGCCTGCTCTGTGCTGGGAGTAGAGGACAAAGATGAATTCCTTGTCACTCTTCCTCCAACAGGTGCTGTGGCCCCAAGGCGGATGGGGCGGGGGACAACATATGAACTGAAGCACTCTATGGTTGTTTCCATGAAGTCTGTGGCAACCACAGAGAGGAAGCAGTTCATTGGCCAGGAGAAGTGGAAGAAGGCTCACAGAGATGAGCCTCTAGCTCCCCTTAGAACTGAACGGGAGCCATCAGAGGAGGGCATGGAAGCACGGTGCCTGGCATGCCCACCGAGGAACTGAGGCCAAATGCCCTTCTTGCCACAGGTCAACCTCCTGGCTAGAACAACACTATTCTGGACCAGTATCCTGTATTAGTTTTCTACGCCATGTAAAAAATTACTATGAATTTAGGAGCTATTTCACAGTCTAAATGTCAGAAGTCCAGCAAGGTGCAGCTGGATCCTCTGCTCAGGGTCTCACAAGGCTGAAATAAAGGTGTCTGCGGGGCTGTGTTCCTTTCCGGAGGCTTTGGAGAAGAACTCACTTTCAAACTTTTGGGTTATCAGCAGAATACAGTTCTTGCAGTTTCCTTCATCTTCCAGGCATCAGCACCTTGTTCGGGCTACGAAGTCCTTGGCAGACTGCCATCTCTCTTCCCTTCCCTCTGTTTTCCTCTTTAGCTTATTATTATTATTATTAAGTCGTTTGTACATAGATCATGAATACATTTATGCCATTATGGGATTCAATGTGTTGATTATTTGTACAAATTGGAGTGCTTACATCCTACTAATTAACATAGCTTTCACCTCATTTACCCAATTAGTGTTAAGGCATTTGTATTCTACACCTGATAGATCCAACTTGTACTTGTAATATACTCCATAGCTGTGGTCCCCCTATTAACCCTCCCTCTATTGACCCTCCCTCCCTCCCCCTTCCCCTTCCTTCCTTCTGTCATCCTGGGCTATAGTTGTGATTCATCTTTCATATGAAAGTGTGAGTGATTATAAATTGGTTTCACAGTAGTACTGAGTATATTGGATTTTTTTTCCATTCCTGATATACTTTACTAAGAATATTTTCCAGCTCCATCCATGTAAACATAAAAGAGGTAAAGTCTCCATTTTTTTTTTAAATGCTGCATAGTATTCAGCTTTTAAGAGCCAATCTAGATCAAGCGGGATAAACTCTAAGGTGATCTGATTAGAAACCGGCGTTACATCTGCAAAGTCTCTTTTGCTGTGTAACCTAACTTACTCCCAGAGATTAGGGTGTGGAATCATTCGGGGGACTCATAATCATTTGGGGGAATCATAATTCTGTCTGCCACACAATCTGCCAGCCATCAGTACCCAGCGCCAAGTCTTGAACCACCTAGAGGGACCATGTGTCCTGCCAGGAGACAATGCCAGTCACAGACCCTTGGGGCCTCTCCCTCCTCTGGGAATGGTCAGTACACGGACGCCCAGAGCCATTTGACCTGCGACAAAGCTCACCTGATAGTTGGCCCACAAGTACTTATAATTTTAAAGATCAGGCCAATGTTAAATGATCAACATTTTTTAAAAATCAGGAACAATTTCATGAAAATCCAGATTTCCACTTTGTCTTGAAAATCTAGCAGTTCTAGCAACCCTGACTTCCAGTTGGGCCAGAATTGGGGAGCCCCATGGGAAAAGGGGAGGGCCCACGCCTAGCGCTCGGGAAGTATCTGTCCCCAAGACCTCCAAAGGAGCCCACCTTTCTTGAGGGACGGGGAGGGAGTTAGCACTGGGCACCCGCCAGAGACAGACACTGTTCAAATTCTCCAAACAAGTCTGACACTGGTCAGACACGCCCGGGGCACACAGCTGGTGCCATTTGCTAGGGTGGCCTCTAACCCAAGCCGCCGCCCGACGAGTCCTGCCCCCGGCGGCCCCCAGCTCGCCCCGCTCCCCGCCCCGGCCGGATCTGCTTCCCCGCCCCCGGCCCTGTGCACCGCCCGGGAAGGGGCCGGAGCCAGGAGCCCGCCGACCCCGCAGCCGCCTGTCCTCCGTCCTCTGGGCAGCCACAGGGCGACCCGCCGCGGTCACGTCAAGGGCGAGCGCAGTGCGCCGAGGCCGGGCCTCCCTGCGGCTCCAGGAGGGCAGAGTTCGCAGCTGCAGCCCGGACGCTCACCACCCTTGCCCGGGAATGC
>NW_003852543.1:2726715-2727575 GCF_000181295.1 Otolemur garnettii | reverse complement strand
CACCGAGAGGGTCCCTTAATGCATGGTGCATTGCCTTGGTGTTGTGCAAGTGTGTGGGAGGGGAGCAGGTTTTAGTCTCCTCTTTCAGTCTGGAACTGGCCCCTTCAGCTCTGGGCTGCTGCATGTTACCACCTTGCTGCTCCCCAATGGGCTTGTGTGTGGAGTTTAAAAGCTCTGCCTGATGCATTGGCCTCCTCTGGCCTGCTGGTCTCCTGAAGGGGCCCAGCTACTAACAGATGTATATTATCATGTTTCTGATCCCTCAAGAGACCAGCAAAGGCGATAGAGGAGGGGAAGTTTTCTTGGTCCTCAGCTCTGACCCAAGCCAGACCTTGCTTCCACCATCAGAGATAAAGTTAATTTTAAGTCGTTAAGCCAGAGATAGCATCTAAATCTTCCTTCTCCAGGCTCTGACCTCAGGAAGTCTGTGGCCATATGACTGACTGGGTTTACCTATTTAAAAGTTACCTTTGGGTCATATAACTAGAAACTGTCCAACTCACCTGAAATGCATTAACTCCCTCTCCTTTCAAGTAGGTTTTTGGACTGGTTTTTGGTTGGAGTGCCCAAAATGATTGCGTTAACTTTATTTAAAAGTAACTTTGAGGGGGTCATGTAACTAGAAACTGCCTGGTCACTTAAAATGCATAACATTCTCTCCATTTAAACAGTTTCAAGGACTCTTTTTTGCTTGGAGGGTTTTTTGTTTTGTTTTGTCTTTCCGCAGCTATTAGGATAGCAACCTATACTTTCTTTGGTGAATTTACCAAAACTCTCAGCTTTGAAACAGGAATAACCCAATGCTAGTGATTCTCCATCTTACCACTGCGTAGAATTAGCTGAGGAACTTTTAGGAATGT
>NW_003852543.1:2718642-2725805 GCF_000181295.1 Otolemur garnettii | reverse complement strand
GAGATGGGATCTGTTTCTCCAGCCCTTGAATCTGGGCGTGGCCATGGGATATGAGAGGAAGTGACCCAAGCAGAGGTGTGAAAGCACTGAGTGCTGGTGTGTGCTCTCCTGATGTTCTCAGGAACCTTCTGACCTGCACCCTGTGAAAGAGCCCTGGCTGGCCTGTTCCAGGATGTGGGTGGCTAAGACACGTGAGTGAGGCTATTGGAGACCACCCACTCCACGATGATCATAGGGATCAGCTAAGTTTGCCCATGCCCGGAGTGCCTGGCTGACCCAGAGAATTTGAGAATATAATAAGTGTTTATTCAGGTGACTAAGAATCAGGGTGTGTAGCAAAAATTTACTAAAATACAGCCCAGCATTGCCAGATGTTATGATCTTTTAAAGAGAAGCCAGAGGTTCACATTTTTGTGTAAGTTCCAGTTTTTAAAATATTTGAATGAGTAGCCAGCATCCAGAAAGCATTTGCTGGGCCAAACCAAACACATCTTTATACTGCACTTGGACTGTTGGTTGTTGATGGCAACTTTCTACATAGAAAGACACGAGGTATTTATAGTAACACCTTATTGCCACTTCAATTGCTGTGCCCATCTTGTCCTTAGCAACTGTTTGTTTGCATGGAATACCCACAGTATATGCCCCAGCTTCTCCAGGCAGTCTTTCCATGTAGAAATAGAAACTTCTAGGATTGCCAGTCTTCATGGAGAAAGTGAAATCGAAGATGGCCTCTAATGAAGGAAACTGGGAAGGATACCCCTGGTTTTAGGTGGGGATCATGGAATCAGGCATGGAGGTGGGGCCTGCAGTAGGACAGCAGCTGATGAGTCCACCAGTTTTGGCCAGAGAAGAATGTTCCTGTAGGAAAGGTGGGGGAGATGAAGACAGAGAGTGGAGCCACTAGATGCTCAGCCAGGGAGTTTGCACTTGATTGTCTAGGCAAAGAGAAGTCACTTGCTGCTTTTGCATGGTGGTCCCTGGGGAAAGCAATGATGTACTCTATTCCACCCGTGTGCAGAAGGAACCTATGGGAAGACAGAGGCAGAGGGAGACAGACAGAGGGTGTAGTGGTCTCCTTTAGCTGCGGTTTTGTCTTCCATGGTTTCAGTTACCTGAGGCCAACCGTAGGTCAAGCATATTCCATGAAAAATTCTAGAAATAAACAATTCATACATTTTTAAATTAAGCACCATTGAGAGCAGTGTGATGAAATCTCCACATATCCTTCTCTGTCCTGAGACGTCCCTCATACCTATGTTGTAGACACAACCCCTTCACCTCCCACTTTGTTAGTTACTTAGTAGCTGTTCGGGTTATCAGATCGAAAATCCATATTACAGGGTTTGTTACTATCTTCCAGTTCATGTCTCTACTGGGGGTCTTGGAAAGCAGCCCCCTTGGTAAGGAGGGAACTGTTGTGTAGTGTTTGCAGTGATGGAAGGAACATCAGAATTGGAAAGAAAAATGGAGATGGGGAAGAATTTAACTTGAAATTTGTAGGAACTTCTCTTCACCCTAAGTTATGGTTGATTATGTTATTTATCTATTTGATATAAAAACAAGACATATTGGCTATATTTTCAACGCACTTCTGTCAACAACTTTGAGTTTTGCCTATGTTCTTGTGGACTGAATTAAAGGAATCTGGGGTGTACAGTGGTTTATTCCTGTTGCAGTTAAGGCTGAAGAAGGCGTGTGTGCGGTGGGTGCTTAGAGAAAGAACTTTCTTGCTGTCCACTGAGAGCTTCTAGAATCAATCTTTCCCTCCCTCTTACACTCTTTTGTCCCTCGAGTATTCAAAGGGATTCATCTTCTCCAGAATGAAGGCTCACAAAGTTGGGGCTGGAGAAGAAGAGGGAAAACACAAAAATCTTAAATACACTTTTAAGTTGGGGAGAGGAAAAGGGATGTACAGCTATGAGAAGAGGAGAAAGTCAAGAGAAGTCCATTATTGTCTTAGTGCAGTGAAAATAGAAAGCATATGAGAAGCAGTAGGAAAATGGCTATATTTAAACTGGTAGTTTTCAGTCTTGACTGCACGTTAGAATCACAGGTAAACTTTAAAAGATTAGTCCTGGGTCCCATCTGCCAGAGATTCTGATGCATTTGTTCTGGGTGTGACCTGAGCCTGGTGGAGTTTTTGAGATGAGTCTTTGAGCTCCTGAGATGATTGTCATATGCTATGAGTGTTGAGAACCAGGATCTCCATTGTCACCAGTGTGTCCCATAGAGGAGGCTGCTGTTTCGAGGTTTGCAGCATCTGGGAGAACACCTGCTATTTGGTCTTCCCATTTTCATAGGAGGTATGGGCAGTAGTTCTCATATAAACTTGAAAAGTATGTGCGGTTTTGGAAAGGGGTATCTAATATAAGTCAAATTCTTGGGTTGAATGAAAACATTTTATTTTATGGAAGGATACAAAGGGCCTTAATACAAATAAGTGTGCCCATTAAAGCTAAGAGTACTGCTTCCCAAATGAAATGGTGGGAGACTTAGAAGTTGCATTCAAATGGAAGGAAGAGAGGGATGACGAGTAAGACCAGAAGATGGAGCAGATGAGATTTTAAAATGACACAGGTGTCAGAAATGCAATATCTGTTGAGAGTGGGCAAGCTTTGAAACCTTACTAAAGGTGAACTAGCTATTATGAAAATGTCAACAGATTTTATCAATAACATACCAGGGATAAGTTCAGGGGGCAAGGAGGGAATTAGAGAAGGTGCTTATATCATTCAGTGTCCGCAGTCTGAGTGAGGGATGTCTCAGGGACATAATCCCGGGGACCTGGCTGGCTAAGGGATTGCTAGTGTTTTTTCCACTTTTCACCTAGAGCAGGTGTCCTCAAACTACGGCCCCTGGGCCACTTGAGGCCCGCTTAGGACATTTATCTGGCCTGCCGGGTGTTTTTGCCGCCGCTGCCTGTCCTACTTAGCAGGCAACTCATCCTGGGCCTGCAGTCTGGCCCTCCATTGGTCTGAGGGATAGTGAACTGGTACCCTGTTTAAAAAGTTTGAGGACCCCTGACCTAGAGGATGTAGGAGGGATGCACTTAAAATCCATGAGGGTCAAACTCCTTATTTTTCTGGACAAACTGCTTCGTTGGGACTGTAAAAATGTTAGTAGCATCATCTTTTTGAATTGGAACCCCAATGGCCTTAAAAGATTTGCTTTAAATACTTGAAAGTAAAAGCCTTAATATCGGATTTCTTTGCTGTCATAGTATCATCATTTTGAGGCTTAATGGAACCTTCTTAAAGTTGATGGATGTTTGTCTAAAAACCCCACAACTCTTGTTGATGTGAAGCATTTTCTGCACTTAAAATGAATTTCTAAGCATATCCTGGGAAGCTACACTGTTTCTCAGTGTCAAAGATGTTCAATGAAAAAATAGTTGATATTAATAGTTTTTCTACTAAAAGATTTTGTAAATTCTATATGTTGCAGAAAAATGCACGGTAATTGTTAAAAACATTAGCTCATTCAACCTGCTTCTTAGGTTTTAATGACCTGCCTTTAAGAATTACCATAACCTAAAGGCTAACCACAGTGGCTCACACCTGTAATCCTAGCATTCTGGGAGGCAGAGGTGAGTGGATTGCCTGAGCTCAGGAGTAGGGACCAGCCTGAGCTGGAGTGAGACCTTGTCTCTAAAATTAGTCTGGTGGTGTGGATGGTACCTGTAGGCCCAGCTACTGGGGAGGCTAAGGCAAGAGGATCACCTGAGTCCAAGAGTTTGAGGTTGCTGTGAGCTATGATGCCATGACACTCTACTGAAGGTGACAAAATGAGACAGTAAGACTCTGTCTCAAAAAAAAAGAAAAAAGAAAGAAAGGAATTATCATAACCACCCTGAGGATATTATGGTAATTGGGGGATTGGTTCTTATAGCAGTTAATTCATCTTTGAGATTTTGTTTCACATCAATTATTTATTATTTATTTTTTAGAGACAGGCTCTCAGGCTGTCACCCTGGGTAGAGAGCTGTGGCTCTCCACCTCACAGAACCTCCAACTCAGGCTCAAGTGATCCTCTTGCCTCAGTTTTTCTATTTTTAATAGAGATGGGGGTCTCACTTTTCCTCAGGCTGGTCTCGAAGTTGTGAGCTCAAGCAATCCACCCACCTTGGCCTCCCAGAGTGCTAGGATTACAGGTGTGAGCGACTGTGCCTGGCCTCCACATCAATTATTAGTCTAAGCATTTCTCTTTCGTTTGAGGCATTTTTAAACAGTTTTATTGAACTATATGTATATATGTATATAATAAATATACATTAAACTGCATTTATTTAAAGTATACAGCTTGATGAGTTTGGGTATGTGACACCGCCATTGGGATAATGAACATGTGTGTCATGCCTAAAAGTTTCCTCATACCTATTTGTAATCTATCCCTCTCTCTGTCCCCTTCTCGCCCATCCCCACACAATCACTGATCTGGCTTCTGTAGGCCAGCTGCAGTTTCTAGGGTTTTATATAGATGGAATCATGTAGTGCACACTCTTTTGGGGGGAGGGGTTGCTTTCACGTCGCACAATTATTCTGAGATTCGTCCATTTTGTTGCATCCATTGTACATTCACTTCTTTTTCGTTGCTGAGTAGTATTCCACTGTATAGATATAATGCATTTTGTTTATCCACTCACGGGTCTGGTGGACATCGGGTGGGTTCTACTTTTTGCCTGTTATGCTATGATGAGTATTTGTGTACAAGTGCAACTTTGGAATGGGGTGTCTAACATGAGCCATACTCTTGGGGTAGATGTACTGTCTTTGTAAGGATGAGTATATGCTGTCTTTCCTTACTAGTGGAATGGGTGTCATACTTTTTAACTTTCTAAGAACCTGCCAAACTGTTTTCCAACGTAAAGGTGTCATTTTCCATTTCTACCAATCATATATGAGAGTTCCAGTTGCTCCTCATCTTGTCAAAACTTCTAAGTATAAACGAAATTTTGTGTTATATATACAGCATATGATTTTGTGTTATGTATTTGTGTATATGTGTATTTAGTCAGTCCTGCATTGTGTTATATTCTGAGAAATTCATTATCGGGCAATTGTGTCATTGTATGATCATCACAGAGGGGACTTACACAGACCTAGAGGGGATAGCCTCTGCACACGTCAGCTGTATGGTACAACCTGTTGCTCCCAGGCTGCAAACGAGTACAATATGTGACCATACTGAATACTGGAAGCACTTGCAGCACAATAGTAAGGATTTGTGCATCAAACATGGAAAATGTTCAGGATAAAATAAGGTATAAAAGATTAACAATGATACTCCTGTAAGGTACTTAGCATGAATGGAGCTCATAGGACTGGTGGCTGCTCTGGGTGAGTCAGTGAGGGGTGAGTGGATGTGAAGGCCTAGGACATAACCATACACTCCTGTAGATTTTAGAAACACAGCTACACTTAGTTTTTTTTGTTTGTTTCCTTCTTCAATAATAAATTAAGCTCAGCTTACTGTAACTTTTTACTTTATATAATTTTGAGCCTTTTACACTTTTTGACTTCTTTTTAGTAACAGCTTAAAACACACATTGTCCATCTGTACAAAATACTTTATGTCCTTATTCTATAAGGTTTTTTCTATTTTTAAACTTAATTTGTTTTTGCTTTCTCAACTTATTGTTAAAAACTAAGACACAAGTACAGACATTAGCCTAACTAGGCGGGAGTCAGGATCCTAAGTATCACTGTCTTCTATCTCCACATCCTGTCCCTCTGGGAGGCCTTCAGGGCAATGACAGGCACGGAGCTGTCATAATGCCTTCTTCTGAAGGACCTGCCTGAGCCTGTTTCTCACTTAACTTCTTTTCTTTTTTAATAAGTAAAAGTATTGCTAAAATAATAAAAGTATAGTATAATAAAACATATAAACCAGTAACATAGTCATTTGTTATCAAGTCTTATGGACTGTGCACAGTTGTACGTGCTAGAGTTTTATACAACTGGCAGCGCAGAAGGTTCTGTGATGTTAGGGCAGCTATGACATCACTAGGTCAATGATTTTCAATAGGTGTGCTCCGGCACACCAGTGTACCATGAGCGGATCTTAGGTGTGCTGTGAACATTTTTAAAGATCATTAATTAAATTATTTTTGAAAGAAATCCAAAGTACAGTAAGTAAAATCTTTTTTTGGACTCTTTTCTTTATCAACAGAATTTAAATGTGGTGCTGAAGTTTAACTATAGGTTCAAGTGTGCTGTGAGATTTAAAAATGTTGAAAAGCACTACTGCTCTGAGTGAGAGGAATCTTTCAGCTCCGTTATAATATCAGGGGGTCCCAGTCACATACGTGGTCTGTCATCGACTGAAACATTATTATGTGGCAGATGACTGTGCGTGTGTAATATTTATGTACATGTGTGTACATAACCATAGAGATGTATGTATAGACATACCATTCAAGTTCAAATACATGCTCTCTTCAGTGCTCATTTTCTTTTCCTCCTCTGAGGGTCTGTATTTGAATTCCAGAACGTGGAGCGTATCTGTGGCTCAGCCCCACTGCAGAGTTTCTCAGTGTCCCGGGAGACATCTCAGGTGGACATACCACACTGTTAATGGTGGTCACTTCAGAGGAAGGGGGTGGGGGGAGGCGAAGGGAAGTTTCCTTTTACACTGACACATACTTAAAAGGAAAAAGTGAAGTGTCCTTTCCCACTCTGACTGTCGCTCTCCCTCACTTTCTCCCGATGGGGACCAGGACCTTCTCCTGGCAGCTGCTTATGTGTCGGATGCCCAGTACAACAGAAATGTGCCATTTGAAACATCCCCCCAGGCCATCAGGTAATTAACATGTCAAACTGTCATATAAAACCTCCTGTCCTCCAGGACTTAATATTTTTGAGGACATTGTTTACATAACTATTTTGAGAAGTATATGCGGTATGGTGCATAGATTTGGATAAAATTCAGTACTTTTTTTTAAGTTCTAAGAGCATGATGCCTCAGGCATAGGGAAGCATTCAATAAATGGATTAAGAACAGATAAATGAGGCAGTGCCCAGCCAGCGCAGGAGCTAGGGCAGTCAAGGGAAGAGCACTGTCTTTTCTTTCTAACCATAGTTGTCTTCTCAGACCCACCTCAAGTGAGAAGAAACCTTTTTATTTTCCCTTTCTGTTGTCTTTTAATGTAATCCATATGTTTG
>NW_003852543.1:2696066-2717269 GCF_000181295.1 Otolemur garnettii | reverse complement strand
ATGAATTAGATTTTATTTTTCTTGTCAGGGGTTAGAAGAATTATCTACTCATCAAGCCGATGCTTCAATTATAAGGCATTTTAAGTACAATGGAAGTTTTTGGTCCTCTGTACACATAAGGAAAAATCAAATGCAAATGTTGATACAAGTGACATTTTAAAAGCATATTTACTTAATGCCAAGTACATGATGTTCTCATATAGCATAACATGTGACTTGTGCATGCCATATATATATATATATGTATATATATATATTTGGTTTTTTGGCCTGGGCTGGGTTTGAACCTGCCACCTCCGACATATGGGGCCGGCGCTCTACCCTTTTAAGCCACAGGCGCTGCCTTTATATGCCATATTTTTAGTTTTCATAGTCATAAATCACTAGAGTATTGGTGCTTAGTAGGTATATATGTGTTTTTAAGTAATACAGGGTGTAGAATATACATAAAGTTCATGTGCAGTTTAAAATAGTGCGCAATTTTAAATTGCACACAAACTTTATGACACCCTGTATACAAAGTAACCAGCTAACCCAGAGGGGTCTAAATTATAAACTAAGGCCCTGCCCATGTTGCTTTCCCATTCATCACTGCTCTTGCCTGTCTTAATAGCTGTCATTTGCTCCCTGCTTACTGTCTGCTGGGTGCTCTAAGTACTTTCTCTGTATTTTCCTTAAGCCCCTCAGTAACCCCATGAAATGTGCACTGCAGATATCATCCCCATTTTAACAGAAAAGGAAGCGAAGCTTTAGAAAGGTATGTAACTTGTCCAAGGTCACTCAACAATGGGAGTAGGACTAGGCTTCAAGCCTAAGACTGTCTGACTTCAGAGCTGTTGCTTTTTAATGAGCACCCAGGCCCTTCTTTATTCTTCCATGTTTCAGTTACCTATTACTATGTAACAAAGCATCCCATAATTCAAATACTTAAAACAGGGGTCAAGAAACTACTTACTGCCTGTGGGTCAAATTCACCTGTTGCTTATTTTTGTATAGCCTGGGAGCTAAGAATTGTTCTATGAAACTAGATGTTTATATCTTCCTAAAATTCACATGCTGAAACCTAACCTACAATGTGGTTGTATTTGGAGATGGGACCTTAGGGCAGTAAGCAGATCCTGAGGGCAGAGCCCTAATTAATGGGATTAGTCCCTTATAGAAGATGCCTTGGGGGGCTCCCTTGTCCCTTTTGCTGTGTGGGAATACACCAAAAAGATGGCTGTCTGTGAACCAGAAAGTGGAGCCTCAGCAGAAGCCAAATTTGCCAGTGCCTTGATTTTGGACTTCCTCCATCCTCCCAAACCATATGAAATAAATTTCTGTTGTTCAGTAAGCCACCAAGTCTATGGAATTCTGTCATAGCAGCCTGAGTGAACTAAGATGAATGGTTTTTACATGTTTAAATGGTTAGGGGAAAAATCAAGGACTATCACCTGAAAACCATATGAAATTCAAATTTTGGTGTCTGCAAAGAGTGTTTTATTGAAACACAGCCATGCTTACTCATTTATGTATTGTCCCTGGCTGCTTGTAAACTTCAACAACAGAGCTGAGTAGTTGTGACAGAGACTACGTGATTGTCAGGGTCTAATGTATTTACTCTCTGGCCCTTCAACAGAAAAATTCTATTAACCCATAGCTTTAAAGAACACAGCCTTTTATTTTTTCCCATGATTCTGTGGGAGACTGGGCTCAGGGGCAGGGGGCAGATTTTCTGCTCAGGTGGTGTTGGCTGGGGTGGTAGAACCTGGTAGATCTACCTGGATCTAGGTACTGCTGGCTGCAGCTGGGGGCCAGTGCACTCCAGTGCTCTTCTATACAGCTGCTCCATGTGGCTGAGATTTCTCCCAGTGGGTGGCTGGGTCCAGAAAGGAGCACCCCACTGTGCAGGCACCATCAAACCTCTGCTCCTATCACCCTTGCTGATGCCCTGTTGGCAAAGCCAAACACATGCCCAAGCCCCATGTCAACATGGGAGGACACCACACAGGGGATGAAGAATGAAACTTTGGTTCACTGGGGGCTGCCATAGTGACAGCAATCAACTTCTATGTGATAAAGACCCTGTAATGAATGAATCCTCTAGACAGAAGACTTACAAGTGACTGTCTAAACAAAGTCTGAAGAAGCAGAGCTGTGCATTCATAGAGCTGGACAGAATGTTGTTTATCCTTCCCAGCACCGGCCCCACCCTGGCTAAGATGCGAATCCCACAGATCCTCTTTCTCATAGAGTTGTCTTCTCAGCCACTTCCTCTTTTCTCAAGTCCTCACCCCTCTGTGTGTTACTTGGTCACTTACAGCTTTGGGTTGGCTGCCTGGGTTCAGAGTGTTCCCTCAGCTGGCATTTGTACTCTAAGTCTCTATAGTTAAATGTTGTATAGGGGCTTTGGCCTGCTCCAGCATTACCAAACAAAGCTTATTTTGAGTAGGGATGTCCCAGAATTGCTCCAAGTCCTTTTGAAAACCTGGCTTTGTTAGTGGGTTTCTGTAGCTCTTCAAGGGTGAACAAGTTGAGAGCTAGCAGGTTTGCAAGGGGCTACAGCCTGGGCTATGCCCAAACCCACAAGGTAGGAGAAGGCTGGGGATAGGAAGAGATGATTGTGGCACTGGCTGATGCTTTTAGATGCAGAACCAGCCCCTTCCCTCCACCCCCATTCCTTTGAGAGTTTCTTACCGCCAGCCCTTACCCTCACTTGACCTTTTCCTCTTCCTAGCCTAAGCCAAGTTGCTCCTTCCCCCATTTCTTCCCACGTGGCCACCTACTCCTCTCTATTGATGGAGGAAAGTGTCTTTGTTAGGGAGGTGTTACTGCGTCATGGCAATCTTGGGCAAATCCTGGGCTGCAGTCATGGCTCTAGGGAGTTTGGAGTTGGTGCCCTGTAGCCTATGGAGGAAGGCTGGTCACAACTTTGAATCTCAGTGGGCTCCATCCTTGCCTGTAACCAGCCTAATACAGGCAGCAGGGCTGCAGTGGCAGTGATGCTTGAGGAATGACCCACTGTTTCCAAGCATATCTTTGGGGATTTACCTTCATAGAAATGGGACTTTTGGATGTCTATTCTAAATTTGAATATGAGGAATTTGAGAGCATGATGCCTGCCTCTGACTTCCCCCTTTTGTAAGGAAAAGCATTTTTGGTCCTCAGCCTGCTAATGTAACCTCTCCCAAGAAGCCCCAAGAAGTACGGGTTGTGGAATTCGTGATGCAGGTTGCCTTTTAAGAGGAAGGAACGATTCTAATCAGCAGAAAAATTTTGTTGCAATTTTCAATAAAACTAAGGTACATGGCTAATTCTCAGAGTGTGCTGGGCAGGAAAGGTAGGGTGCAGGTGGAGGTGGGAGGGAAGGGAGCACTCAAGCTGAGCCTCCCAGTGGCAGGCTGATGTGCTTAGTCTCTGCTTCTCCCTTGCAGGCCACCTCGATCGTTGAAGTTCTCTGCCTGACTGCATTCTTTGGGAGACTGCTACATTTTGCAAAAGTCACTCCTCAAATGGTTTTCTGGAAGGATACAAAAAACATCTGCATTATGGTAACCATAGTGGTGGGTATTCACTGTAGCACCTATAAAAGTGACTAAAGGCAGAAGCCACAAAGAGAAAAACACTTCAATATAGCAAACACCATAAGCAAACCACAAACTGAAGACCACATAGGACTGTGAAGATTTTTTTTTTAACATAGCCTTCATGTCATTTTCTTAGTTATTATTTTAAAACGTTCACATTCTGCTCTTAGAAAGATTCACTTGTACAAAAATATGGAACGCGTCACGAATTTGCGTGTCATCCTTGCGCAGGGGCCATGCTAATCTTCTCTGTATCGTTCCAATTTTAGTATATGTGCTGCTTCCCAGGACTGTGACGATTTTAACACGCCAGGCATACTTCCAAATCAAAGGAGGAAGAAAGACGGATATCCCAATAAATAGTTGTGTTGATTTCATTTCTGAATGTATTTATCTTCGTTCATTCTTTACGAGGTTTTTCTTTTTAGTCCTTATCTTAAACATTGTTATTGTTGTTAAATCTTAAGCCTTTTTAATTCTGCGAAGGCAAAAAGTAGAAACCTAATAATCACATGTATATGTAAAAATAAAAAAATAATAATAATTGTGCTGAAAATAGGTGAAGGCAACTCATACAGAGGAAATACATGAAATGGCTAGTAGGAAAGATGTTTAACTTCACTAATTAAAAAATGTACAATAACACAATAATAAAATACCACGCTTGCCTAAAAAACAGTGTTAGCAGGATTGAGAGAAAACAAACGTCTTTACACCATCCTGAAGAGAGGCATAAAGGTATCTTTCTGGAAGGGGCTGTTTGGCAGTTCCTTTCAAAATCCTTAAAGATGAATACCTTGGCCTTCTATTCCTGGGAATTTGTCCTTAAGAAAGAAGGATGTTTCAAAGATTTAGCCACAAAATTTGTGGTGGCTGACCTGTTCATAATATTTTAAAAATTGGAAACAATATCTTGATGATAGATACAACTGGTTTGTGTTAAACACAGTATGGTACATCCATGCAGACCTTTACCATAGTGTTTTTCTTTCTTTTCTTTCTTTTCTCTTCCTTCCTTCCTTCTGTTTCACTCAGTTGTCCTTGGTAGAGTGCCATGTTGTCATAGCTCACAGCAGCCTCAAACTCCTGGGCTCAAGCAATCCTCTTGCCTCAGCCTCCCAAGTAGCTAAAACTACAGGCAGCCACCACAATGCCCGGCTATTTTTAGAGACAGCGTCTTACTCTTTCTCAGGCTGGTCTTGAACTCCTGAGCTCAGGCACTCCACCTGCCTCTGCCTCCCAGAGTGCTAGGATTACAGGCATATGTAAGGCCACAGAGCCTGGCCTTACATAGCGTTAAAGGCACACATGTGCCTATTACCAAGGGGAGATGCTGATTTACTGTCTATTGAGTCAAAAGAGCAAGTCACAAGTATAGTTGGATCACATCTTGGTTAAAAAGAAAAAAGGGAAGACATATTCATAGAAAAATCTGGAAGAGTACATGCAAAGCAGGGCAGTGCCTTCTGAAATGCTGCTGTAATGGACAGAGAGACTGCTTCAGAGATGCGACGCGGATACTTTCTGCGTGGCACAGCAGCCAGCATGCTGGAGCCATGGTTCTTTGCAATTAACCCAAAGCTCTGTCTACCCCCATCTGCCCCTTCTACTTGACACTCTTCCCTGAGAGTCATCTGTTCTCAGAGCTTCTACGAACATTCTGGCAGGTCAAAGTTCCCAGGCTGTCCCTGATACTGGTTTCCCCTCTCAGCTCCCCACTCTGTGGCCAACTACTTGCCAGTGATTTCCACAGCAGAGTTCAAGTGCAAGGTGACCCAACACACCTCTTTTCCCCCAAATGACTCCCTGGCTGCATTTCCTTTTTCGCAGAACTCTGTCTGTCACCACCCGGTTTCACAGTCCTCATTGTCAGGGTCCCCTCCCTTCTCTCCACACCTGGCCTCCTCAACACCCCCCTCCAGATGTCTCTGGTGCTGTTTCCTCCCTCCCTCCGCTCTGCATCTGGTATCTGATCTGGCCTCATGTGGGGTCTCTGCCATGATGTGGTCCAGGCCCCGTCACCCATCCCCCTCACCCGACACAGTCACCTCCTTCTCAGATCCCATACACATACCCTCTACATGCTGCTACTGGATTAATTCTCCAGAGGTTTGGATCATTAGTACCTGGGACCACTTCCCTCCTTAGCTCACAAACGTTTACAAGCCCCATGGACTATCAAGGATGCTTACAACTCCACCAGTCTCTGCAAGTGTTTCATGTTGTCCCCTTGCTCAGAACATGCCAACAATCTGTACTTTTCTGATTTTAGAAAGATCTTTATTTTCTATTATTTAAAAAGTAATACAAGCACACTGGATCTGGGATGGTGCCTGTGATCACAAGCTGTCTGATGTGCCTCGCACAGCATCTAGAATGTGGTGACACTGAGGCCCTTCACACATAGTCAGCTCAGCTCACAGGGCTCCTTTGCTTCATGCCACCCAGTGGCTTTCCAACTCAAGTCCTTGCCATGGCCACAGGCTCTCTCTGTCCCTCCCCTGTCACTACCACTGTTATCCCTTCCCACCGTTCCTATCTGTCCCTTGCTTACTCCATGTAGGCCCTGCATGGGCCTTTGCAGTACAGAGGAGGTCCTGGTGCCTTCCACTTCCATTTTCACAGGGCCTTACCTTCTGGGGCCCCCTGCCTGCAGAGCGCCGCAGCCCTCAGCCCTGCCACCCTGCAGAATGTACGTGTCACCAGTGCTGTGCTTCTCTCCTGTTGGAGTATGGGCTACCCGAAGGCAGGCAGCTCTGTCTTGCTTCTGCTGTCCCCCAGAGCTAGACAGTGCCTTTCATCTGAGAGCCACCTGCAAATGTTCCTGCAGCAGAGTGACTGAGGATGAGTCCTTGTCCCCTCTTAGGCTGCCCTGCATCTTTACCAGGGTGATCTCACTCTTTTGTCCTCATTGCTCTTATTTAAAAGACTTCCAGGGTTCCCTAGGCCCTGGGAATGAGACCTATCTCTGTAGCCTGGCCCTCAAAGCCACCTACAATTGCTCCATGTCATTTCCTGCTGCTACCCCTTGCCCCCACTCCCAGAACCCTCTCCTTCCAAACCCATGGGACAGTTCCTTGAGAGTCCCTTTACTTTGTCTTTCCACTGGCTCTTGATCTTTCTGAGTTTTATCTTGTTAAAGCCTTGTATGTGCTTTAAGATTCTATCAAGGAGTGCCTCCTCCATAGAGCCTTACCAGTGTCACCACCCTTGGTGATCCACCTGCTTCTGCTCCCCTGGGACAGCCATGCTGGCTCCCTCCAGTGCAGCCACTGAGAACCAGCCCCCTTTCTTATCTCTGTCTCCCTCTCCCACCATGGGGTGCCCCTTGGGGAGGGCTCTCCCTGGATCCTATGCACCTTATCACCAAAGGGGTTGACTTCATATTTTTTGATGGTAGCAGGTTATTCTTTTTACTTACATTTTTCTAAAATGCTCTAGGTTCTTTTTTTTTTTTTTTTTTTTTTGCTCCATCCTCACACTAATCTTTTGCCCACAAACCTGACAACAATAAGGATTAATGAAGGTTTTCTCTATTCTAGATATTCTCACCAGTTACTAGGCTCGGCATCCTCTCTCTTATACATCAAATTGAAGAAAAGGTCACTAAGCTGTAGTGTGGGGGAACGTAGCAGTGTGGTTAACAGCAAGGGCTGAGATGTCAGACTGTGCAGGTTCTAGCCCCAGTTCTGCGCCTTACTGGCTGTGTGACCATGGCCATGTGCTTACCCTCTCTGTGCCTCAAGCCCTTCCATTCAGGAATAGTGCCCAGCTCACTGGTGTGATGTGGCTAAAATGGAATAATCTACAAAAGGTATTTTTTATACTACATCACATATAGTAAAACCTCAAACATTAGCTACTATTCATGTTAATTATAAAAGTAAAATTATGCTATTTATGAAATTTGCTTTTTTACATACACTGAGACTCTCCTGGGTCAGTAAACACGCACCCACATTATTACTTTCTCTGTCAGCTTGAGCTGACATCTCCGTCCTGTGTCTCCCACAGCTGACCTTGGTTGATCTGATTCTCTACGGGTCCCTGGAAACTGTTAACATCCGCAGTGTTAGGTGGTCCAGGGCCTTGAGGCCAGTCTTCCTAATTAACTTCCCTGAAAGTCGTCAGGTAAGCATATGATTTAGGATAGGGGGTGGTCTGTTTTGCAAAAGAATTAGCTGATGTCTTGCAGACAAAACTAAATTTTGTCTTCACAGATCCGAAGGGCTTTCCGAAGCCTCCGGAACACTCTGCCAGACATCCTGTACGTGTTCCTCTTGTTCATGTTCAGTATGCTGGTGTTCTCCCTGATGGCCCTGAAGCTTTTTGGAGATAGGTGGGTACACTTCTCCAGAATGCCTGCCTGTGAATTCTCCCATATTTGGGTGAAGCCTGTTCATGGCAGAATCTGTCACTGGACGCTATCTCCTTTGCTCAAACACTCCAGGAGTGCTCTTAAAAGAGGAAAAGTTGGCCAGGTATGGTGACTCACTCTTGTAATTCTAGCACTCTGGGACGGCAAGGCTGGAGGATCCCTTGAGCTCAGGATTTAGAGACCAGCCTAAGCAAGAGTGAGGAGACCCTGTCTCTGCTAAAAATAGAAAAATCAGCCAGGCATTATGTGGTGGGTGCCTGTAGTCTCAGCTAATTGGGTGGCTAAAGAAGGGGGATCGCTGGAATCTAGGAGTTTGAGGTTGCTGTGAGCTATGATGCCATGGCACTCTAGCCTGGGCAACAAAGACTGTGTTCCAAAAAGAAAAGAAAAAAAAAAGAGGAAAAATCTACCAGAAACCATGGCTTAATTTATGTATGTGGTTTTCACTTGGTGTTTTTGGTTCCTCTTTAGGGGTCTGAAAACAGCAGAGGGATCACCCTACTTTGCGAATATCCTGGAGATAGCATTTGAACTCTATGTGCTGGTCACTACAGCAAACAGCCCCGATGTCATGTATGTGTGTCCCCATCCATGTTCGTGCCCTGTTACCAGAACAGAATTAGTGGTCTCCTGAAACCAATAAGGCTGAGAGAGAAAAGAGTGATTTTCTATTTAGTCCTATTCATTGTAAAAATTCTGAAGAATATAAAATTTTATACTATTCTATTTAAAACTAAATTTCAATGAATTTCTTCAAAACTGAAGGCAATAAGAGACATTTCTTGAGAGATGTCGTACTATTTGAGCCCATTTTCCATTTTGGGATCTTCTTAGAGTCCTGAATTTAAAGGCCAAAGCCATCTTTGTAAAGGAATCATGGCTCTAAGCACAGATGTGGTTTCTTTTGGCTACATGAAACAGGGAAGAAATGAAAACATCAGTAATTGCTGCCTTCCCTCCAAAATGCCAACTCTTGACATGTGTGGGTATTGCTTGGGAGGAAAACCCTCATGCCATTTGTCTCTAATGTCATCTACTTATATACTCACCTTGTGCCTGGGGGTAGAGCACTGAGCAGGGAGCTCTTCAGCTCCAGGGCTCAGCAGAGCCCAGCAAATGTCAGTCCACACCTCCTCTGACAGGGCGCCTTGTCAGATCAACTTGTTCTTGGTTGTTGCTCACTCTCGGGTCTTTTCTTGGCTTTGCTGGTGTCCTCCTGGGTCTTTCCCTCTGACCCAGGCTGTCAGCTGTGCCAGCAGTCCTGGAGGAAATCCAGTTTCCGTTGAAGGCAAAGTGAGCACATATGCCAACTTAGGCCTCTTGTCCTGCTGTGATTACTAACAGGGTACCTGAAATTCTCACGGTCCAGGTTAGGTTTCTTGGCCCCCAGCAATGTAGTCTGGTGTCCTCCAGAGCCCTCTTCTAAGCCATACTTCGATTCCCTTGTAGTTCTGGGCAAGTTTCTCTCCTTTTTAGACCCCAGTCTCCTCATTTGGGGGGGAGAGAATAGGATTCCTAGATCTCCAAAGTCCTAGGCACCTTGGAAGTTGGCACCTCTACAAGGTGCTGAGAATTTCAGAAGGGCAGGATCAGAGCAAGCTGTTTTGCATTAGGGACAGTGATGGCTTTGAGGCTCACCGTACCACATGGTGGGGAGCGGGCACTGGAGGAGGTTTCCTGGTGCTTTGTGCACCTGGACTGTGCATGTGGGATGTCCCCTAAGGTCTGCCTCAGAGGCACCATGAAACTCATGATTATTTCCTTCCAGGATGCCTGCCTATGACTTTAATTGGTGGTATTCTTTGTACTTTATAACCTACATCATCATCAATACCTACATCTTCATGTCCGTCTTTCTGGCTGTTGTCTACAACAATTACAGGAAGCACCTAAAGGTGACACACATGTGTGGGCTGGGGTGGGACTGGGGGACAGGAATGGGTGACCGGCGCAGGGGCAGGGCAGTGGCAGGGGAGCAGACAGTGAATTTGCTAACAGGATTGGGAAGTGTCCTTGTTCTATTTACTTTGGCAGATCTGAAGCCTTGTTTGGTGTCTTTCCCCCTTCTGCCCAGTGGGCTGGTACTTCACAATCTTTGCAGTGGGCCTGACAGTGCATCTGAAGAAGTGCAGGGGACAGAGGGCTGGGCCAGGGCACCGGCTCTCATGGGCAGTGTCCTGTGCGCTTTGTCTCTTGCTCTTAAGGCATCAAATAGTCTTGGCTCCTTGAAATGTTTTGACTGTGACTGGGGGTTGGGGATATTCTCCAAGCTTCTTTCTCCCCTCAAAACAGATGCAGAAATTTTTAAAAACTGACAGTTTCTGCCCTAGTTCCTCCCTGCTTGATTTATGTCTGGAGAATTTCCCAGAGACATTGGGTGGGCAGAGGCTTCTGGTGCTTGGGGTGGAAGGAGGTTTGCTTTGTACCTGGGAATCCCCCCAGGATACATTGGCCATCTCATCCACACTCCATCCCCAACGCCCCCTCCAGGCACAGAGCTCTGGGGGTGGTTTCTCTTCTGGTGAGACTCACACAGAGACGCCTTCCTTCAAAGGGTGATCTTCTGTAAGGAAAGATACAACCATTTGGCTTTTGACCTGTTGGCTCTGTTTTGAAGTTTTCCTTGCTTATGGATGTTTCCACTGGGGAGCGAGTAGGAAGTCAGGAGAACTTTAATGTTTGCAGTTCAGGAGAAGGGAATGCTGGGGCCAGCTCTGAGATTCAGCCAGTCTGGCCTTTGAAGGTGTCTGGCCCTGCCCAGGTCCTGTGGAGTCTCTGCCCTGAAGAAACCTCAGCTCCTGACTCCTTGGCCACTGAAGAGGCCCCTGCAGTGGGCCTGGTGCACCTCTCCCCTCCGTCACTGCGGGACAGAACTGCTGCTCTGCTTCCCTCTCCCCAAGGAAGGGTTTCTTTCAGTAACACCCCTTGGAAATTAAACTGCAACTTGCCTCATCCAGTAAACTTATTCTAGAGGTACTATATGTGCCCAGCACCACACTATGTTCTGAGGTGTCAATGATGAGTACGATGTAGCCTTTGCCGTTTAAGAATTCACAGTCTAGCTATGGATTGATTAAGTCATGATGATATTGGGTGACAGACCCACAGGAGTAGTAGAGATGGGGATGGCAGGTGGACAGCGGTTATAACCTGAGGTCAGCTGTTGAACATCCCCCCTTCTGGAAGATTCCCTGTGGTTAGGCCAGATGGCAGCTCCAGGCGGGCCCCAGCTGTGCTTCCTGCCTCAGGACAGCTTCTAGCCTGATTTCACTATTCTCTCCCTCCTCTTCTCTCTTCCACTGAGCGCTGGATCTCTCTTCCCCTCCCTGGGTCTCTTTCTCCCTCCTCGGTGGCACACCTGACTTCCTTCCTTTCTGGAACCTCCCTGCTTCTGGGCGGAGAGGAGTTTGGAGCTGTCTGCCCTCTGTCACTCTGTTTCTCATCACACAGATTTTCCTTCATGGGCTCCCTCATGTAAACTAGGTAGACAAGTTCTGTTGGGTAGACAGGGGCCGGGGAGGGACTGTTTACCTGGCTTGTCAGCAGCCCACAGTGACTTCTCTTCTATTTTCTCTTTGGCTCTTTGGATCCCTTGCAATGTTGGCATGGGGAGGTGACACTTTCTTAACTCTTGCTCTTAAAACACATTAATTCTGTTTTTTTAAGAATGAGATTCGCAAACTGGCATACCTGAAGCGTCACAAAATGATAGAGGCATTCAACATTCTGAAAGTCAAGGTGGATGCGGAGTTCATGGTTCAGGAGGCCCAGTGGAGACGGTTGGTGCATGCAGTGGCACCAGACATGAGCCGCGGCCACCTGGAGCTCCTTTTAAGGATCTCTGATGAGGGACAGACCGGCCACGTGGGTGAGAAGCCTTTCCCTCTGACCCTCCTCTTCCTTGTCCCTCCGAAACTTTCAGAGTGATGGGTAAAGAAGCACTACCACTTTCAAATGTTTTTAAATTAGCAAATAAAATGTGTATCAGTACTACCTGCTCGCAGCACTGTCGTGGAATCAGCATCTTCACTCTGTGCTCTGACAGTGCTGTCCCAGCTTACGTGCCACTGGCAATGTCAGGAGGTCACGGACCTCTTCACTTCTGCAGTCCTGCTTTAGGGAGGTGACCCAAAATATGGGGGAAAGGGCTATATAAATAGATGTCTAACTTCAACTTTGTATTTGAACATGAAAAATTGGGAATAACCTAAATAGTCACGTGTTAGTGGTTGCTAACCATTATTAATAATATGTGTGGCATGCTTATCATGCATGGGGCATTGTCACAATTGTTTCCCACACATTTTGCTTATGTAATCTTCCCCCAAACACTTTGAGGTATTTGTGTCATCTTCATTTGTCAACATGGAAACTCAAAGAGGATAAGTAATTTGTCCAAGGCCACACAGCTGCAAAGTGGCAGAGGCCATCTGCCTGTAAAGCCTGTGCTTTTTATTCTTATGTTTAACTGCAGCAACAGATAAAATGAGGTGACTATAATATACCCCAACTGTAGAACACTCCCACTTCACTAATTTTCTGTAAAGTCTACGTGACTGCACAAAATGGAGTGGTAAGTTGGATAAGACAGTGAGATTATAAGTATCTGTTAATTTAAATGGAAAAGGACTCCCTGAGTAGTCTAGGAGAGCTATGGACTTTGTCTCTGCACATGTGTGAGAAGATGACAAGATTCTCTGGAACTTACTTGAATCTGTTATTCAAGGGGAGGGGGAAAGACAAATGTATCATAAGATGCTATGAAATGGGTGGTGTCAGTATCTTCCATCCCGTGGCTCTGTGTCGTGGTGGTGAGTGTCTGGTCGCATGGTCAGGCTGGTCAGACCCTAAACAGATTGCTGTAGTGTGCCCTCTAGGGACAGGCAGGGATCTGCTATGCCATGCAGCCTGTGCATATTCTGCTAAGGACAGGGGAGGGGGCTGGAGCCTCCCTGGGCAGCCCGAGAGCATGACACTTCTCAAGCTGTACGTGGTGAATCTTTGTACTTTCTCATCTGTCATGGGCTGATACTTTGATAACACACAATGAAATTAATAACTAGAAAAATGAAATAACAAAGACATGCAATACAAGTCCTGGGTTTTCATTATTAGATTCAACAGACATGAAATTACCCTGTCAATTGTGCTATAAGGTTCTAATTTTTAGCACTTATCTCACAGAGGTTGGGGGACAAGAGGACACACTGGTACCACTACGAGGACCCTATGTGGGGTAGCATTTGCTCCAGTTTCTCAGAGGAGAGGGCAGGTGCCTCCTGAGACAGACACCTACATGGACCCTGGCCTTTAATTGCTGGCTTGCGACTGGGGTCACCAAGGTGGCCAAGTCCTCCGTTCTCAGCCCTGCTAAGTTTTGTCACCTAAGTTGTTCTATTTGTAAATAATGAGGCCAAGACTTATCTAAGTTTGAGAAAAGAAATCCATCAATTTTAGCTTTTATTTGATGCTCTATAGATATGACAGAAGAAAGAGCCAGTGAGCTTATGGTTTAACACTCTTCCCCAGTATTTTACCTTTTACAAAACATCAGTGTTAATTTAAATAGTATTTCTAGGGCGAACACATTCTTAAAGAAGATAGCTGGTCAGATTTGTTGGCTGTGGGGGCTCATAGGTATATTTCACAGGACATAGCAGTAATGTCCGCTATCTGGGTGTCCCAAGACACTCCTTAGTTTAACACTTTCAGAGACAGCTTTAATAACAGAAAGCTGAACAGATTGCATGCTTCACGAAGGTCTCAAATTATATAGCCGAGAAGAGCAGTCCTGTGAGCATTCTCACTTTCCTCTTGATCAGCAGTTGTCAGAATTTGACGTTTCCAAGGCTAAACACTGGAATTCTAAACAGATTGCTTAGTGTGCCATGTTTGGGACAAGCAAGGATTTGACATGCCTTGTGTTAGTCATTATAAGGACTTAAATAATTCTTATCAAAAAGAATATGAGGCAAATAATGTATCTACAAGAGTTGGCAGACTATGGTCCATGGGTCCCATATGGCCTACTTCCTATTTTTGTAAATTAAGTCTTACTGGGACAGAGCTTTTGTGCTTTGATGGCAGAACTGAGTAGTCGTGACAGAGACTGTATGACTGCACAGCCTGACCTATGTGGTGTTGGACCCTTTAAGAGTTTGCTGACCGCTAAGCTATAAAGTGAAGTAGGAGATGGGTACAGATTGCTTCTTAGCACAGAACTCCTATGGTTTCCATTTTCTTTGGTCTTTCTTGTTCTCCTGAATCTTTTGGACTAAAAGATGTGACTCCAGTGAGGCTGATGGATTTCCCTCTGGTGGTTGAGATTATTGAATGGCCAGGGATTGGGGCTGGATTCTCAGTGTCTATATGACCTCTGATGGTGGAACTCATGCAGCCCAGGTCCCCAGAGCCAAGCCATGCTTGTCACCTGATTCCCCAAGGTCACACTTTTCCCTGAGTGGGTTTTACATTTCTTTGACTTTTTAGCACTAAAGACTTGGAAATATGACAGATCCTAGATAAGTGTGTTTTTCATTTAACTCAATGGACTCATGTTCTTTCATGTTCTTGGGACCATATGGCATTGAGGGAAATGGCAGCATGAGGCTATAATGTGTGCCACCTGTAGAATGAGGATTCTTTGTTTATTTCTAAAAACTACAGTGGAGATCTGGGTGTCTGCCAGCACCCTGAATGGGAAGCTTTCTGAGTTTTTTAAGCTCTTTACCAATCTATGCATCTGCAATTTATTTTAGCAACTTTCTTTAGAGTTTCCAAAGCATTTAGCTTAGTTTTTAAAGAAGCAGCAACGCTCTGCGTGCTCTGATTTCATTTGTCGGTGTGATATTTCTGTAAGTTATACCTAATTACTAGAAGTTCATGCATAAACAGATTTAGGAACCAGCCCAGTGACTCGCCTGCAGAGAGAAAGGTACACAGGGTAGTGAAGAATGTCCTGTTGGTCCCAGGACTCAGCTGGGCTGGAGAGCATCGGCTTATTGGTCAGGTGTGTCTAGATCAGTCAAGAAAGCACCCCCTGAACTTTGTCCCGGGTGTTGTGGAACTCACCATGGGAACCATGGGTTTGAGTGAGTCCCTGATAAGAGGGCAGGAAGGGCTGTGGGCAGAGCAGAAGGCAAGGTTTTAAGTAGACGGGTAAGGATTGCACATGCTTTGAAAACTTTGAGAAAAGGAAGGGAACATTGGATTGAGGTTAGAAAGGCAGGTCAGGAAAAACCTTGAAAGCAGTGAGGATCCATGGGAAGAGGCAATGGGGGGCCAGAGAGCCAGGTGGTGGCATCTGCAAATAAGCAGAACCCCATTTTCCTACCTTGGGTTGGCCAAGGGGTCTGAGTAAGGACAGGTAGAAGACCTGGAGGTCATAGGCTGGCTATGCTGTGTGCTCACTTCTTGGCCTTGGACCTTTACCCTTTGAGGCTTCAGATCATTACCTATAATAGGTAGAGTCAAGAATCTGTGTTGATTTGGCCTCATCCTTTGTACCTTACTATGATGGTGGCCATGGATTTGGGGGTTCTTTTATCATTGCAGACAAAATGAACTTTCTACGCTTGGCTGACCTCCTCAACATCCAGGTGGTCACTGTCAACATCAAGAGACACCCGCTGGAAGCCTGGGTGCCACGGGTGTACCAGTCATCTGCAAGCCTCTTGGTCCAGAGGATGGTTCGTCACAGGCAAGTGAGAGGGGCCGGTTTTCTCTCAAGTTCCTTTAAATATAGAGGAATCTATTAATGCTAACTGGACAAACTGTATTTCAGCAGTGAAGTTACAAATAAGCCCCGTGTTCCCAGATTTTGGTGTCTCAGGGAGTCAAACAGAGGGCTCTGGGCACACTATGTTTGACCTTAGACAAAAGGACAGGCTTCTAGATTATGATTCTTTCTAGATTATGTTTCCTAAGATGCTCAAAGGCTACAGACTAAATATGCTCTCTGGCCACTCTCAGAATTCAGGAGATTCCAGCCCCGTCAGAGTAAATATGCAGTTAATATCAAATATGGCACTTTGATTCTTTGACTTACATAGTAAGAACTCATCTGTTAGAGTTGCTGGAATGATTATTCAGGAGAGTAATTAATTCTTTTATTATCAAGTAGACAGCCTCCAGGAAGAGCCATTTATCTTGGTTCAACATCTTATTTTTGCTTTTTGTGTCCTGTCATACTCTTGTCATTCTTAACCATGGTGGCCTCTTGAATTCTTTGAATTTAATGTCTCATAGAAGTTAATGGTTCAGAAGGCCTTGAAAGTAGCTCAGCCTCTGACATAGGTAAATATCTCTGTTGGTTGCCTAAATTTTATATTTGTGAAAGCCCTTTATGGGGAGGTCTTCTTCTGTTAATCCCAACATTGAACTTCGATATGCTTCATGTGGTGGCTGTTGGCTTGTCTGCACATAGCACCAGGTGCTCAGCCCTCAGGTCTAGGTGTCACTGAGAATGTGAGGGTGGTCCCTCCTCTGTCTGCCTGGAATCATGGCCATGGTATACATAGGATTCCCTGGGGCACAAGGCATTGGCACCTAAGCCACCCGGGGAAGCCCGCTTTGGAACTGAAAACTTGAGTCAGAGCCCACCTATCATATTTTTTCTACTCATTTTCATTCCAAACTTGGTGAGGAAGATGAACATGCCAGTCCCCAGGAAGACCCAGGAGTGTTAGGGATAAAGAGGTTTTCAGGAACTTGCTTTAAAAATGTTAATTTTCAAAGGAAACGAGGCAGGGATGTGATGATCTTGTGATGAACCCTAAACCTCCTTCCTGCCCCCTGGTTGTGCCTAAGTTTTCATCTGACTTGGGATCTGGTCCCCGAAAGGGGGAGCTGGGAAGGTGATCATGACTCTCTCCTCTCTCTGTCTTTATTTGCTCCTTGAAGGGAAGGGCTGCACCTGGGCAGTGGGGTCAGGTGAGCAGACCCACCAGAAGGTTCTGTAGATGAGGAGTGCATGTGTATGGGGGGACAGAGTCCTGAACAGGCTCAGGTTCCTTTTTTCCAAAATGCAGGATAACAGGACTTCTCTCTTTTTGTCTTTTTCCTCATGCCAGGATCTTTGTCTGGGTTTTTGATGTCATTATTCTAATAAATGCCATATTCATTGCTCTGGATGAGAAAAACCCCTTCATTTCCTACGCAGAGTGGCTTTTTCTTTCTCTCTATATTATTGAGATTCTCCTGAAACTGTACACCTACGAGCCCAGAGCCTATTTCGGAAGGAAGCAGTTCTGGAACTGGTGAGCATGTGTGTCCCGGGGAGGGGAGAGGATGCCACAGGGGCTGAGAGGAGACTTCCTGTCATGATTAGGGAATGTGGCTGTGGTTCTACAAGCCCCATCTGCCTCGTTTGAGGCATCTCTTACAATGAGATCCTGGGGGTGGAAAAACATCTGGTTCAGTAAGAACTGTTATTCATGATGTCAGTTTGAACTGGCTTTAGCTAAAATTAGAATCACTGGCCACAGCATCTTGTATTTGGAAAGGATCTTTAAAAAGGAAAACAAAACTTTTCCCTCTATTCTCTCACAATATTCTGACACTAAATGAGGACTTTTTCCTTACACCAGCCAATTCAACTCTCCGGACACCAGCTGGGTGTGCTATGATTCAATTCTGACACTGTCTACCTGGGGTTAGCATTGACACACAGCTTGAGGGCTCAGTCCCCAGGACTGCCCATACTTCAGAGGCCACTTACAAGTCCAAGCTGTCACCTGTGCTTCTGACTGACTAGCTGTAAATTGGAGGTTCTTGTGACCCCCCTCCTTTGGGTTCATTAATTTCCTAGATTAGCTCATAGAACTCAGAACACAGTTTACTTAGTAGATTATTTCATGTTTATTATAAAATGATATAGCTCAGGAACAGCCAGATGGCAGAGATTGGGAGGGCAAGGTGTGGCAGAAGGGGGTTCTGGCCCTCTCTGGGCACATGAGGCTCATAACCTTCCCAGCACCTCTGCATGTTCACCAGCCTGAAAGCTCACTGAACACCATCCTTTGGGGCTTTTATGGAAGGTTTATTATATAAGCATGATTGATTGTATCATTGGTCATTGGTGATCAACTCAATCTATAGCCCCTCTCCCCTCCACGGAGGTTGGGGGCTGGGGTTTAGAAGTGGGGTTAAAAGTTCCAACCCTCAAACCATGTGGCTGGTTTCCTTGGCAGCCAGCCCCCATCTTTAGGGGCTTTCCAAAGAGCACCTTATTAACATAAACTCTGTTGAGGTTGAAAGGGGCTTGTACGAATAACAAAAGATGTTTCTTTTACCTTTATCACTTTCACGACTTAAGAACTTACAAGGATTTTAGGAGCTCCAGGAACCATGGATAAAAACCAAGTAGACAGTACAACCTCCATAACTGACCCCCTCCCTACACTGACCACCTCTGTATGTTGCCCAGTTTGTTATAGTTCCTTGAGTGTTAGAAAGTTTCTACTGTGTATTTATTATCATCATAGTCTTATAAAATCGCCCCGAACAAGACTGTTCTTTGCACAGCTCCCTTGGCTCACTCCCTGGTCTCACTGTCAGAAAACTCAGTGGATGCAGGGACTGTCAGCAGGCTCTTCCCAGGGTTGGGCCTGGGCCTGGAGTCTGTTATTTCTGAGCTTGGCAGGCCTTTCCCTCCATTCCTAACCACTTTGCTTTTGTACTGTTAGGTTTGACACGCTGATCATCATCGCAGCCCTGGTGGCCACTGTGGCCAACACTACCATTCAGTCAGGTCGGTGCCACCAGCTCTCAGCTTCACCACCTCACGGGATCATGAGTTCCATCAGGGATCTTTGTTAAATATTCACAGTGCACAGCTGAGAGGGGACACAAGAGAACTTTTTAACCATGTTGCATGTTGTTGAGGGGGATGGTAGCTTTGTTTATGTTTAGCTGTATTTTAGAGAGTTCGTTTGTAGACATTCATCACAGCAAATCCTCACCTGGTCATGGATCCAGGACTGGCCCTTGGCTTCAATCTGCAGGGTAGTCAGGGATCCAGGGCAGCCTTTACTTCCTCAGTGCGCAGAGCCACTGTCCTGTTCTTGAAGCATCTTTCCCATAGAATCTCAGACCTCACTAAATAAAAGGGGCAAGCCAGAGAATAGAGAAAATGAAATGCTAAATGATTCTGCTCCTCTTCCAGCAAAAAAATACAACAGCCAGCAGATACTGGATATCGTCTTGATATTGAGAATTCTCCGGCTGTTAAGGGTCATTGTCAGCATCCAGAGGTAAAACTAAAGTGGCCTGGAAGGCCACACTTGGGGGCGTCCTGCATCAGGCCTGGGAGAAAGCACTCCTGCCTCCTGCCTATTGGCAGTCCAAAATAAATGACTGAGGCAAGGATCTCAACCAATGGAGGTTTAGTAAGCCCAGGGAAAACACAAATCACAGACAAATCTGTGACTGTTTTACTGAAGAATTTAGGAACTTCAATGTTTAAGGGAAGGCTTACAGAAAAAAAGGTGGTGGCGGTGGTGGTGAGGCAAATGGTTACATTCTTGTGAGGCCCAGGAATTCTGTATTTTATATATGATATGGTGAGTGTTCGAGGAGAAAAAGGGAGTAAAGGAAGCATCAGTTATGTGGCCATCTCTGGAGAGTTAGAAGAGTGTTGATCTTATCTTGTCTCCCTTCTGTACCTGGGAAGACAAACTTGTAATTCATTATTAGTGTGGAACCAGACTTTAGTTCTAGAAGCTAGACAGAGCCTGCAGACCCCAAGTTATAATTTACGTGTCCTTATTTATGGAACCCGGCTGATGCAGAGTGTCAGTAACAGCTGTTCACTTGGAAGCGGGTGTTGCACGACTCAGCCTCCAGGCTTGATCTTTCATTCTGTATAAGGAGCCAGGAGGCTGGTCCTGAGATTTTTGCTTTCCTTTATACTATAAACATGGAACTCAGGATGACATTTGTACAGAGGACCTGGAGTTCTCCAGTGGGAAGGGAGGTAGAGGAAGGGTGAAGAGCACTGAAATGGCAGCCTCCTCAGGGCAGGAATTCTGTCCATCATTTCCAGTACCGTGATGGGCCCTGATGGTACCTTTGTACACAGTGAATAAATCAGAGTAGTCCTGATGGCAGATGGCAGCTGACGCTAACTCAAGTGTGCCATGACACCTGATCTGGGGTGTCACCTGCTCACCTGACAGCTGATCACAATATCCCTTGTTTATAGGTGATGGCACTGAAGCTCAGAGAAGTTAAGTATCCGTCCTCATGGTGCATGGCCAGACAGAGGCAGACCAGGATAAAACCCAGCTGTCTAACCCCAAAGCCTGGATCAACCTTAGCCATTGGGTTTTGATAGTCCAGCTTCCTTTCAGGGGGTTCCAGGGAGGAGCTGTTGCGATCTGAGGACTGGCCCGCTTTTTCAGAAAGCATTCATCCAGTTGTCAACATAAACCTCCAACATAGCCATAAAACAGGTTTAGTTTGGATGGAGAAAAAGGTGGGACTGCATACTTTTCTTGCTTCAACACCCACCTACATCTTCCTGGCGAGGTTTTCTGTAATAACCTTTCTCAGGTTGGCCTGCCTGTGCTTCAGGGGAGACTGCTAGTTAACTCCCCCCTCAGCTTGGCAGACAGACTGATTCTGTCACAATTATTAATAGAAAGGCAAATTTCTTACCATATGGAGAGCACAGATTTAGGCCTGGGGAGGACGTGAAGGGAAGCATGCTTGTGTGGTGTCAATTTTATTTTTCATTTTCCCTCTCTCCTTGTGTTATGCTAGATTCCGGGTTATAGTGACCACTTTAATCAACATCGGCCCCACAATGCTGACGTTTGGTGGACTTGTCTTTGTAAGTATCTCCTTTCGTTGCTATCTCATGTAACATTTAGTGGTGAGATGTTCATTCTTAGCAACTTTCAGTAAGTATCATTTTAAGAAAGAGAAAGAAAGGGAGAATAGGCCAGACCAGGTAGCTCACTCCTATAATGTCAACCCTCTGAGAGGTCGAGGTGGTGGCTTGCTTGAGCTCAGGAGTTTGGGACCAGCCTGAGCCAGAGCAAGAGCCCATCTCTACTAAAAATAGAAAAACTAGCTTGGAGTAGCAGTACGTGCCTGTCATCCCAGCCATGCCCATCATCCCAGCTATTCTGAAGGCCAAGGCAAGAGGATTGCTCAAGCCCAAGAGTTTGAGGTTACTGTAAGCTATGATCCTATAGGACTGTAACCCAGGGCAATAGGGTGCGACAAAAAAAAAAAAAAAAAAAAAAAAAAAAAAA
>NW_003852543.1:2689180-2696046 GCF_000181295.1 Otolemur garnettii | reverse complement strand
AAAAAAGAAAAAAAGAAGAAGTAAACGAGATTCACTGGTTTCTAGTAGCCATTCTTATAAAACATTGAGTTTCTAGAAACACTGGGCATGCATTAGTTAAGGTATACAGTCTGCTGCAGGGAGCATGGACAATCTGGTGGCTTTCCCACCCATGGTGCAGTTGGGTACTCCTAGCCAGCAGATGGCTCTCAAGGACCTCAGCTATGCCTCCAGGCCACACTTTTTTGTCCTGACCACTTGCTGCTTGAGATTCCCAGGGGGAGAAAGGCCATACAATGCCCTACAGGGGCTGGGGGCCTCCTGCTCAGTGTGGGTTCCACATTACGATTGAGGGAGAATGGATATTGTTGGACATTGAGCAGGTCATTTATTTTTCTTTACTTTTCATTGATAATGGCAAAAAATTCCATTGCAGAAGAAGGGTTGACTGTAGGTCACCCATTCCAATCCCCTCCTGCACATTGCTTTCCCAGAAGAAACCATTATTAAGAGTTTCTTGTTACTCTTCCTAAACACGTCAATGCATTCAAGTGTATGCCTGGAGGTATCTGGCTTATTGTTGAGTCGAATGGAATAACCATTCAAAATGTTACACAACTTTCTTCTGCTGACTATCTTTGTCCTATGTTCTGGGAGGCATATACCTCCAGGTAAGCTCTGTCACAATTAGAGGGGTCCCCTTGTGGGAAGACTCCAGAATGTATCTGCCCAGCCTCACTACTGATAGACCCCTGGTAGTCTTGCTCTTTTGCCGTCACAGATGATGTGATGAAGACCATTCTTGCCCAGGCATCTTAGTGTGCCGATGGGAGTGTATCTGGTGGGTACATTCCTAGAAGTGGAATTGCTAGATTAAAATAAATGGGTTCAAAATTTGGGTCAACGGGAGCAACTTGCTTTCCAAAAGACATGCCTGTGTGCATATTCCAAGGCTGTATGACAGCATCTGTTTCTCAGTGCCCCTTGCAACCAGATTTATTAAATGTTTCCATTTTTTTTCCAATCTGATAGGTGAGAAATTAGCGTTGTGTTGTTGTGACGTGCATTTGTTTAATGATCATAAGGCTGAGGATCTTTTCCATGTTCTTTTGGCTATTTATACTTATTTTCTGGTGAACAGCCTATTCATGTCCTTGGTTCATCCTTCTATTAGTTTTGTTTTTGATATGATTTGTAGGAATTTTGGGCCCATTGAGGAAATAGGCTCTTGATAAGCTATACGAGCAATTATTTTTTCTTGTCCACTACTTTTTTTTTTTTTTTGACATAAAGACTTTTTGTTTTATTTATTTATTTTTTGGTATGGAAAGGTTTAAATTTATTACATAGTTATACTTATCAATCTTTTATAGTTTCTAGGTTTTATATCATGCTTAGTATGGCATCTTTCTATTCAATGTTTTTTCCTTATATCTTTCGGGTTTTATTTATCACATTTAACTCTTCAGTACTTTTGGAATTTATTTTGGTATAAAGAACAAGGTGTAAAGATTTAACCTTATTTTTTTCCCTGGAAGACAATTATTGAGTGTTTAAACCACTAACGTGGTACAACTAGGTTTTGGGGGGGTTTCTTTTTCTTTCTTTCTTTTTTTTTTTTTTTGAGATAAAGTCTCAAAAATGAATCTCATTTACTTATGCATGTGCAGTGGCATCATCAGACCTCACTGCATCTTCAAACTTCTGGGCTCGAGTGATTCTTCTCTTGAGTAGCTGGGACTACAAGAGCGCCTGGCTAATTTTTCTACTTTTTGTAGAGGCAGGGTCTTGCTCTTGCTCTGGCTGATCTTAAACTCCTGACCTCAAGCAATCCTCTGCCTCAGCCTCCCAGACTGCTAGGATGATAGGTGTGCACTATGGCTTATGGCCTCAGCTACATTTTTGACTTTATGAATAAAGTCAGGGGAGGATCAAGGTGTGGTCCAGCTGGTGGTATCTCAGTTCCTCCATGGCTATCTCAGGCTTCCCTCTGCAGACTGGCCAAGTGTCTGATCCCTACCCACCCTCTTGCAACTGCTTGGAACTCTCAGCTGGGATGGATGGCCGACCCTGGGAACAGGAGTGGCCCCATTTCTGCTGGATGCCGGTACAGTGACAGACTAGTGTCTACAGCCCTTCCCACTTTTTCTGCATTCTCCTTGCTTTGGGAATCTGCAGCTTTGAGTGCTGGTGGGTGACCTTCCATCTCCCATCCTAGGTGGTCTACTATGCCTTTGCTATTGTTGGAATGGAAGTGTTCCATGGCAAAGTCCAGTTCTTTGACCCGAATTTCACCACTCCCGATGCCCTGGTATGTGGAAACCCAGCCCTAAAGGGGTCAGCATTTTCCCAAAGCAGATACTGCAAGAACAACTTCAATGACCTCGCCTCTTCGTTCGTCGTGCTGATGGAGCTCACGGTGGTCAACCAGTGGCACGATATCCTTCTGAAAAGGCCCTGTGGTCCATGGGGAGATCGGGGGGGAAGGTGGTTTGCTCCATAAATTCTCAGAGGAGGATTATTCTCGGCATCTCTGAGCTCAGGGGACCTCCCAAATTTCTTTTTTTTTTAATATATATTTCAGATTAATATGAGGATACAAATGATTATGTTACAATATTTGTGTTTATTAGGTAAGGTCCCTGTTGTAGTTGTGTCCTGCACTCAGGAGGCGCACCACGTACTCTTCTTACACTGCCCATTAGGTGGGAGCACACCAATCCCCGCCCTCCCCTTTCTTCCCCCCTCTTCCCCTCTCCCCTCCCAAATTTCTTAAAGATCGGGTTCCTTAGCTTCCTACTCCTTGCAGATGGCTTTGCCCTCGTGACTCACCCGGCGGCGAAGCTGTACTTCATCTTGTTCCACATTGTGGTGGTCATCCTCATTGTTAAGTGCGTTCCCTCCTGCCGTGCTGGAGATTTCAGGTTTCCTTTCTCAGAATGTCTAACTGCTGGCACTTCCCTTCTTGTCTTGCCTGATATAGGTTGTATGTGGGTCTTCCCAAGAAAAGCTAAGCCACTAGGAGGGAGGAGTCTTACTGCTGGTCACACTGGGGTTCCCTCAGTACTCACCAGCATCTTGCATTTCAGTATATGTTACATCTCAGAGCCTCACAAGTAGTCTGCCTCAGAAGGAATATGGGGTCCCCGCGGGCCTCCCTGTCCTCACCCACTGGGGTTGAATCACCTCTGATCACCCCCTGAATTGCTGTCCAGTCCCTTCTTAAATTCATCCCACTGCTAGGGCTCATAAGAACCTGAGAAAGTCAGCTCCCTGTCGTCCAGCTCTTTCCGTAGCATATCCACAGGTAGAATGGGAAAGTGTTCCCTGGTGATTGCTTGTCATTGGTTCCAGTTCTGTCCTGACTCTTTTCCATGGGAGAACTCAGTGACTATTTGGAAGCTTCTGAGACATCTCACCCCTCAGAAGGGCTCTCCTTCCAGCTAAAGCCTTTGAAGCTCCCTGGTTCCTTATGTGACCTGCATTTGAGTCCCTGTGATCACTGTGGTTTTCTCATAGGTGTTTTCTGGGTGTCACGACTCTTCTCAGAACCAGGGTCTGGAATTCCTGGGGTGACAGACTAGCATCAATGCCTTGCTTGTCCTATCAGGCTGCTTTGGCCACCCCACCTCCTGCTGGCTTTGGTTCAAGAATGCCTCCTGGAATATTCTAGCAGAGGGTGGGAGAAGACCCTGAGGAGAAGAGAAGAGAAGAGAAAAGTGCTCAGGCCTACTTTTCCTGCACAGCCTGAGGGGAATACGGAGGGGGGAGAGGGAGAAATGCCTCCTGCATGGCCCATTGTGAGGTTCCCAGATGAGGGCATAGGCCTATGCAGCAGCAATGTAAAAGGGCTGCGAGAATTTTTTTCTAAAAAAGGCTCTGAGTGCTGACAGCTGTGGGGTCTATTGTTGTTTGTCAAGTCAGAAACAGAGAAAAGTCTGAGATTTTACCCTACTTGAAAGCTAACAGGTTAGTTTGCCATGCATATACTAAGAGAAGACATGAGACCTTGGGCCAGAGACAAAGAGAGTTTGTTACTGATGGGGGGAGCAGTAGCCAGAGCAACCCTTTGTGTCAGCTCCCTGAGAGAATGGGAGAGAGAGTAAGGGAGAGAGACAGACAGACAGACTGATTTTATCTTTACTCTGGAATGCAAGCAAAGCTCCTAGGAAGAAAGATGAGGTCTTTAGCTTTGCTACCCTGGACTATCTGTGGGGAAGGAGACTTCGCTACCCTGGAGTGCCTGTTTAGCAAAACATTCCTAAATTGGCTTTAAAAGCTTTTGTGCAGAGGACCCACACTATGGAGACACCTAGGATATTCATGGAAAGTTATCTTCCAACTATGTGGTCTAAGATTTCCCTTAAAATAAAGCCTATTTTCTTCTTAATATTTACTGGTAAATAGAAGAAGAAGAATTTTGCAGATGAATGGAAATTGTGTCTAGTGCTTGAGAGATGTTTTGTGGCGTGTTATTTCTCCCTCCTGTCTTGCATTTTCGTGGCAACACGAGGCTGTCTTTTCATTCGGGCTTGGACACTCTTTGGAGCCACTGTTCCTTGCCATGTAGACCATAGCTGATCAACCTAACACCTGCTACCTCTTACTCTTTCTCAGTATTTTCATCGCATTTGTCTTGGAGGCATTCTTTGTGGCATATTCATTAGAAAAAAGTGAAGTAGAAACTGCTATTGAGAAGAAGATTCAAGAGCTTGGAGTGGGACTCCAAGAGTGAGTAGCATGTTTCCCTGTTTTCCCCGCCACGTTTAGTCTGCCAGTACCCCGTGGCACCCAGTGTGGTCTTATGTGCTTGTTGTCTAAATTGGGATTAGGGGAATGTATGTCATTGCCCGGGATGTGGCAGACCTTGACCACTGAGCCCTGCCAGGAAGCCCTGTGGGACTCAGCTGAGAGACATGACCATGTTTATATTGTCTCTTCCTCCTGAAGGGAAGAAGTGCAAGATGGGAAGAAGCCCAGTGATCACGTGGACAACAAGGACTGTCACTTTCACAAGGATGTTGGAGACAAAAAAAAGAAGGCCTTGGAAGGACTGTATTGCAGAATTGCATCAAAAAGTAGGTTTCAACCCAGTGTGACAGTAGACCTGATCTTCTTCAGTCTATCCTCACGGCAGCCAGTGGGATCTTTCCAGAATGTGGATCTGACCTTCAGTGGCCTCTCATTGCTCAAGGAGAAAGACAAGGCCCTTCATCATGGCCTTGGCCACCCATGCACCTGGCTTCTCTCAGTATTACCACCTCTTTCCCTCCTACCAGGCCCACCGTGCCTGCCACTCCTCAGCCCTGCTGGCCCTCAGCTCCTTGGCTCCCCTGGTTCATCCTGCCATGGAGCCTGGCAGATGCTACTTTCTTCCTTAGCTTGTTCTCAATTCCTCAGGGAACTTCTGACCTCCCAGAGAAACTTTGGCTACCATCTGTCTTTCTTGTAGACTCAAGGCTCAATGGTGGCAGGGCTGTGTCTTTTTTGTTCTCTTGGTATCCCCAGAACCTAACAACCTCCCTGGGACATAGGGGCCCTTAACAGTGATGAGTTTACTTATTTCATTAACTCTCAATGAATTAACAATTGGCTAGGTAAACCCAAACCAGTCTGAATCTCAACTTAAGCTCTGGTTGAGGGCCTTATAATGAGTTCAGCCTGAGGAACACAGAAGAGATTACAGCAGCGGTTCTCAACCTGTGGGTCACAACTGCTTTGGGGGTCAAATGACCCTTTCACAGGGGTTACCTAAGACCATCCTGCATATAACAGTAGCAAAATTACAGTTATGAAGTAGCAACAAAAATAATTTCATGGTTGGGGGTCCCACAACATGAGGAACTGTATTAAAGGGTCGAGGCATTAAGAAGGTTAAGAACAACTGGATTACAGAAAGACCCTGTAAAGTGTCTTAACAGGCCCCTAATAGGTGGCTGTCCTCCATCCTTCAAGAAGCTCCTCCTTGGTCTTCAGAGCCTTTGGTGTGCGGGGAGCTTTGCAGAGGTCACATGGCATGACTGAGTGATCCTTTTCTGACTCTGCATCTTTCTTTTCAAGGAGTGTTTGGTTGCTGTACCCAGAGCCTTGTCTTCAACTTTGGGCATGTCCTTCCAGAAAGCTATGACCTGCCCTGGCCAAGTGCTCTCTGGAACCCTGACATACCCAGGCTCCATGTGCCTCTTTCTCCTTCCTCCTAGAGTACAGGACTGTGGACACCTTGCTGCAGCGGATGTTTGAATCTGAAATTGCTCCAGAGGATGAAGGCCCTTCCTTGGATGAGATTCTGAATTTCTCACCTAGTGACATGTATCCCAAGAATCCCAATTTTGAAAACAGTGCATGATCCTGGTCTTGCAAGGCTCTAAGACTGGAAAGCAAGATAAGCTGTCATCTCCTTCTCCATGTGCTACCTGGAAATGATTTTTCTAGCCTAGGTTCCCTTTAGTGTTCTGGTCTCTCCTGTGCTGAATGGCCAGCTAAATGGTGTGGACAGGCTGCCTCGGGGTACCTTGCCCGGAGTACACTTAGATCTGACTGCAAAGGTAAGGTGAGGAATACTGATGAAGCGATTATGAGGAGGGACTGTAGTATGCGTGTGTGTGTACCTGTGTAGTGTTTTGAGTGGGTATGTAAAAGCTTTTTATTTTTATATGGTATTTTGCTATCCTATTAAACTAATACTGTGTTACAAATGTTACAGCACATTAATGAATTATGAATATTCATAAATATGACAAAGAAATACATTCTAGTAAAGTCGCTTTTAAACACAGTGGTTATTCAAAATGAAGAAAAAGATGAATGTGAAAATAGAATTGTTGCAATTGCTTCTTGGGAGGGCCAAGGATGCTCTCACAGCTTCTTTAATGAATTAACATTATAGC
>NW_003852543.1:2684783-2688926 GCF_000181295.1 Otolemur garnettii | reverse complement strand
TACCCCTTAAACAACAACTCCATCTCCCCTTCTCCCAGCTCCCAGAAACCACCTTTCTACTTTCCTGTCTCCATGGATTTGACAGCTCTCCATCCCAATTGCATTTTTTTATTAAGTCATAGCTGTATACATTAATGCAATCATGGGGTATAATGTGCTGGTTTTATATACAATTTGAAATATTTTCATCAAACTGGTTAACATAGCCTTCATGGCATTTTCTTAGTTATTGTGTTAAAGACATTTATATTCTACACTTAGTAAATTTCACATGTACCCTTGTAAGATGTAGGTGTGGTCCCACCAATTCCCAATTGCATTTGAGCACATGTAATCCTTTAGAGTTGCCTTCTTCTGGGCCTTGTCATGGCCGCATCATGGGGCAGGGGAATCAGTGTAGCACATCTTATAACCTGAGGTTTCACTCATACCTGAGCCGTGTGTCACCTCATGTGTCATGTGCCAGGGTGGCAACAGAATCTTGCTTGGGAGGAACTTCTGTTCTTCAGGTCAGAGGTTGATCCCTGGGCAAAGCTAAGGGCACTGGGGCACAGATTCTGGGACCAGATATCTGGTTCACACCCAGCTCCCCACCAACCATGTCACTGAACACCTCTGTGCCCCATTTCCTCATCTGCAAACTCAGGACAAATGGTACCTTTCCCCTGACTGTGGGGACTGCAGGAAGCTGAGGACAGGTGCAACACTGACTCAACAGAGTTCACTCTGACAGGTCGCTGTTCCTGCCTTAAACCCACACCTGGTATGGGGTGTTGGTGCTCTGGAGTCCTGTTGCCACAAGGGTGGCCAGGAACCTTGCTGCCCAGCTGATGTGGTTTGTCACTCATTTCTTTGCGTGTCTAACATCTATTGTTAATTAAGCTATTATACTAAATGTACTGAGTTGCAATTTAATCCTATTAGCTTGCTATAGAGGGGATTTTTTTTAGTTATTAAATAATGCATAGTGCCAGAGCTACTTAAAATATTCAATCCAGAAATACAGAAAAAAGCTGAAAAGTTGTTCTTTCTTCTTTCTCTCCACCCCGTCCTCTTTTATTTCCCCATTCAGTCTGATGCCCCCTTCTCAAATCTATCCACTCACTACTGGGTATGTCATATATATTAGTATTAATGGCTTTTTTTAATCGTAAGTGGGATGTCATGACATATTTCATAATATATATAAATTCAACAACTTGCTTTTTTCATTTATCAGTAATTGTTTTATCCATGTTTCATGATTTAAGAATTCACATGGACCTGTGCGTTGTTCCACGTGTTCACTATTAAACAGAAACAGAGTAAACTTTACTACAGAAATTCTTTGGGGGTGTGTGAACCCTTCAGGTCGTCTCTGACCAAGTCCGACTTCTTGGATGCAATTTCCTAACTGGTTCTGCGTCGGCGCAGGGCGGACACCAGGGGGCGCCCGGCCCCAGCGATTGCGCAGGGAACCCAGAGGCGCGCGGGCGGGATTGACCCCTTTCTCTGGGTTTCTTCTGCCTTTCAGTGAACTAGTCACCCGCCCCCTTTATTTGGGCCCACAGACTCCAAGCGGGTCCTTCGTTCCCCTTCCTGGCAAGGGCTGGGGCAACACAGCTGCATCTGGCCGGAGGACTGTTAGCCCGACTGGCAGCTCCTGTCCCCAGGGAGACGTCTACGCCACCGCCCCCCTCCCTTTGCGTCCACTTCTTGACTTAGGAAGTGGCAAAAGAATATCGAGGAAGCCGCCTGGCAGATCGCTCACCCCTACACTGTATGCAGCGGGAGGAAGAAATCACTCCTGTCTTATCCAAGCCCTCGTGTGGGTTCTTTCTGTTACAGCAGCTTAATCGGCTATGGAAATGAATTTTCCTGAAACATTCTGGGGTGCAGTCAACGGGGGACAGAGGGAACTGGGCTTGAAGGATGAGGGACAAGGACCAAGGGCCATGGCTTCTAGGATCAGAGGCAGAGAAGGGTGTGGCACCAGAGCTTTTCAGGTGTGCTTATGTACTGTACCAAACGCCCCCCCCCCCACCAACTGCTATTTCGATAGGCACAGGACTTGTGCTTGTCCATCAAGAATGTAGATGGGGAAGTAGATCTTAGAATCATGGCCTAGAACATAAATATAGTCCAGCGGGAAAAGGTGCTGGTAGCAGGAGTCTTTGAATCTACTGAACAGCCAACCAGCCTTATTGTTAGCTAGAACTTAGAATGTGGGGCAGGTTTCCTCAGGGAAACTTCAGTTTCACTATTGGAGTGAGCTGGCTTTCCTCATCTTCCCAGTGGTGACTTCTATTACATTCATCTTAGGTAATTTTTTTTGGGGGGGTGCCCTTTAGACATAGGTTTGTTATTTTTTTCTGGGTGCCCTTTAGACACAGAGGTTTTTTTCTGCATACATAAGTTGTGTGTGTAATCTAGATAACTAATTTATGATGAAGATGATGACTATAGTTTGTATTAGGCATATGGACAAAACTAAATTGCTTGGCTGAAGTGCTTAATGTAACTTACTTTGTTTAGCTTAAGCCTCCCACCCTGGGGTCAGGCTGTTTGTAGGAAATCGGACTGTGAAGACTTACACAAGTGAAGCCCTTTGTAAAGCTCATCCACCAGACAGAAAATAGAAGTGCTGAGACAACCCTATGGTCAGGTTGTAGGTGTGAATGGCACAGAGCAGTGGTTCTCAGCCTTCCTAATGCCACGCTGTATTTTCATTGTTACAAAGGGGTTGCGACCCACAGGTTGAGAACCGCTGACATGGAGGATGTCTGAGTGTGATGCAAGTTGAAGATCCGGTAACGGTGAATGGGCTGGCAGTGACACAGGACAGGTCAGCAGGGGCTGGAAGCCAAAGCCAGTGTCCTCCCGGTCCAAGCTAAAGGCATTTATTAATAGTTCTTAGTTTGATAAAATAGTACCCTTACCTTCCCATTCTAGTAATTTCTCCTACAGACACATATGCACTGGCACTCACTGTTTGGTAGTAATAAAACTGTTAAGTGTCTCTGAATGGCGGATTGGGTAAATTATTTATGGCATATCCACATATGGGAATGATAAATAGCTAAATCAATACAGATGGAAAGATGGGCATGAAAACCGTAAAATAATGTTATAGTTCACGTTTGCTTCTAAAAAGAAATCAATAAGGTGGTGCCTGTGGCTCAAAGGAGTAGGGCACCAGCCCCATATACCAGAGGTGGTGGGTTCAAACCCAGCCCTGGTCAAAAACTGCAAAAAAAAAAAAAAAAAGAAATCAACAGACACTTGACACGATGAAAAATGTCTGCCTCAAACTAGTATCTTTCAGCACAACAGATAAATGTCAGAAGACCTCCCACAAAAAAAGAAGTATCTTTCGGCACAACAGATAAATGTTAGAAGACCTCCTACAAAAAAAGAAGATGGGGTGTCCGACACTACCATTACTTAACCTTTTTCAGGTACTAGTCAATGACAAAAGAAGAACAAGCAGAGAGTTGGGAATGATATAAAATAAGCCTTATTTTCATAATGATGGTTATTTGGAAACTTCAAAAGGATCAGCTGAAAAGCTTTTTATAGAAATCAGTTGGCTTCTTATATTCAAACTATCAGCTAGCAAAAAAAATCTGATTTAAAGTAGCAATCTGTAAACTCATGCCTATAATCTCAGCACCTTGGGAGGCTGAAGTAAGAGAATCTCTTGAGACCAGGAATTTGAGGTTGCAGTGAGCTATGATTGTGCCACTTCACTCCAGCCTGGGTGACAGAGAGATACCCTGTCTTAAAATTAATACATTCTAAAAATAGCAACCCAAGTTTAGTCCTCAATATTTAAATTAACACTAGTTTAAAAAATATTAGAGGCACCTTTTATTATTCAATTGAAGGTGGAATTAATTTTGAGACAGAGCCTCCAGCTGTCGTCCTGGGTAGAGTGCCGTGACATCACAGCTCACAGTAACCTCCAACTCCTGGGCTTAAGTGATTCTCTTGCCTCAGCCTCCCAAGTAGCTGGGACCACAGGCACCCCCCCCCGCCACAACACCAGGATATTTTTTGGTTGCAGCCGTGTTTCAGTTTGGGGGGGTGGGCTGGGGATTCAAACCCGCCACCTTAGGTGTATGTGGCTGGCGCCTTAGCCACTTGAGCCACAGGCACTGAGCC
>NW_003852543.1:2674254-2683554 GCF_000181295.1 Otolemur garnettii | reverse complement strand
CAACCCCTTTCTAACAATGAAAATACACTGTGGCATTAGGAAGGTTGAGAACCACTGCACTAAAGGAAGAAAGGAGAGGGTGATGGAGGAAGGTTAGCTTAGGTTAGAGGCCCTTCCAGCTTTAAAAGTCAATAAATGCTAATTTGGCTGTTTTAAGTATAGAGCTGATTAATGTCTACATAGCTTATAAGAATGACTACTTTCACAATCTGAAATTTTCCTTTGGTATATAGATAGGCTTAGGATTTGTATTTCAGAGAGAACAAAGAAGAAGAGGTATAACAAAAGACAGGTAATCTTTATTAATAAAAACTTTTAGCCCCCAGGATATATTTGGGGAATTTTTGCTTTGTTTTGGTTTTGGCTTATAAGTAAACAGGTTGGTGTTTAAAAAGTGATTTCTAGAGAATGTTCACATCCAAATTATTTTCATGAATTCTGTATCCCAAGGGCAGCCCAATCAGCCTGCTACACGGGAACCTTACCATGTTGTATAATTTGCTGCAATATTTATAACTAAGTCATGTAGATATATTCTATGGAATTTATTTTTAACAAGCATTTACATAAACAATGTGGAAAAAGTCAAGTTGAAAAGTGAGCAGGTTAGCACTTACAAAATGATTTCTAGGGATTGTCTATATTCAAATTTTATTTTCGCGAACGCTTATATTCTAAGAGCAATACAATTAGCCTGTTACGTAGGGCCCTAATCTTGTTAGTATAGTGTTGTTGAAATACTTCCTTCAACTTTTGCCTTAATAAATTCAAAGAGGGTAGATGATGACTATCTGGTATATTCAACATGATGTGAAAAAATTCATTCCACATATCCAAATGAGGAAGCCTGAAGAGACAAAGCATAAATAATGGATAAACGGTTAGCCTTCCACATTCAGAGCAACCCTCCCCCTGCATCTGACTTCTACAGGCTCAGTTTCATATAACAACTCTCTCCTAAACACAACTTAATGCAGCAACAATGGAAATGTTAACTCTATTATAAATAAGAGAAATTAAGGATTCAATTAAATGTCTATATACATCTTGTTCCAAAAAAAAAAAAAATGTGTGTGTGTGTGTGTGTATGCATGAGAAGTAGTCTATTAGCAATAGCTCTTCAGTAGAAAAAAATTTCTCTCCCTTAAAGAAAATCTGGTTTTGGCTAGCTGTATATACCACCCTGCCAGAATCAGATAATCTGACCAAATGGCTCAGCCTAATTGTGCATGTGCCAGGATGAAGGAGACAGGCTGGGCTGCCCAGGAGAGCGCTCAAGAGTTCAATGTTAAAAGTTAACTGCAAAACTCCAGAACATGGAGACGAGGTATTGGGGCAGAAGTTGAATAACTGAATTTTACCCTAGACAAAAAATGCAGCCCATCATCAGGCCTTCTGAGGGCTGACTTCAGGATTTTCTCTCCACACTGATGGCCAGAGATGAAACTTTCTGGTGTTTCAATTATGAGTGAGAGAAAGAATAAAGGATTTGTTCATTATCTGTTATAAGTTTGCCTCCAGGGCCTGAACCTAACCTTATTTATGTTGGCATACATTTTATGGAATTATTGCTGACTCTTTTTCTTTCTTTTTTGTTTTTTTTTGGAGACAGAGTCTCACTTTGTCACCCTGGGTAAAGTGTCATGGCATCATAGCACAGCAACCCCAAATTCTTGGGCTCAAGCAATTCTTCTGCCTTAGCCTCCTGAGTAGCTGGGACTACAGGCACCCACCACAATGCCCAGCTGTTTTTTAGAGATGGGTCTCACTCTTATCTCAGGCTGGTTTTTAACTCATGAACTTAAGCAATCCATCCGCCTCACCCTCCCAGAGCACTAGGATGACAGATGTGAGCCACTGCACCTGCCCCACTGCTGACTTTTTTCTTTTTGAGAGGTAAGGAGGATGGAGAAGGCCTGTAGGAGTCCCATTTTAAATTTTTTTAAGAAGGTATAAACATATGTATGAATGTAGTTAGGCTGATATAGACAAGTACCTTTTTTTTTGTGAATATTTTTATACCTTAGAAAAGGTCAAAGTATAAGTGATATAATAAATGTGCATGAACCAAATACTCAGTTTCAAGAAAATATCACCAATAGTTTGTCCACACTTGTTAAGATACCAATCCAGGCTGATAGAAAGACCTCTTGTTTAGTTATGAATTTTCACTGTGATTTTATAGATGAGAAAACAGTCCTTGAGAAACTAAAGTTACCCAGGGCTGGGACTTAAAACCCTGTCCTGTGGTAGCTGCCTCATCATATCACTTTGTAATTTACAAGGCACTTTCATGTATATGTTATTTCCTTTGCTTCTTATAACATCTGAGAAAAGTAGGATCAGCATTATTTGGCAAAGAACAAACAAACAAAAACCCAAGGCTCAGTAACATCAGGTGATCCCTCTAATGGGTAGATCTGAGGGTGACAGGATGCTCACCAGTAGGCCAGGAGTTCTCAATGATCCTAGGAGGGCCTCAGCTGCCCCGTCCTTACAGATGGGGAAAAAGAAGTGGTGAAGCTGTGTAATGTCTCCCTGTGCTCAATGCCCAGGATTGTGTTCTGACTGTACTGACCAAGACATGGCGTTTCCGTGAGATGGCAGAGATGGAACGCAGCATTCTACAATATATTCACTTTTTGCTGTAGCACCAATGCCAAATACTCACCTTCTAAAAAGCCCTTCAGGCTTCCAGACTCCTCCTTCATTTTTTACTTTCATGTATGTGCCAAAAAGCATGCAGTATATTGTTGCAGCCACCCCAAAGTAGTCAATCTACAAAGGAAATATAGTTAATATATGACTTAAACAGTAATTTACACATGAATATGTTAAGATTCTAACTTAGGCAAGCTAAATACTCTATAGTATTTTAAAGAATTTTGGAAGCCATTTGTTCAACCATTCCCACTGATATACTGTACTACATCTAGGCATGGCTGCAGGCGTCCACAGAAGGCAGACCACCTGCCCATTACCTCCTCAATGGCCCCTTGAAAATCTCTGTCCCCCTGAGCCACTGCGTCCTCCTCAGGGTCTTCATTCGGTCACAGAGGCTAACACAACACTCTGATTCCTCTTCCACATGGACAACCTGGGAGTGCTCCCAATGCCCTCTCCTGGGACTCGGGTTGTAGTTCTCTGACTATACTCAAGGCTTCTTGCTGTGTGATGTGTTCACAACTGAAAAGAACATTCTAGCATCGTCTACAACCACAGGACAGAAGACGACCATCTCATAAGACCTACCAGATGCTAGAAACAAAACCCTCACCTTTGCCCCCTTTATCCTGGGCTCCTGGAAAGACATGGTTCTCACCTGGAAACTAGATGGTTGGTTTTTTTTAACCCAGGTTCAAAAGTTTCCATTTATTCCAGTTAGTATTCTCTTTCTTGGTTATCTGATAATCTAATTGATTGAAAATTCTGAAACCTTCCTTCAGGATAAATAATGATATTTTCCTAACACCTTTTGGGTATGAGCATGCATCCACTTAGAACTCTGACGGTACCATCTACGACAGTCAAATCCATCACCTTGCCTATGAAAGCCTTGCAAGTATATCCCACATGTGTTCAATTCTGCCTGGAGGCGGCATGCTGGTTCTCCCTGTTAACCACAAAGGAAACTGGGCTGCCTCATTTGATCTCAGTAAACTGAGGTGGCCCTTCGTTGGATGACTTCCTTTCTGAAGGGTTCACAGATCATTTAACACTTTTTCCTAGGAGCAAAACCACAGAGTATGTTTTCCTTTCTGATACCAGAATCTATAATTGATTAATTAAAAAGTAGAGTACTCTTAGGAATAGAATTTTATTCCCTTGCCCCAGCTGTAAGTTCATCTTTCCTTCAACTGCTGCTCAAAACCAGCTCAAACCAACTAGATCCCCGAATTCATTTTGAAAATCTGCTAAGTACAACAAAGGAAGATATTTCCAAATCTCTCACTTTAGTTTTATACCTGGTAGTTCCATGGTTTGTTACTGAGCATCTCAGTACACTGAAAACCAGAAGTTTCACATTTGGCTGTGAATGTAGTTCCTTTTGGGAAAAGCTTCATATCTATACTCTGACCCAGGTCAATCAGTGCCAAGCCAGCAGAGAAATCATCATCTTCAGCATCCTGTTCCAAAAATCTATATTAAACACAAACAAGGCCAGGCTATGTGAGCACAAGTGATGAAAGGCCGGTATGGAAATAGTAACAGAAGAATCTTACAAATCTTATGATAGTAACAGAAGAATCTTATATAAATCTTAACAACACTTGCCCGCCTCCAAGTATGAAATTGTCTGGCTTAATGTCTCCATGAATGATTTCACAGGCGTGCACTTGTTCCACCATGTAAAGCATTCTCATTGCAAAAGAGATCACGAGACCTTGAGGCATTACTTTTTCAGGGGTATTTTTATAGAGGTTTATGGCATTCTACAAACAATGGAAAATGGAATCCTGAGTTAGCCGCACAGAATACATAAAATTTCAAGGTAAAAGCTTTTTCCCTGACCACCACGCCAATGAAAGCTCCAATTCAAAAGGTATTATAATATGTATAAGCCATAAGCCAAAGATGCATTTCAAATTCATGTTCCTAACATAAAAAAGAATATACTTACTAACAATGTTCCATAGCTATAGAGGTCTCCTACTAATACACTGCCATTCTGGAACAAGTGGGCAGAATAGAATTTGATAAACAGGTGTTGCACAGTTGGCTTTAGTCTCTCCATCAGCTGGGTTCCAATGTAGAACTCCCAGCGGTTGGCAGGCTTCTGGACCTGCAAATCAGATATTGACATTCATATCCAGTCTCACAGTCTGAAAAAATGATAGCAAGAAAGCAACCTCTATCCCAGTAAAGACGTGGGATTGTGAATGATGACAAGCTATATAGGGCTTCTTGTAGCATAATTTTAATGAAAAGGCAATTCTGAATCCTTGTAGTTTTTGGTTTTTGATTGCTGACTGTAGACATAAATGAAAACACCACTATCTTAAAAGAGGAAAAAAACAAAAAAGGCTGACAAACTCAAGTTGTAAATTTTGTTTCTACATTGTACAAAAACTGCTCAGGTCATTTACCTTTAAAACAAATTTCTGTTTATTTTTAGGATCATTCACATCTCCCTGGGTAACTTCATAGACCTGGGCAAAAGCTCCTTCTCCAAGAAGGTGATGGACATAGACCAGCATAGACCCTTAGAAGAAAGATATGTCAAAATGGCAACAAGGTTCAAAACATTAAGGATTTTATCAAAATGAAGAACTGTAAAATTACGTTGGTGCTTAAATTTCTTTAATAAATAAAAATGGATCAAGCTCCCTTAGGAAATGTTTTCTTAGTCTTAGATGAAAGTTAAGTATCTGCCACAGAAGTCCCCATTGGATGCTCTGTGAAGGGGTAAGGACAGCACTGCTGGGCCTGGGGCACTTGGCTGTGTGACTTTGAGGAGTCATCTTTTCTTTACAGCGCTCTCATATTTTAAAGGGGGGGAGTGCGTAAATGCCTGTGCTGCCTTCTTTGTAGAACTGTTGAGATATTAGAAAAAGAAAAATCCTCTGTATAGCGCTAAACAAAGCTCTTCGAAAAATGTATTTTAGAACAGAATAAAAAAGCATAATTGGGTGGTGCCCGTAGCTCAGTAGGTAGGGTGCCAGTCACAAATACCAAGGCTGGCGGGTTCAAACCCGGCCTGGGCCAGCTAAAACAACAATGACAATTGCAACAAAAAAGTAGCCAGGTGTTGTGGTGGGTGCCTGTAGTCCCAGCTACTTGGGAGGATGAGGCAAGAGAATCGTTTAAGCCCAAGAATTTGAGGTTGCTGTGAGCTGTGATGCCACAGCACTCTACCAAGGGTGACATAGTGAGACTCTGTCTCAAAAAAAAAAAAGAAAAAAGCATAATTGCACTTTGTAATAGATAACTTAAAGAAAACTTTTAAGTAAACCTTTTATTTTAAAGTGGTTTTTACTTTACAGAGTAGTTGCAAAGAAGAGTAGAGTTTCTGTATATTCAGCATCAAGTTTTTCCCATTAACTCTTAAATGACCATGGTATGTTTGTCACAAATAAATAAAAAACAGTAGTATGTTCCTATTAACAAAATTCCACCTTTTACTCAGATTTCACTAGTTTTTCCCCACGATCCAGGGTATATTATGTCCCCTGCACTTTCCAGGCTGTGCATTTCTCAGATGTTCCTTGTTTTTGGTGATTGTGACAGTTCTAAGGAACTACCACAGTTCTACAACAGTCAGGTATGTTGTAGATTCCCTCAAATTGCATTTGTTTTGAGATTTTTCTTATAGTTACTTTAGGGTTACTGATTTTGAGGAGAAAGACCATAGTGGGGAAATTGTAGTTGATTTTTAAATTAAAAATTAAAAAAAATTCATACATTCAAACTCAGATATAAAAAAGTAGATTTCTGGTTTCTAGTCTAACATATAAAGATCTTAGAAGTCATCACTCTGCTCTCATGATAAGAGAAAAGTGAACATTGAAAAGAACAATTCTTCTTAGATCGCTTACAGAATTATGGTCACAGGGCAAATTGCAGTCCCCCAAACTGGGGAGACAGAAGGTGGACCCAGAGGATATTAGCTTGCCAGAGAAACCAAGGAGCAGCAGCCACTGCTAGAGCCAGTATTAGGATAACAATGAAAAGAATCACTTATCTCAGACCTTCCTTATGAAGTCTCTAAGGAAACCCAAAGACAACAGGGGAAACCAAAAGAAGTACACAAAGGGAAATTTTAGCCTCTAATACATTGATAGCAAAAAGTAAATACAGCCTATAAAACTTCACCCTAAAGGCCTATATCTCTGTTCCTTTCACCTAGTACATCAGGCCTGGCTCTTAATAAAAACTGTAACACATACTAAAAGACAGAAATCACAGCTTGAAGAGACAGAGAAAAGCACCAAAAACAGACATAGGACCAGGTGTGGTGGCTCATGCCTATAATCCTGGGAGGCCAAGGCAGGAGGATCACCTGGGCTCAGGAGTTTGAGACCAGCCTGAGCAAGAGCAAGACCATCTCTACTTAAAAAAAAAAATTAAAAATTTGCCAGGTGTTGTGGTGGGTGCTTGTAATCCCAGCTACTCGGGAGGCTGAGGCAGGAAGATCACTTGAACCCTGGAGTTTGAGGTTGTTGTGAGCTAGGTTGACACCAGGGCAGTCTAGCCTGGTGCAACAGAGTGAGACTCTGTCTCAAACAAAACAAAAACAAAGAACAATAACAGTAACAAAAACCAGACACAAATATGGCAGAGATTTTAGAAATATCAGACTAGAAATTATTTAAAAATTATGATTAAAATGCTAAGGCTGCTAATGGGAAAAATGGACAAAGGGCAAAAATAAATAGGCAACATAAGCAGAAAGACGGAAACTCTGAGAAAGCAGCCAAGGAAAATGCTAGAAATAATAATAATAATAATAAAACACTGAAGAATGCTTTCAACGGGCTCAATAATAGAATGTACATGGCCAGGAAAAAAATCAGTGAGCTTGAAGATATGACAAATAGAAACTGAAATGCAAATAACAAGAAGAAATGAAGAAGAAAAAAAGAAAAAGATGGAACAGAATATTAAACAACTGTGGAACAACTATAAAATGTGTAACATAGGCAAAAGGTAGAATGTAAATACCAAAAGGAAGAAAAAAGAGAGAAAGGAACAGAAGAAATATTGGAGTAATAATGGCTGAGAATTTTCTAAAATTAATGACCTCACCACAGATTCCCCAAACCACAGATCCAGGAAGCTCAGAGAGCAACAACCAGAATAAATACTGAAAAATTGACACCTAGGCATATTGTAGTCAAATTGCAGAAAACCAAAGACACAGAGAAAATATTGAAAGAAGCCAGAGGGATAAAAACCCTTCACCTGTAGAGGAGCAAAGATAAGAATTACATAGGATTTCTCAGAAACCATACAAATAGAATGAAATAAAATATTTAAAATATTGGAAGAAAACTTCAACAATCTAGAATTCTCTAGCCAGTAAAATTATCCTTTAAAAGTGAAGAATAAAGTCTTTCTTATATAAACAGAAATTCAAGGAATATGTTCTAAGTAGACATTGCCTTACAAAAAATGTTAAAAGAAGTTCTTCAGAGAAAAGTAACATGAATTAGGACAGAAACCTACATTGAAAGAGTGTTAGAGAAGGAATAAATGAAAATAAATAAAATATTTGATTTTTCTTATTTTTAATTTAACAAGTAAGTTTATTCAAAATAATAGCAACATTGTATTCAGTGAGTATACATAAGGATAAGTTAAATGAATGATAGCAATGTCATCCCCCATGGGATGGGGGATAGGAATTGTTAATACTCCGGTATAAGGGATACTCTGTCATAAGGTACTTGGCACTACCCATGAAGTGGTATAATGTTATTTCAAAATGAACTTGAATTAGTTGTGAATATATATTGCAAACTCTAGGGCAACCATTAAAAAACAAAAAAACAAAAATCCATAAAAAGAAGTACAATCGCTATGCTAAGGAGATTAATAGAATCATATGACATAATTAAAATCAGAGAAGTGAGAAAGAAGAACAGAAGACAAAAAAGAAAGAACAAGGGCGATGAATAGAAAACTGTGAAAAAGAGAGTAAACATTAATCCAGCTATATCAATAATCATTTTTAAACATCGATGCTCTAAATATAAACACTGTCTGGGAGGTATCCAGCTATTGTTAATAATGCTTTTCACATTAAATGGCTTGATATTTTCCAGATAGCCCTTATATATATATCAATGAAAACAGAGACATATGCTTTAAATATAAAGACACATAGATTAAAAGTAAAGGAACAGAGAAAGATATACCATTCTAGCATTAATCAAAAGAAAGTGGGAATAACTACATCCATTTAAGACAGAGCAGATTTCAGAGTAAAACAATGATCAACTGGGGTCAATTCTCTAAGAAGATATGATATGTATAAGCCTAATAAAAGAGAGTCAAATAGCACTGCAAGGAAAAGTAGATGAATTCATGATTATAGCTGGAGACTTCCATCAGAAATGGACAGATCAAGCAGGCAGAAAATTGGCAAGGACATGGTTGAAGTAAACAGCGCTATCAGTTAACTGGATCTAATCAGCATTTATGGAATAACTTCATCCAATACCAGAATATAAATTCTTTTCAAACTCATGTGGAACATTCACCAAGACAGACCACATTCTAGGCCATAAAACACAGCTCACCAAATTCAAAAGAATAAAAATCATGCCTAGTATGCTCCCCAACCATAATGCAATTAAA
>NW_003852543.1:2672216-2674046 GCF_000181295.1 Otolemur garnettii | reverse complement strand
AAGACATAAGGAATTGATGTTAGAAATAAAAGAGTGATTCCTATTGACCCCATGAACATTAAAAGGTTAATAAAGGAATATCATGAACGCCATATTCACAAATATGACAACCCAGATGAAATGGATCAATTCCTTGAAAGACACAATCTGCCAAAGTTTTCAAAGGACAAATAGATAATCTGAACAATCCTACATCTATTAAAGAAACTAGCCAATAATTAACCTTCTAAAACAGAAAGCACTAGGCCCAAATGGGTTTATTGGCAAATTCTAACCAACATTTAAGGAAGAAATTATACCAATTCTCTATAATCTCTTCCAGAAGACAGAAGCAGAGGGAGTACTTCCTAACTAATGAGCCCAGCATTTCCCTGACACCAAAACCAGATAAAGATATTGCAATAAAGAAATACTACAGACCAATATTTCTCACGAACACAGATACAAAAATAGTCATATTTTAGCAAATACAATCCAATAAAGTATAAAAATAATTACACATCACAACTAAGTGGGATTTATTCCAGAAATGAAAGGCTAGTTCAACATTTGAAATCTATCACATCAACACCTAAGAATCATATGATCATATCAATAGATCCAGAAAAAGTATTTGGTAAAATCCAACACCCATTTATGACTAATGAAAAACAAAACAAAAAGCTCTCAGCAATCTAGAAATAGATACCTCAACTTGATAAAAAACATGCACAAGAAGTGAATAGCTAATTTCATACTTAATGACAAACTATACAGATGCTTTCCCCCTAAGATCAGGAAAAGACAAGAAAAGCCTCTCTCATCATTTCTATTCAACATTGTGCTAAGAAAAAGTCCTGGATAATGCAACAAAACAAGAAAAGGAAATAAAAATTATATACAGACTGGGAAAAAAGGAGAGAAAACTGTCTTTGTCTGCAGATGACAGGATTGTTTATTGGAAAACCCCAAATAATCAACAACAAAAATAACAACAACAAAATATCTTCTGGAACTAATAAATGTTGATACAAAGGTTACAGGATATAAGACAAATATACAAAAGTCAATCATTTTCCTATGTACTAGAAGTGTACTAAAATTTGAAATTAAAAACACAATACTATTACATAAATACCAAAAAGAATAAAATAGTTAAAAATTTAATGAAATATGTACCAGATCTACATGAGAAAAAATATAACTCTGATCAAAGAAATCCAAGAAGATTTAAATAAATGGAGTTATTCCACGTACATGAACAGGAAGACTTAATATTCCACGTACATGAACAACTTGATCTATAGACTTAATGCAATCTCTGTCAAAATCTGAAGTAACTTTGTGGCTATCAACAGAACAATTCTAAAGTTTATATGGAACGGCTAAGGACCCAGACCAGTCAACCCAATATTGAAGGAGAACAAAATCAGAGCACTGATGTGACCTGACTTTGAGACTTATTATAAAGCCAGAGTTAACTAAGACAACATGGTATTGGCAAAAGAATAGATGAATAGGTCAATTAAACAGAATAGGGTCCATAAATAGACCCACGTTAATATGACTAATTAATTAATACTGGCTCAACTCAGGATTTTTTGACTTTACAATGGTACAAAGTCAAAAAGTGATATGCACTAAGTAGAAACTGTAATTTGAGTACTCAAACAATAGTTTTTCACTCTCAATACCATATTTAATAAATCATGAGATATACAATACTTTGTTATAAAATAGGCTTTGTGTTAGGTGATTTTGCCCAACTGTAAGAAAATGTAAATGTTCTGAGCAGGTTTAAAGTAGGTTTGGCTAAGCTATAATTTTTTTTTGTATTGTCAATTTATGATA
>NW_003852543.1:2670397-2671427 GCF_000181295.1 Otolemur garnettii | reverse complement strand
TAGAATGGTTAAACCCTAAACACTGACTCCATGAAATTGCCAGCAAGATTGGGGATGAGGAACTTTCATTTACTGTTGGTGGGAATACAAAATGATACAACCACTTTGGAAAAGAGTTTGGAAGTTTCTTACAAAAGTAAACACACTCTCATCATATAATTCAGAAACTGCACTCCTTGATATTTACTCAGATGAGCTGAGAACTTACCTCCACACAAAAACCCTTGCACAGATGTTTATAACAGCTTTATTCATAATTGCAAAAACTTGGAAATAACCAAGATATCCTTCATTAGATTACAGATAGACAAACTGTGTGGTATTCATGTAAGAAAAATTATTCAGTGCTTCAATCATAGCAGGATACAGAGAAACCTTAAATATATATTGCCAAGTAAAAGAAGCCAACTGAACTGCACATGATATGACTACAACTATACAATATTATGGAAAAGGCAAAACTATGTTGACCGTAAAAGGATCGGGGTGAATAGTTGAGGGACAGGGGACTTTTAGGGCAACGAAACTATTCTGTATGATACTGTAATGACAGATGTGTGTCATGATACATTGGTCAAGCCATCCAGAATGTACAACATAAGGAAGAGACCCTAACATAAACCATGGACTTTGATTAATCATAATGTATCAATATTGGCTCATCAATTGTAACAAACATACCACACTCATGCAAGGTGTTAATAAGGAAATCTGTGTGTGTGTGTGTGTGTGTACATGGGGAAGCAGATACATGGAAACTCTGTACTCCTTCCTGACTTTTTCTGTGAGCTTAAAGCTGCTCTGAAAAATAGTCTATTAATTAAAAAATTAAAAAGCACATTGTGACATCTTGCTCCCACTGTTACCATATTTCCCGAGTTTCTCACTCCCACTAACAGTTAACCATTTAAATTGTGGCATATAATGCATACTATTTTATCCTTTTTATTTCACAGTATCATATCTTTTGGGGATAGTACTGAATAAGCTTCCTTGTTCTGTTACCAACTTTTTTTTTTTTTTTTTTTTT
>NW_003852543.1:2667428-2670093 GCF_000181295.1 Otolemur garnettii | reverse complement strand
CACACACACACAAACACACTCACTCATGCATGCACGCACACATACATTGGCATCAACTTCCCACAGAGAAGTAAGATTTAAAGTTAGATTATCCAAATAATTCTTACCCAATTGAAATTCACTCCTGGGCTTGATGGCTGGAAGTTTACATTGCCATTCAAAAGCATTTGGATAGGAACTCATTGGTTTAGAAAGCCCAGATAAAAGTTTGAGAATCAATTGATCATCCCATGGGTTCTCAACAGAGAAGTCTTAAAGGAATAGGAACAAAAAAAGAAATATGAATTCAATACTAAAGAATTTTACCAAAGAAATTATGAAGTAGTAGATACATTCATTAAATAAGCTTTCAAATCTTTAAAGACAATTAATCCAAACACTAAAGAACCATCTTCAAAACTCAAAATTGACAGTTCTGTGCAGTTCACTGTTTGCCATTTTAGATTTACAAATGTGGATCAATATTCAGTTGTGACAAAGAGAATCAATACCAGGTGCTTCTATTCCACTCACCTGGAACTGCTAGATTCTGCTATTAACACAATCATGGGTATGTGTCTTAAGAGCAGACTCGGACGTTAGTTACTTCGAAAGTGCTCAAGTAAACACAAATTCTTCCATTGCTTTTCCACTTATATCATCCACAAAACACTTATACTACCTTATGTGCAATTTACATGTATGAGATGTATTTTGGGTCCACGAAGGGAAATAATTTCTAAAAGGAAGAAAAAGGTTTCTCTTCCATCTAGAATATTATGCTGGGCATGTGCAGAACACTTTTGAGTACTTTACGTCTATTAACCTGTTTGGTTCTTCTAATAAACCTCTATGGTAGGTGCTGGCATCAGCTCTACTCTATAGAGAACAGAGTGGTACAGAGAATTGAAATAATCTCAGCTAAGATCACACAAGATTACTTGTGTAGGGGAGCTAAAATTAGAACCCAGGCTTATACCCAGAGTCTGTGCTCCTTCTTAACCACTATGCAAGACCATCTGTAACATGAGGGGTGGGGCCGGGCAGGAAGTTATTTATCTTTGAATGAACTTCAGTTAACTTTTCTATAACATAGGGATAACAGTATTGGATTAAATACCTGGTGTACAGTAGGCTCTCAAATTATAATTCCCTGTCCCACCAGTAATTATTTTGACATCTTCTAAAATGGATCAATTTGCCCTCCAAACATGCTATTGTTATACTACATTGTGATGCAGTTAATGAAAGTTTTATCTGAAGTCAATGACATTTGCTCTACTCAGTGACATTCAAGTCCCCATTCTCTAGCACTTCTTTCATGGAACAGCTTTTCCCATGGCACTGTCCTTATTCAAGGGCACAACTAGGATCGAGCATCTGTTCATACTTGGAGCATCGACATTCCCACGTGAACCTGTTTGCATTTGTTCTGCTTGCAGCCCAGCGATAGCATCTGGTGGATCCTCTGCAATGGCAATGGCAGTGTCTGTGAGTTTACAGGCCTCAAGGCCCCGTTCTGCCTCACACGTAAGTACACCACCTGCAGTGGGCTGGTTCAGACGGAGTGATGATGCTGAACATGTGTCAGAGGGAAATGCTTGTTCCGGGTTTTTCTCTAGAATTGGACTGGATATGCAAAAGGGATAAAGAGGAAACAAAACATCACATGATTAGAAGCCTGCTGGATTTGGTCACATAGAAGTCCCACAAAGTAGTTTCCTTTTCATTCTAGGAATGACATTTCACAATAGCTTCATGGACTAAAAGTTGACGAAAGGATTCTCTTTAGACAAAATATGAAAATATACATCTAGTATAATATAAATAGAAATAAGAAAATCAAAGACATAGTAATTGTGTATGCTAAAGAGGTGAGATGATACATTGGATATTCTTTAGTATGAAACATGGGGAATAATGAGTTTATTTCTCCAAGCTGCATATAAGCAACACTATCGTAATCAAGACTGAATATTCCTGACCTTATTCTGAAGATGGCTTCTTCTGTAACACTGAAGCAAATAGAAAATATCAACCACAGTCTAACAGTTTAACAGTCTATGACATTTATTTCCAAATACACAATCATGTTCTACTCAATGGCAATGTGGTCAACAATGACATGTGGTCACATAAGATTAAAATGGACTGGAAAACTTCCTATTTTCTAATGACATCTGGATGATCCTGACCCTGTGTGGTCCTAGACTAATGCATATGTTTGTGTCTGAGTTTTTAACAAAAAAAGTTTTAAAAGTAAAATTATAAAAAAATTTTATGAATAGAAAAAATGCCCATAGAATAAGGATTAAAGATATTTTTATACTGCTATATATACAATATGTTTGTGTTTTAAGTATTACTACAAAAAAGCAGTTAAAAAATTAAAGTTTAGAAATAAAAAAATTGCAGTAAGCTAAGGTTAACTTATTACTAATGACTGAAAAACATTTTTTTAAACATATTTTTCCATGGTTTATTTATTTATTTAATTTATTGTTGGGGATTCATTGAGGGTATAAGAAACCAGGTTTCATGGATTACATTTGTTAGGTAAAGTCCCTCTTAGAATCATGTCTTGCTCCCCAAAGGTGTGGCACACACCAAGACCACACCCCCTCCCTCCTTCCCTCTCTCTACTAATCCCTTCCCCACTCCTCCCTCCTTCCTCTCTCTGCTCACC
>NW_003852543.1:2606139-2666730 GCF_000181295.1 Otolemur garnettii | reverse complement strand
GTTGTCTATTTGCTTTGGTTGTTGTCTCCTTAGCTGTACAGAAGCTTTTCAGTTATGAAAAACATTTTTAATAAATTTGTGTAACCTAAAACATACTTTATTTATAATGTCTATAGTAGTGCACGGTAATGTCTCAGGCCTTCACATTGACTGACTCACCCCAAGCCATTTTCAGTCTGGCAAGCTGCATTTATGGTAAGTGTTCTAGCATACCCCTTATCTTTTAATTTGTCTCTTAGATTATGTATTTTTAACCATACCTTTTCTATGTTTAGATACACAAGTAGTTACCATTGTGTTTCTACTGGCTACAATATTCAGCACAGTAACACAATTTGCAGGTTTTTATCCTACTAACAACAGGCCATACTATATAACCTAGATGTGCAGTATGCCACACTGTCTAGGTTTGAGTAAGTGCACCCTACGATGTTCACATAACGATGCAAACATGTAACAATGCATTTCTCAGAATGTGTCCTCATTGTTAAGCAACACAAGACTGTATATGGAAGTATGTGTATATATATTTATACACACACATACTTGATCCTTAGGATTCGTGGATTTGATATCTGTGAATTCACCCACATGCTAAAGTTTATTTATAAACTTCAAATCAATATTCATGGTGATTTTGCAGTCATCTGCAGATACGTAGAGCAATGAAAAATTTGAGCCAACTGACGTACATTCTCAGCTCGGTTTGAAAATTGAAAAAGGTAATGTTTGGCTTTCTAGTTTCATCTCTATTGTATGAAATAAAAGTATAAATTAAGCTGGAACATGAATGTAAAAGGGGGCTGAATAAAATAGAAATAAATAACACTTTAATGATAATCAACCTGCCATGTGTGAGCCAAGCAAAATTCGTGATATGCCAAATACAGACTCTAAAGAGCCCTATATATTTACATAGTTAGATGGACACACATGTTGACATGGAAGTCAAAGATGCCAAGTATGGTCACAGAAGCCAGAAATGATGTGTTGCTTAAATCATGGTACCATCTGTTCAACAGCCAAACACATGTATTGCATTAAAAGAGTGTCCCTTTATTGGTATACTTATACTTCACGCATGTTTTTCACATCTTTATGCTTTGTGGTAGTGATTTTGCTGTTTAACAAGGTCTCAAAAGATGGTGTTTAAGTGCTGTCTAATGTTCCTAGGCATGAGGAATCTGTGATGTGCCTTATGGAGAAAATACAGGTATTAGATAAGCTCCATTCAGATATGAATTTGAGTATCATTGGATGTGAATTCAATGTTAATGAATCAACAACATATATTACATAAGGTGTCTTTAAATAAAATGTTGTGATCAGAGGCTCGCAACAACCAATGTCCGTACTCCCCCCTATGAATAGTGGTTCAGCATTCACTAATTCAGTATTCACAGTAACTTCATACAACAGAACTGCAGTGAACAAGGAGAATCGACTATGTATATATACATATCTTTTTTTAAAATTGTTTATTCCCTTGCCTTTTTGTTGTTGTTGTTGTTGAGATAAGGTCCCACCCTATGCCCTGAGCAGAGTACAATGGAGTCATAGCTCACTGCAACCTCAGACTCAGCTGTGAGCATCCCGCTGCCTCAGCCTCCAGAAGGCGCTGGGATTATAGGTGCTCACTGCTGCACCCAGCTGGGTTTTCTATTTTTATATGTTGGGGTCTCACTCTCTCTCTGGCAAGTCTCAAACTCATGAGCTCAAGCAATTCTCCCTCCTCAGAATCCCACAGTGCTGGGATTATAGGCGTGAGCCACCATGCCCGACGACTATGTATATATCTTGACACACACACACGCTCCCTCATCTATATACACAAATATTAATCTATTTTTACACAAATAAACTTATATATGTAATTTTATTCATTGCTATTGTTACTTGTCACATTTTTCCTACTGTAAATTTTTTTCAAACAAACTTGTGTCATAATTTTAAAGAAATGTTGCAAAGGTAATAGAGAATTCTTGTATACATTTCACCCAATTCTTGCTATCTGTTGTCATCTCCTATTACAATGGCACCTTTGTCAAAACTAACAAACCAATATTATATTACTATTAACTAACCTGCAGACTTCATTTGGACTTGACCACTCTTTCTACTAATATCCTTCTTTTGCTCCAGGACCCAGTCCTGGATACCACCAGGTTGCATTTACTTTTCATGCCTCCTATGCCTTTTACCCGTAACAGTGTCCTAGTCATTCCAAAACCTTGATAGTTTTGAGGAGCACTGTCCAGATACTATGTAGAATGTCCTTTAATCTGGGTTTCTCTGATGTCTTCCTCATTAAGTACTGGCCTGATATATTAAATGCTTAGATCCATCATTTATCTTTATATTCATAGAGAGTATCTTCCACTTAAGGCTCTGACTCCATAAAAACTTTATTAGTGCTTAAGAAGCAAAGCTAGGCTAGACAGTGGCTCACACCTGTAATCTTAGTGCTCTGGGAGGCCAAGGCAGGTGGACTGGTGGAGGTCAAGAGTTTGAGACCAGTCTGAGCAAGGGTGAGATGCCATCACTACGAAAAATAAAAACTTAGCCAAGGCATGGTGGTACATGCTACCTGAGAGGCCAAGTGAGGCAGAAGGATCACCTGAGCCCAGGAGTTTGAGGTTGCAGTGAACTGTGATGACACCACTGCACTATAGCCAGAGTGACAGAGTGAGACTCTGTTTCAAAACCAAAACATAACAAAACCAAACAAAAGCTAGAAATGAAGAGAATGACAGAACCACACAAACCCTCACCATACCTGAATTTTCTGTCCTTTGAAGGCACCATGTTTTCTTCACAAGAATCCAAAGTCATATGGCTGTATTGTTTTGCTACCACATTTTCTGAAAGATACAGAAAATTACAGACAGATACGTCACATGTACATATGTGCACAATGCACATCATTTGATAAGTTACAAACTCTGGGAGTTCTTTTGATACTGACTTTCACTGTAATTTCAAAATAATGTTCCATGATAAAATGTGCAGTAAGATTCAAAACATGAGGGGAAAAAAAAATCACTTAAAAAATCTAATACTTAATATATGTGAACAATTCAATGCTGTATCTATTCTATAATAATCCTTCAAGAAAAAAGCAATCCAGAGAGTGGCAGGTCCACTGTGTGCAGGATGTCCAGACCAGGGTAGATCTGGAGAACTGTGGCAGCACACTCTTGGTCATGTGGTCAAAAGGCTCATCTGGCCGCTTAATTCGCAGTCCACATTCTCCCTGCACCACCTCAAGTGACTGAAGGTTCCTGGAATGGGTGGCAGGGCAAACCTAGCTTTAGGAAAAGCCAAGGACGTGGAGAGTAAAAGGCTGTAACGCTTCTGGGGGGCAGATATTTTGTGTCTTTTGGTTTAAAGCATTTTAGTCAATCAGTTAGCACTTAGCTGACTGAAATAATTTTGTGTTAAACTAGAAAGCTATCTGGTAATACTTATCACTCCCTGTAACTTAAAAAGAAAACAAAACCCAAACCTATCTATATACATAGATATGTACACCGTAATACATACAGCAGAGAAACAGTATGATCTTCTACCACGTGATGCTAATACTGTACACAACTGAGTATTACACTGGATTAAATTTTATTAGATATTCCCTCAATGAACAGGTGCTAATACATTTTAAGCACTAGAACACTGGCTTCTGTTTACAGAACCAAAGTGGCAAATACTCTCAGAATAGCCAATATTGACTCTTTGAAAGGCTCTTTGGACTGAATAAACTATCTTTCCCAAATGAAAAGGCTTAAATTTTTTTTTTTTTTAATTAAAGTAGCAGGCTTATGATGGCAACTAGGCATTGTTGAAGTTTCCACGAAACTCTCCTTAAGGTTCAGAAAAGAAAAGAAATTTAACATACTGGATTAGCACTCGTAAGAAATCTTTAGTCAAAAATGACTACAGACTCAGAATTCATATTAAAATATACATCCGTCTAGAGGAAAGAAATTCTTTGTTTTGGTGAACTGCTATTTTTTAAAGTGCCAGTAGTGATACTATTAGTATGCAGTCAGCCCTCTGTAGGCACAGATTCCAGAGGATCAACTCTGGGACTTGGGGATTCATGTGGAGTTTGCTATCCTGGAACCAAGTACCCATGGATACCAAGAGTCGACTGTGTATTTTATCATTAGTTATTGGTACTCAATAACTAACAACTATCTATGCTCAATGACGACATCACGTATTAGAGTTCAATTCTGATATATAAAGATCTTCTACATATATAGAGATGATAGATTTGGAAAGGGGTTGAGGTAAGGACTGCTTGTGATTTTCTCATTACTCTCTACGTCAGATCACTAAAAAAAGAAAAGAAGAAAAATAAGACTTTCTGAGTAGAGTACTTGGCTACACGTCTAAAATAAAAACAATTTATAGACACGCATCAAGGACTAAAATTAGCTATTTGTTACTCTTGTTAAATTAGAATGAAAATGTAAATGTTCACTATTTTTAGCATTCAAATAGTTCATTCTGTCTGCAGTGACCAAATGGGCTGAATTTTATTTGCTTTTTAAATGCTTCTCTAGATTTTTTTCCTCTTTGCCCTATAATCTAAGTTATTACATTTTTAAAATACAAAGATTTTATTAACAAACTATGTAAGTAAAAATACAATGCATGGATTTTGAGTTTCTTCTTTATGATTTTAAAACTTCCCACTTAGAATTTTCAGAGAGAAAACTAATACTGAAAGAATCAAAGTTGACAGAACACAGACACTAAAATAGTGTAACACACACCTTTGTCTTCTAGAATGTGCACCGACTCTGCTAGAAGTTTGTGGAATGGTGTAGATGCCAGCTGTGCGGCAGATGTAAAGTCTCCTGGGCTCTTAGGACTGGGTGCCAGGGTTTTGTTGCAGCGAATACCCCAGACAGTTGAATCGTCCAAAAACTCTTCAGTGTGAGGCACTTCCTACAATAGAGGATGAACTGAAAAGAAGCAGCAGGCTCTCTGGTTTGTCCATGAAATCTTACACATTAACACATTCAAAAAGAGTCAAAAAAATAAGGAATTAAAAAAGAATTGCTCTTTTCCCCAGAATGAGGATAATTTATCTTTAACACATATCAGTGGCGTCACATTACAAGGGCCACATTTCTGTTTTCAATTTTTATACTTTTTTTTTTTTTTTTTTGAGACAGAGCCTCACTGTTCCCTTGGGTAGCGTGCCATGGTGTGGTGTCATCATAGCTCACAGTCTCTTAGGCTCCTGGGACCCTCTTGCCTCAGCTTCCCAAGTAGCTGGGACTACAGGCACCTGTCACAATGCCTGGCTAGTTTTTCTGTTTTTAGTAGAGATGGGATCTCGCTCTTGCTCTCACTGGTCTCAAACTCCTGAGCTCAATTAATCCACCTGCCTTGGCCTCCCAGAGTGCTAGGATTATAGGCATGAGCCACCTCACCTGGCCAATTTTTGTGCTTTTTAAAATTTGACAAAAAGATTTTAAAACAAGATTTGCAGAAGACTTATGAAGGTAGTACAGAATTCTCAGATACCCTCACCAAGCTTCCTCCATTGTCAACCCTGGCACATTTGTAAAAACTAAACAATATTAGTAACTACAGACTATTTGCATTTCCCCTTTTCCACTAACGCCAGGATCCCACGTTATCTTTACTTGTCACACCTACTAAAGTCTCCTTGAGTCTACTGGTCTTTCTTACACTGATACTTCTAAAGACTGCTCAGAAAGAAACTGTGTAGAATGCCCTTCTAATTTGGGCTTACTTGATGTTTTCCTGGATTAGACTGGGATTTATTACCTCGTATTAGGGGATATAGGCTATCAACACAACTTATTCCTGGTGAAGTTAGCCCACTTGGTTGGGGGAATCCGCCAAGTTTCTCCACTATAAATAGTTTTCTCTTTCCCTATTCCCTTTATTAGAAGTAAGTTACCAAGACTAGACACATTCAGAGGGAGGCAAATTAAATTCCAACTCAAAGAACTTGTGGATAAATGCTAAACCACCGCAGTAATTAATAAATAATTTTGGTGAGATACTTGGAGACTGTGCATATACTCTGTTTCTTCTTAAATAATTATTGAACAATGTTCTAAAGATGTCATTCTTCAGATACCATTGTATTTTTCAGTACAACTTTATATATACCGTATCACTTGACTGGCATAATCATTTGGTAAAATGGAGAGGAAAGGGTTCACAGATGAAACAGAGATATTTGCTTACATTTGCTTTTGAAGGAAATCTGCTGACAGAGCGTTCTCCAAAGGTCCTGGCTCCTGTGGGCTTATTTTTAGGCTGTGGTAATCTAAGGAAAGATTTGGAAAGTTAGTAAAATATGCTAAGGAAGTAAGTGCTATCGCTTGAGTGTTAGAAAATTCTCTACTTATTCTATCTAATGAGCTAATATTTATACAGAAATTCCTTTGACAGTTCTAGCACAACTGAGTGCAAAATGAGTTAACTTTACTTTATATATACTTATAAAAGAAGACCTATCATTACTTGAGTTAAAACTTTTAGGAGGAAGAGAAGAATGAGGCCCATGGCCAGCGGAAAGCCATGGATGCCAACACATTTTAGTTCTTCTTTTCAGTGCTTGGTCTAGCTATGTAATTCCTCTCTGAGAGCTGGTCACACCCTTTCTCCTTTCTAACTCAACATGAATTTCTTCCAGATTTAAACTATGATATGAACAGTGAAGCAAAGCAGCTACACCACTCTACTCCCAACACAGCGAATATAATGTCCATCAGCCTAAAAGCATATCCTCTCGGCAGCACTACCCAATCTAAGCCACTTCCTTTTCTACTTTATCAATCCTGCAAATATAAACAGAGCTACATGGATATCTGTAGTGGTGAATTCATTCACATCTTTTTTGTTGTTTTGAGACAGAGTCTCACTATGTTGCCTTTGGTAGAGTGCCACAGTGTCACAGCTCACAGCAACTTCAAACTCTTTGGGCTTAAGCAATTTTCTTGCCTCAGCCTCCCAAGTAGCTGGGACTACAGGTGCCTGCCACAACACCCGGCTATTTCATTGTTGTTTGGCAGGCCCGGGCTGATTTGAACCCATCAGCTCTGGTGTATGTGGCTGGCGCCCTAGCTGCTGAGCTATAGGGGCCGAGCCCACATCTTAATACAGTTCCAAATCCACGGAATCCCTCGGTTCTCTGCTAATTTATAACCACACTGTCTTTCTTTCTCAACACATGCTTTTGTTATGGGAGGTCTGCTTTCTTAGAAATACCTCAGCTCTGTAGATCTGGAGAACTTCGGCAGCACACTCCTGGTCATGTGGTCAAAAGGCCACTTGATCTGCAGTCCACATTCTTCTTCCACCACCCTAGCATCTCAAGTCCCAGACAAACCTCTGTAGCAGCCCATTAACTATATGTTTCTTTACCCATAATTTTCTTTGTTTCCATCTTCGAACACAGGAAAACCAGATGACAGAGAATAGATAATCTTATTGACTCCCCAAGCTCCCGAAGACCCTGTATTTTCTGCAATAGAATAAAAAATACCATTTAATTACTATGCTAGGAAAAAACACTATCCTTTATGGTAAACTTCAATGACAAATATGAAAAGGTAACCGCTTAAAGAAAATAACTGATATCAGCTTTACAAAGTCCAGGCATTATGTCACTTTGTAGTGAGATGAAGTGACTTAATCAAGGTCACAGGGTCTAACACTCAAGTCCCAGGTTGTGAGTTCCTGCATACATATTACCAAGGAGTTAATCATTCTCCTAAACCTACTTACCTTTATCATGATCTCTGGTTTCTGGACAAATGTGGGTTAGTGCCAGCCTCCAAGAATCTGCCCTAGCCAGAAGGGGTACTTCTTGAGTACCCTGAGTACTCAGCCCTTCCTGGCCATTTCTATCCATGGAGGGACTTGTCCTCCTTTAGCACTTACTATTATTATTATTATTTTTTTCAAACAAAGCAGATCTATCACACACGTCGAGTACTTTGTCATGAACCACTGTATTTTTATTTCATGTATTTCCTGCCCTTATGGGACAAGCTAATCAAGGGCAGGCCACAGATAACCACCCACAATACTATGCACTTAGTAGCTTTTAGTTAAATTGTTATTACTTTGAAACTGGGCTTCAAATGCATCTTCATTTTGATCTAGAGATTGCCATTCATCTTTGTCATCAGAAATATCAGGAAGCGTAGGAGCCTGAAACATATTCATGATGAAACCTTAAAGAACAAAAAGAATGGCTGTAAACAGGTTGCAAAAGAGTGCCCATTAATTTGGAGTCACACGCTACGCTCTCAGATAAAATCCTTACCTAATGCTTCTTTTGTATGCACCGTGGGTGAGGGCTGCCCTTTGGATGGGGTTGCCTGAACCATTCCCAGTGATGTGTTTGGAGTTGTGTGAAAAGAACTTGTGTTGGCAACCTTCTGCACGTCACATCCTTGTAAAGAAATGAGGACAAAATGTAGTATCGGTAGGCAAATCAGAATAATTTAGAAGAAACACAATGTAACTTACAATTAATCAAGTTTGTCACTGTTAATTATCACTAAAGACTTCCATTATTACGGTGCTTTCATAAATTTAATTTTTTATCTTTATAATAGTTCTACAAGGTAGCTAAAGTGAACATTATCCTTTGACAGGACAGGAAATGAAGACTCAGAGAGATTACGTGTGTAGCCTGAGATCAAACCAGTTTAGCAGCTTTGTCCCAAATAGTACCCTTAACTACACGATATCCAAAGCACTGCCTGTGTGTAGTCATGATGTAAATCTTGAGACTGGCTTTCCCTCTCACTCAGCTGGAGCCGGGCATGGTGTAGAAGGTCCTGCACAGCCTAGGCCCTGTTTGTTTAGGCCCCACCTTCCTCCTCCACCTGCTCACCTCCCTGCATTGGCTTCTTTGTTGTGTTTACATCACATCAGGGACATTCTTGCCTTAGGGCTCAATAGTCAGTATTCCCTCTGCCTGAAACAGGTTCCCCATGGTGCTTGGTGGCTTCCTACCAAGTTCTCTGAAATTTCAATCTCCCAACTCTAACAACACTTCTTTCCCCCTGTGTGGGTGGGACTTTTGCCCTTTTTGTTCATGACTGTATCTCTAACTATCTAGAATAGTGCCTGGCACCTAGACAGCATGCTCAGGGAGTCTCAGTTTCATGAATGCATCTCCAGCTGTTTTGAACAGTCCAGCTACTCGCCAAACTGACAGTGGAAAGGATATCCACAGTCACACAGGAGGAAGAAGCGAATGCCCAATCTGTGCGTCTTATTTTATTTATAAAACCTACCTTCTATGCAAATGCCTCTGACAAAGTGGTCCCTAGTAAGAGTATGACACTCCTCATTATACTTTGGATAGCCCCTCCTACCTAATCTACTAAAGGGGACTCTTCTTTTTAATCTGCCGAGAAATTTAATAGAAAAGTTTTCACGAATTAAGTTTTCAAAGGATTCTAATCTAAACTAGAAGATGTGACTAACAAATACATTTCTACATTTATTTGAAATGGTTCCAGACTTAAATATAACTCTAAGAATAGGAAGGCTAACACTCAGACTCATTAAGGTCTGAAGCTTCATAAACCACAGCCAAAAGAGACCTCTGAGCACCCTGAAGGAATCCAGTAAACAGGTCAGAAATAAATTTATGATAAGTAAACATTACCTTCTTTTATATCTGCTCCACTGTGTGGCTTGAACTCCTGAGTACTTTTACTCACACATCTAGAAGAGAAAACTTTTGAGACACACTAAAGAATAAACATGCCTGACATATTAGAATTTTTAAACTCACTCTCAAGAAATGATGGTGAAAAAAAAAATCAGTCAACAATTATTAAGCCTGTTGTTATAATACAGATGGAACTGCTTAGGTCTCTAGAGTAAGTAAATGAAATGTTTCATTTTTCCTTTCAATTTCTTTTCAGGAAAAGAATTCTCACAGATAAAGGTCAGATACTAAAACATTTGTGTGACACTGGGATTACAGGGATAACAACCATCTCTACTATGGTACCATACTAAAACATTTGTGTGACACTGGGATTACAGGGATTACCATAGTAGAGATGGATAGGTAGGACAGGATGACAGCTTCCTTCATTCAAATGATCCCATTCACTACAGAGGCTAAATGGTTAAACTCAGCTCCAGGTGCTGGGCACCCCACACAGGCACTAGAATCAGGTATCAGGAAGCACTGCTGTGCTTCAGCTGTTTAGGACACCTTTTTGGTGAATAGCTAGCAGCCATAGTAATGTGCCCCAGACCTTCAAAATAACTAGTTGTTAAGAAAGAAAAAATGTCACACAAACCATTTATATCATAGCTTACTTTAAGTATATTTGAGGTAGCAGACTGCAAATGTCTATTTAATATTGCTAGAATTATCACAATGTATCCTTTTAAGATGTAAAATATAAAGTGAAAAGCACTTTTAATTTTACAAATCCCTATAAACACATTATTCAAAAGAAAGCCAAAGTGACTGAAGGTAAAAATTTAAGTAAAGCTAGTGATGTGACATTAATTTCTGAAATCTAGAAAAAACCCTCAAAATTGAGGGGAAACCTCCAGTGCAGTATAGAGGTGGATTTGACATAGAGTAGTACCACGGGTATTGATCTCAAACTGTTCCCCTAGAAAGACAGAAGGAATATAAGAACACACATCAAGTAACTGCCTGGATATTATTCCCTGTAGGTATTCAGCCAAAACCAGTAAGAAAAGGCAGTTTCAGCTCAACAGATGTGTACTCTACAGTTACAGAGACATTGTTGAGTTTCAGAATATTGAAATTTCTGAATTAGGGAGAAAAGTATAAAGTAAAACAATTACTCTAAAAGAAGCAACAGAATAAGTAAGTCTGAAGGATGGGGGGCAATGTTTTGGTAACTTGATTTGTCAACAATTTAACTATCTAAAAATTATTTTAGGGCAGTGCCTAAGGCACTGGACCCATATGCTGAGGGTGGTGGGTTCGAACCAGGCCCGGCCAAACTGCAACAAAAAAATAGCCAGGCATTGTGGCAGGCGCCTGTAGTCCCAGCTACTTGGGAGGCTAAGACAAGAGAACTGCCTAAGCCCAAGAACTGGAGGTTGCTGTGAGCTGTGACGCTACAGCACTCTACTGAGGGCAACATAGTGAGACTCTGTCTCTAAAAAAAAAAAAAAATTCTTTTAAAAAGCAGGAGTCATTCATCTTTTACAGACTGTCTTGATAATATAGGTCATGTAAAGAAGCTGACAGATGCCATTCAATCACTATCCTCTCTAGGATTACTTGAGGCTTACCCAGGACCTTTTCTGGCCACTGCAAACATGGAGTCTGTCACTGATTGGGCTGTCAAAGGAACGGGAGGAGGTATGCTTTGGCTGACGGCTGGAGACACCAAAGCTGCAGGAATAGCGTTTGTCATCAGAGGAGCAATAGGAGGTGCCTCTCTTAGATTCTCTCTTATGTGTGCTGAGATCTGCTGATTGATGGCTGGAAGACATGGAGCTCTCAGTTCCGGCTGAGAGCCTACATTTGGCCCCGTACACGCTGGATTAACCTTTCACATTAAGCAAACAAACAAACAAAAACAAGACCATGAAGTCCAGAATATTACTAATCAGGCATTATAGCTTTTCAAAGGATGGCATCTATCTTTAGTAGATTCCTTTTCCCCCTTCAGGAATTCTGACATGAACATTCAACAGCAGAAGAATACTCTACGGATGCTTTGTAGCTTCTTAACCACAGATGCAAGAGGCTGGCATCTCATGTTTCTAACCACTGAAATAACTAGCTTCTGTAGTTGTATCATCTTATTACTTTATCTTATTTCTTTTTGTTTAATTGTGGGAAAAGATCAACAAATCAATGTTATCAAATGTTCATAAAGTTGTTCCTTCCATTAAAACATCCCCCCTTGGTGGCCATTTTCTCTTTGAAGAATAGGAAACATAAATCTAAACTGCAATGTTAACTGTAACAAAAGCATGTCTCACAACAAGGAATAACACGCTCTTCCTTTAAAATCTTTGCTTTCCTACTCACAGCTATGTAAGATTGCAATTGTATATGTTAATGTTACAAAGTTAAACTATAGGGGAGTTAATTCCTAACCATATAAAAGTATTCTTTTAGGGCAAGAACAGTTATTTCATAGACAAATGAACAAAACATAAAAAGTTCATCCTCACTTTCTGTCCTACAAGATAACTTAAAATGACCTACACCATTTTCTCACCTACCCAATTAGCAAAGATTAAAAATAATCACAATATTCAATTGTGAAGAAGGATTTTGAACAATAATCAGAGACTTTCTCTACCAGATATCAAAAGACACAAGAAAGCTATAGTAAATATATATTGACCAAAAGCATAGATATTTTAGAATTGGATTTTTTATGTATATAAAAATTTAATATATGGTAAAGATATTTTAAATCAATGGAGGAGAAAGACTGAGCTGGTCCATAAATGACTTAGGGACAACTGGGAAAACATCTGGAAAATGTATCTGTATGCCACCCATACACAGAGATAAGTTCCACAAAGAGATTTCCAGTTAAAGATAGTGGCTTAAACTGGTGCTTTACTCAGCTACTCGCTCTGAAAACCTTACCAAAATGACAGTAAAGGAATTCTAGCACCTATAATAGCTGTGGAGGAAGCTAGGGATGTTATGCTCCTCATCTCTAGAAGTTGAGAAATCTGTAATACTAGATATACCTAAGAATAGAAGGGAAGGTGGAGTTGAAAACAGGAATGTGGCATAAGTTAAGTCTGTCCAAAAGCAGATCCTGAGACCCACTCTTATAGGTGTATGCAGAAGGTGATTACCCAAGCCGGGCCTAACAGCTAATTGCGTTTCCTTCCTGGAGAAGCAATCCAAAGGATTTGGAACTAGGGCTGAGGATAGTGGCAACAGATATGAGAGAAAAAGGACTGAGTCAACCTACTTAGAAGGCAGTGGGACCTCTGGCCCCTTTCCTTGGCTCCACAAATGCTAGCAGCCCAGGTGTATACTCTCATCAAAAGTTTCTGCTCTTCACAATCAATCTGCCCAAGATAATGGACATCTCCCTGTGAAGCCAACCTGTCACCAAGTCCTCACATACCTATGGCTTCCAACCAGCAATAGCTTGGATGAGAACATAGACAAGTGTTCAATATGAAGGACAAAGATCAAAACAAACGATACTTATAAATGAAAAATCAAGGATTCTGGAAAGGAAAAAAAACTCCCATTAATATCCTCACATGAAGAGGGAAGATATTATATCCACAAAACAAGAATAGGCAGATATACAAATGAACATACATAACAAAAAAAGCAATGTTGCTGATCATAAAATGACATCAGAAATAAAAAGACTTAATAAAAACACCATAAAAAGTTAAGGAAACCTCCCAGAAAGCTAGGGAAAAAACAGACAAAGACAGAAAAAAGTAAAAAAGAAAAAGTAAAGAAAATTGGAAGATCAGTCTAGGAAAGCCTGATAAAGATGGATAGGGTGGCAAACTATCAAAACGAAAACCAAAAAACAAAACTCCAAGAAAATTCCCCAGAACTGTAAAACTACAAAGGTCCATACACAGTAAATGTGTTTGCCATGAGTGGGAGAGAAGACTTTGTGTGTATGTAGAAAGATGTGGCCAATACACAGAGAATGTTTTGTAAATTTTTAGTAAATAAAGGTACATTTAGCTATAATTTCCTATATATATTCATATATTTTTATAAGCAATAAGGTGTTTTATCTTTATGGTATTCCATGCCACAGATATCTGTGTGAAAGATTAAGCAACCACTACCCAGCTTAAATTTATTCCCAATCTCCACCATCCACTAAATACTTCTTGTAAAACAATCAAGAAAATATATGTGGCTCTAACACAATCACCTTTCCCTCTTTCCAACATGAAATGACAAACAGAAAATATATCTAGATGACTAAAGCATTGTATTCGAATTTTTGCTATGTGGTACATAGTCACTGTACAAAAACAGAAAATATACTTTAATTAAATAATTAACACATAAAGATATAAACATGTACACATACATACACAAATCTAAAACATACTACCCATTCTGTTTTGTAACTTTCTTCTCTCATCCTACATTGCAGGATTCTGCAACATCAACATCATTCTGCAACAAATTATTTTACAGTTTTCAGAAAACCACTAATTAAGATCAGATTAACTCTAAAAACAGTACACAGAGAGAAACAAGTCAACACTGTCATCAGTGCTACTGGGCAGGTGATGCACCAGTGAAGAGCATGGACGTACCTTGGACCCTTCCTGGAAAGTGGGCAGGTCCTCATGGGATGTTTCTGCCACTTGATGCAACTTCTTGTGAAGTTCATCCATTTTCTGTTTTAATAGTTGTTCTTCAAAAGCATTTGCTTCTTTCTTTTTCATATAATGTCTGTCCTCATTTACTTTAGGAAAGATTAAAAATGAATTGCATACGAAACTTAAAGTCAGGTGATCAGAGGAATATACGCAAAATCAGGAAAAGGTTTTATTTTATGAAGACATCTTTTTAAAATAGTCTTTTCCACGCTTCTTAGGTTTTAGAACTGCAACTTGTATTACCTTTTTGTTATAACATGTCAACAACATGGTTACTATTAAGTTTTGAGCATATAAGTTACTAAAAAAAAAAAAATTTACTCAACTACAACTTAAACTTTATCTTAGAATTAAAAACAATCTAACCTAAACGTTTATACCCTCATATTAATCTGAAAAAAAAAAATGCATATGAAGAAAAATATTATACTTTGTCTTAGGCTGGGCTCAGTTTAAATGTCACTTCCCCTGGGAGGTCATTTCTATCACATAAACTAGTAATTTAAAAAAATTTACATGTCGACTAACAATATTTGGCAATAGCACAGTATAATATTAACCATTTCTTACAAAACACTACGACTGTGTAAAACATTTGAAAATGACTTTTCACTTTTAGTTTTTAAAAGATATAAAGTTCTAGGGACTTTGTAAGAAGTAAAAGTAAAGTGCACTCAAGGGTCAGGGCATCAAGTACACTGTGGTCAGCTTCATTTCCAGTAACTGGTTAACAGAGCCATACCCCAGACCAGGGGTCCTCAAACTTTTTAAACAGGGGGCCAGTTCACTGTCCCTCAGACTGTTGGAGGGCCGGACTGTGGGCCCTCGAACAAGTTGGCTGCTAAGCAGGACTGGCAGTGGTGGCAAAAACACCCAGCGGGCCGGATAAATGTCCTAGGTGGGTTGCTTGTGGCCCGCGGGCCATAGTTTGAGGACACCTGCCCAGACTATCCAGAATATGACTTGAGGCTGCAGGTCACAGACTAAGAAAGAAAAACATGTCTATACTTGGCACAAAATAGGTCCACCCAAGTATTATCTGTACTCTCTGTTGTCAACTGAATATGAAAAGTAATGAACAAAAAAGGCCCACAGGTGGCCGTAGTCCAAATAATTTAAATGGTATAAAAACCCCGAGTGGAACAAGGGTTCATTTTCCTCTAAGGCTCGTGTTGTTACAACAAAGCCAAGTGTAAACACTGGTGTTAAGGCACATAGCTTTTCCAGTGAGGGACAAAACTTGATCAATAAATAACAGCACTTTGACCAGAGAACCCCTAAATGTTTTATTTGCAGTAGGTGCTGATCTTGGAAAAGTTCTTCTGAATTTTAGTTCCTAACTTAATCCTTTTACAGTACAAGTAACTTACAGATTTAGAATTACTATATACAGATAATATTGAAGAACTTTAAAAAATCTGTTTCACCAAAGCTAAGTGACACTGGTATAGATATTTACTTTAGTGCTATTTCAACTATGAGCTTTGCTGCCAAGACATAATTTAGTACTTGGACGAACATAGCTGCTACAGCTTGAGTTTAACAAAGATTTCTAGGCTTTTGGTAAGATGAGCTGGAGGCTGTTTTTTTGCAGCGTCTTTCAGCATAGTCAATTATTTAACAAAAAACGTAATTACTCAAAGAAGATGATTACTTTAAGTGACATAAAAACAACTCAAAATAAAAGACTGCATGTACCCCACTGCTCATGCTTTCTCCGTTGATTATATTTCTGGGCTCTCAGTTCTTCAAAGGAAAATTCTGATTCTCCATGAATAAGCTTCTCCTTGCAATACATAACAACCTGCTGAACATCTGCTTTGGCTGCCAAAGACGGGTGTGCAGAATATTCTGACTTAGAAATCATGATCACCCTTTTTTCCCTAGAGTAGAGAAAAACAGTTTACTGTGCTAAAGTAGCACTTGAAGGAAACCAACTCATAGATTAATACATTGACTGTACTTGCATATTTGACTCTTTATCACGAGTTGAAGATATCACTCCAGAAAGTTCTGAACCCTGAAAGACAGAAAATAAACACGAGCATTCACTAACTGAGAAGAAACCTTCCCCCAGGTTACTTCTCAAAACAGTAATGAGAAGGCTTCAGGGAAAAGGCCTGTTAATCTCAAGAAGATTTATATATGTTCTTCTACATTAGTTAATACCTGGAGTTTTAATTTTCATTTCTCCTTACAGTAACCATTGTAACTTAATCAAGTGATTAATTTTTAAAAAGCCATACTTGGTAAGCTCTCTTAGAGTCCTGACTGAGGGCTACAGTGCCGACGTATACTACTCTGTCCTCACGAGTTCCCAGTGCTGGCATTCATTCACTAAACAAATACAAACGCTTCTATCATGTTGTGCCCTTGTTAGGTCTGAGGAATATGACTACAAATAAGACCCAACTCTGCTGTCTAAACACTTAGGGCAGTAGGGAGTAATGAGGCTGGCGTATAAATTGGGACAGTTTGCACTATCTAACTACGCAAAGTTAGAAATGCATATTTTACTTCTAGGCATGTGTTACATTAATAAACCTGCATGTGTGCACTAAGAACAGGGACATTTCCATAGGACTCAGCATCAAGGAGGTCCTTGGCAAACTGAAAGAACACCTGTACTACGCCAGGAAAGATACAGGGAACCATGAGGCTGAGGAAAGAAGAAACCTGGGCACTTTTACATGCTGATAAGCCATCAGGGCAGAAGAGGTTTCAATAAGCCAAAAATCTCAATGAGAATGAAGACGAGTACAGGGGACAGACCATCTTTTCCCACTGGAGTAGCATGGAAGGATGTAGTTAAATTTATTGGTTAATGGCAGAAAATTGACTGATATCATCCGTTGGCTTCTGCTGTTTTTAAAATAGTATTTTGTCAGTCCTGAGAGACAGACTAGAAGTGGCCATGTCCCAAGTTTGAAGAGAGTGGAAAGAAGTTGGAATCTCCATAATTTGGTACTAAAGAGTACACTGAGAAACAGAAGAGATATATAAAGAACTGGAACACTGGAAGCGAACCCCAGTGCCTGAGGATTATTAGAGCTCTAATTGAGGTTACAAGAATCAATGTTTGAGGCTCTGAGTTTTCTAAGCAGGGTCAGGAGCCTCCAGGTGGGTGTGATCCATGGTGGGAATTTCCTGACCCTGTAAAGAGAGGCCAGCAGAACAGAGGCAGGGGATACGGGTAGGAGAAGCTGCTGGGGGCAGTGGGGATAGGAGGCTGTGTGGTGAGAGAGACCCCTCTTTAGGTCACACAACAAATTATATTTGAAATGAGATGTGGGAGAGGATGACAGGCCCAGGAAGTTGCCACAGGAGCAGGTGACTGACAAAGAGGTTAGAGTCATGAGAGACAGGTCAAAGAAATGAGATGTACAGGGAAGCCAGGCTGGCCATTCAACACTATTCCCAGGTTCCATATAACCCACAAATGTCACTGTTACCTGATTCTTAGGAATGCAGGCCGAGTTGTTTCCTGGGTTTGATTTTGATGTTATCTGGTTTACAATCTGATCATTTAGAGGTTCTGAGGCTCTAGCTATGAGGGAAGAGGGGATGAAATAAGGGCAAAACTAAATTAAATAAAATTATTTAATATAATATATTCCCCTAATCTTTCAGCAAGTAGCATAAGAAATAAATCAACTTATTCACACTGTCTCAGAAATTTTAACTAAAACATAATTTATTCATCTAGTTTTGGAGGCAGGGTCTTGCTCTGTTGCCAAGGCTAGAGTGCAGTGACATCATCACAGCTCACTGCGACTTCAAACTCCTGGGCTAAAGTGACCCACCCATCTCAGACACCTGAGTACCTGGGATTTTTAAGTATATGCTACCAGAAATGGCTAAATTTTTTTTTTTTTTGGTAGAGATAGGTTTTTTCTATGTTGCTCACGCTCTGGTGTCTAAAACTTTTGAGAGGTCTCAAACTCTTGGCCTCAAGCAATCCTACCCTGATCTCCCAAAATGCTAGGATTACTGGCATGAACCACAGCATGGTCCTTAAAACATGTTTTAGATAAGAGAAGTATTATAGAGACAATTCAAAATGCCCAAGGAAATACCCAAAAGAAATGTAAAACCTCAATTTTATTTGAGGTTTTTAAACCTCAAATTTTATTTGAGTTATTTTAAACCTCAAATTTTATTTGAGTTATTTTAAACAAGAGGATAGGATATTCAAGGCTTATTGCTGAAGTGTGATTTTTATTTCTCAGGAAAAAAAAAGGCTACATTCCTTTAAAAGTTGCATTAAACACATTTGATTCAATTCAAAACAGACCGAGTCCAGAGTTAGTGTTGTCCTCTATTTTAGGCAATTTTCATTTTTTTTTTTTAAAGACAGAGTCTTGCTCTGGTGCCCAGGCTAGAGTACAGTGACATGATCATAACTTACTGCAGACTTGGATTCCTAGGTGCAAGTGATTCTCCTGCCTCAACACCCCAAAGTGCTGAGACTATAGGCACATGCTACCACACCTGGAAAACTTTGTTACTTTTTGGAGAGATGGATTTTTGCTATGTTGCCCAGGCTGGTCTCAAACTCCTGACCTCAAGCAATCCTCCCACCTAGGCCTCCTAAAGTTCTAGAATTATAGCCACCATGCCTAGCTGTTTGCTCTTATAAAGTGTTAAGATAGAGCCCCTGTTCTCCAGAGCTATATAATTGGGCATTATGATTATCAAAATGTTTTCTCCATAACCCGAGACAGCACAATTTGGTTTTCATTAAATGCCAGAGTGATCTGTCTTTCAAAGGGGAGAGGTGGAGAAAGCAGTACAAATCAAAGACTAAGTTATCGACAATTTAGATACTGTAGAAAGCCTTATTTTACCTTGAGCAGGCAAACGGGGTTCAGTGAGGCGTGTCTGAAATAACCTAAAGGACAGTGGAAAGGACATCACTATAGATTATAAATGTATGGTTTAATATATATCTGTATTATAGTGGAAACTAAATACCATAGGCAGTTTATCGTAAGCTAGTAAAAACAGATCAAGAGAGAACATACAGGTTGAATTTTAGAGTTGGTGCAAAATTTAAAAATTCTGGAAGTATCTTCATATCTAAAACACTATTAGAAAAATCTTCCTTTTGACTAGTTTATGTCGCTATTTCGCAAATTTAAGTAACAAATACACCCTTTTTCTCTATGTATCCAGTCTGTAAATGTCCTTACACAAGACATTTGAACTCCTACTTTAGGTGTTTTATACCTTTGGGACCTAAGGAATATAGTTGGAAGAAAGAAGTACAAAAGTACTTAGATTACTTCTTTAAGAGAAAGCTGTATTACTGCTCACCCTCTGTGAGATCTTCTCATTTGTCATTTCATGGTCCCTCTGTACATCAAATCTACCTGTCAAGTAATGTGCAATTTTCAAGCCTAACATTTTCAGGTGACTCAGAGACTAAGAGATGTGCAATCATCAAATGCTAAAACTTGTTGGCTCTTTTAATCCAAAAAAACCAATGGTTAAAAAAAAATCCATTTTATGTGATGCGGAAAGACTGAAAATTAGATACTAAAAAATTATTGATGATTTTTGTCAGGTTTTATAAACTAAAATAAAATCTTAAGTCCCCTCCTTCAACCAACTGAACCCCCTCTTGACCCGGGTGATCCCAGAAAAACCTTAAAGCTGAGTTGCTGGCCCTGAGAAGGGAGGCCAGACGGGTCAAGTTCTGCCTTGTTCTTTGGAGTTATTTTTTGTAACACTAAGATACGAAATCATTAATAAGCCTAAGGCCATATAAGACAAAGGTTAAACCACATCTATAAGTCATCAATTTACTTAACAGATTACTGGGCTTTTAGTATATATCTGGTGACTTATCTCCTAATCTCAGACTTCCTTATCTTAAAACACTCCAAGTTTTTGGACAAAGTTTCATTTCATTAACCAATTACAAATTAAGGAAACTTTACACCGACCTGCAACCTACAAACCCCTGCTGTGAGAGGTTCTGCCTTTTTAGGCAAAGTCAGTGTATGCTTTTTATATATTGATATATGTTATGACTTCACGTGTGATTCCTGTCTCCCTACAAGGTGTAAAACCAAACTGCAACCCTTCTACTACAGGACCACTTGCTCAAGGCTTCTTGGGCATGGATCTCTTGGCCATGGTCGCACAAATTTGGCTCAGGATAAACTTTGCTTTGACAATGTGATTATAAAATACAGTTGAGAAGAAATAAGCTTTCAGAGATGTTTAGGGTAAAATATTTTGTGGTTTTAGCTTTGTTTGAAAATTCCTTAGCATAGAAATCACATGATTAATAATTATTAAAAGTAGGCGATAAATGGAGATTCATTATGCTCATTTTAAAGTTTTTTAAAAAGCCTGAATACTGTACAAAGGTGACAGTGGATAATGAGTCTCAAATTCTGATGAAAGCAGACAGAAAAACGTGGGGAAACCCTGGAGGAGGCAGCTGGGTTATATGCACCACCAGCCTTGAAACTCTTCATCCTTCCTTTGAGTCAATAGTTTCAAGTGAGACGCTATCAGAAAGGACAAGATAAAAATAGGAAATGTATTTAAAAATACTTTTATGACAAAGAAAAAAAGACTTTGACACAAAGCTACCTATGTAAATAGGGCAGGCTTGCAATCCTGTAATAAGGAGAAAAAAAAATGCTAAAGGGTATTTTGCTTCTTTAGTTTTCTCTATTTTCAGAATTCCCTAAATGAGGCATATTTAATCACAGATAAAGTTAAAAATTGTGAACATCAAGTTATTTATTAAATAACTTTGGTTAACACGGTATTCCTTATAAAAATCAAAATGTTGTGAACAACTTAAATGTCCAATTGGAGAGTAGTTAAATTATGGCATGACCCTGTCACGGATTTCACAACTACTTCCGAAATAGTTCATTACTTCTGAAGAGAAGTATTAAGCTTGACATGTAGAACCAGACAAACAGGATGACTTACTGTTAAAATATACAAACACAAAGATATGTACAAACACAGGAAAAGATGGTAAAAGGAAACACACCAAAATGTTCGCAGTAATACTTCTGGGAAATTTCTTTTTCTTTGCACTGCTCTGTATTACTCGCATTTTCCACAGTAAGGACTTCCCTATACAAATAGATAGCAATAGAATTTTTTAGAGAAAAATTACATTTGAAAGTAGATTATTTCCAAACTACCTGTACTGCTGTTGCAGCAGCTCCCTGGGTTCCGCTTGGTTTTGAATTCCTCTCCGGAAAACAGCACTGGCATGCTGCAGCTCTCCCTGGGTCTCCAGATGCTCTGCCCATGCTATGTACAGAAGGGATGACAGGGTTCCAACCCCATGGTTGTACAGAAACTCAAAAAACTGATGAAGGTCGCTATTGAACTCAGCCTAGAGGAGCCCAAACAAAAAGACATAAGAACAATAAGACTGCTAGCCGAGGTCTGGCCACCTACCACCAGAAGTCAACGTTCCTTTAGTCTTTGTGGCAGTCTCAGCATGTACTGTATAGGGGGTAGGCGAGTCTCAGCATGTACTGTATAGGGGGAGGCGCATGTGGTTCTCTGACGGTAGACCTCAAGGTTAAGCCCATCCCTTTCCTTTACATTTAATGTCCCCACACTATAGCCACACTATTTCCTAATATGGTGGGTCTATTTTGACCATCACGTAAATTATTATTTTTGTCTTAATCCGAGCTTGCTCCATCTAATTCTATGAGACACCTCTAATCGTAGTGTTTTGTAATTTAGTGAATTCACATTTATCTTATCCAATCCATTGATTTTATTACTGGAGCTCATGCCCCTGTCCCCTTACTTCCAGACTGAAGAGGCCCAACCTTTTAAAGCCTAAACTGAGGTGGCCATTTCCTTTTAGTACTAAATTTTAATTTATTCCCAGGAATCCTCTTAGAACCTAGGAGTGGCCCGCTTACCTTCCCTTCCCCAAATATACTTCTCATACAACAAACTTTTATTTAATGGTTTCTATCTTATGCTGCGACATATACAGATTTAATACACAGAAGAAGATTTTAAAATTTAATAACTGACTACATTACAGAAGCCAAAGGTTCTAAAATACACATCACTGGCCATACAACATCTAAAAATTTATGACTAGTATATTATAAAATCTAAGCAAAAAAACAAAGAAGTTTTTAAAATTAAAAAATAAAATAAAATATAAGCTATGTGTCACATAAAAATGTTTTGGTCAACAACAGACCAAAACAATGGGGGCGGGGTGTCCCATAATATTATAATGAAGCTGAAAAATTCCTATCACCCAGTGATGTCCAAGCTGCCCTGATCTTGTAGCTCAATGCATTAATCACATTCGTAGTGGTGTTGGTGTAAACAAACCTACTATGCACCCGGTTGTATAAAGGTATAGCACCATACAATTACAGAAGACTTGGTAAGATGTTTTTTTGTTTATAGGTTTACTACATTATACTTGAAGTCTATACATAGCATACAGGAGTGGCCTTCACATTTGCTGACTCACCCAGAACAACTTCTAGTCCTATGAGCTCCATTCATATACAGGTATGTCATTTTTTATCTTTTATATTGCATTTTTACTATCCCTTTTCTATGTTTAAAAACACAAGTACTTATATACTTCCCACAATATTCAGTATAGTAACATGTTATGCAGGTTTTTCCCCTGGGAGCTATAGCTATATCATATAGCCCAGATGTAAAGTAGGCTCTACCAATGTTTGTGTAAATACACGCTATAATGTTCACACAATAAAACTGCCCAATCATGCACTTTTCAGAGTGTGTCACCTCTGTCAAGCAATGCATGACTGTAATAAAAACTGATTTGAATCTCTATAGCTTCAACAGTGTATTGATTTATTTTTCTGATTGTATCCCCTTTGTTAAGTGATACATGATGGTATATATTTAGTCTCTGTCCCATTTCCTGGAATATACTCCTAAAACCCTGGGAATTTTCAAAGTTATAAGTGGCTTTTGGTATGCTAATGAGCTAAGGGCTGACAGCCCCTAGGTATCTTCAGATTGGGGATCGTAACATGCAAAACCAAAGCAGGACTAAAGGTTTGGGACTCTGGTTCCTGTCCTCCAGAGAGGGAAGAAGGGCTGCAGATTAAGTTGACCACCAATAGCCAATGCTTTAATCAATTGATTGAAGCCTCCATAAAAACTCAAAAGGGCATGATTCAGATGAGCTTCCAGATAGCCAAACACATGGAAATTCTTGAAAGGTGTCACATTCAGAAAGGACAAGGAAGCTCCATGTCCCTCCGCTGTTGTTGAATAACACAGAAGGAATACACTGTCCTATCCATCTCTCCCCCCTGGTATTCATTGTAATATCCTTTATAATAAACCAATAAATCTAAGTACAGGCAGTCCCTGGATTACAATGACCTGACTATGGCATTCCATACTTATGACGGGCTCCCCATGAGGATAATTTATAACAAAATAATTAAATGAATAATTCAGGAACTAGTTTCTTCTCCAAATGTACACAAACCCACACCCTTGCACAGCATCTTTACACTAGTAGCTGGTCAAATAGAGAAGCAGCTGAAACACAAGAGTACAAAGGATCAGAAAATCCACACCAAGAAAGTTTATCACAAAAGAATTAGCTGAAGTATGTCATCTCACCAAAGCAGGATTTGCTAAGCTTGAGGAGCAAAATCTTAACATTGAGTGGTTTACAAAGGTTTGCTGCACAGTTAGCAAAAATATCAGCTACTGCAAGGCTATTTACAGGTGGCCATAAAGTTCATGTGCAATTTTAAAATCACACATGAACTTTATGGCCACGCTGTATATGACAAAAGAAAAAGGCTGTGCAAACAACCCTAGATACTCACGTCAGTGGTAAGATCCCTTGCTCTACAACAGAATCAAATCTTGATTCTCCCACACCCACTCCATCCTCTCTAGCACCATCTCCAGCTTAATCTTCTGATTAATGTCAGTCTACCTTCTTGTCTCAAAATGTCCCTTTCAGTAATGATGCAACATCAGCTGAGTGTTCCTTTTTAAAACTTCTCTTATCTCCTATCTAAACTGTTTATATGAGTTTGTTTTTATGTTCCGTTTGTTTGAATTAAAAGAGCATAATATTTTCTGTAATTTATTATAGTGCAGAGGTATTATAATTATTGCAGTATTACACTGCATTATTACCACATATGAGCCATTATAGTACTGTTATTATTACTGCCATATATACTGTTCATCAGAGATCCGATATACATACAAATCCAACCTACAGACATTCTTAGGAATATATCTCATCTGGAACCCAGGGATGCTTGCCAGTGTTTCCCAGAGTTATGTGTACCACTAGCAAATTAACTGAACCCATGGAGGAGGTCCTGGGGAATGCTGCTTTATAAGCCAGTCAGAAACACAGATAAAACAACCCAGGCTTGTAATTGGCAGGAGTGGGTGGAGGCACAACCTTGAATTGAAGAACACCCAGCTGGTATCTGCTGCAGAACTGATTGGTTGCTGTTAGGGAGAAATCCCTACACACTTCTTGGTGACCAGAGATCACAGAAATCTGTGTCGTTGAATAAGGGAACAGAAAAAAGTTTTTCTTCTTATATCTTCAGAATTAAAAACAAAGCATTAAAATAAAATACAGCCTAAAATGATCTTATGATCTAGGGGGGAAAAACCAAAAGTACAACATGATACAGATGAAAGTATGAAAGTATACTTACAAATTTTAAACAATAATTAATGAATCTTGGGTCATTGTGGTATCTCTTCTTATCTAAAAACTCCTTCATTAAATGTTGTAACAAAGTTGTCAAGTATTCTTTATTTTCAGGAAAATTCTCTTCTACCCATTGCATGTAGCTAGAAAAGTAAGAAGGATGTTAATTTTCCATAGGACAGCATATATTATAGTTTGTTTAAAGGAAAAAAAAATGCTAACCTTTCCCATTCTCCAAGTGGATCATCACCCTTATAACTCCGCATATGGGCTTCAAACATTCTAGAACAAATAACAGTATGCACAAATATTAGGAATAATTTCTAAAAAGCAAAACATCATTCACGTGTGTGTGTGTGTATATATAATACATACCCACACACACACACACACATATATATATTTATATATACCTTATATATAGTTTATATTTACCTTAAAATCAAAATCTGGAATACCAATCCAAATGCTATATAGAATTTAAAATAACATGCACCCAGAAGTAGCCAGAACACTCAGAAGCAGCCAGTGTTTTTCCAGAAGAAAGTAAGGCCCCAGCTCCATCCTCAAGAGTCTCCTCCTCTCACTGGATCAGTGAGAGGACCATCCAGAAGTTTGTTGCTCCTTCTCCTAACAGTGGGATCCAGGTGAGGCACTGACTCAGTCCCCAGCCCTTGCTTCCCAGGAGCATGGCTGAGCCACAACTGAAATGGAGGTTCAAAGAGGGCTTGTAAAAGAGTGTGAGATAAGCCCAGGGTACCAGAAATGAGTTTCCAGATACTGTTTTCCTGGCCTTACTGTAACACAATGTTCCGGATAAAGAACACATGATGGGAGTACTGAGAAATCAGTCCCTGGAGTGTCCTGAGAACTCTGCTTCCCCAACTGCCACAGAGCCAATCACAGCTTAAAAAAACCAACCAAACAAAACAAACTCTCCGAGGGAGCTCAGGTGCTAGGGCAGTGGTTCTCAACCTTCCTAATGCCGCGACCCTTTAATACAGTTCCTCATATCGCGGTGAACCCCAACCATAAAATTACTTTCACTGCTACTTCATAACTGTAGTTTTGCTACTATTATGAATTGTAATGTAAATATCTGATTTGCAGGATGACCCCAAATGGGTCACGACCAACAGGTTGAGAACTGCTGTGCTGGGTAAACAAACTAAAAGAAACGTGTAAAATAATGTTTACTTAGAAAACAAAGCAAAACAATAAACGAGAAGGGTCAGAGTGTGATAAAAGTTACTATTTTTAGGTAGGGTGGTCAAGGAAGGCTGCCTCTCAGAGGGGAGGGCATGTTGCTATCTGGAGGAAATGGTCAAGACTGAGAGAACTTCAGACACTGGACTCTGTCAGAAACAGAAAATCAGCGTGGTTTAAGTGTGATGAGCAGGGGATATTTAGGGTGACAACCATTAGCTGGGGAGTGAGAAGTGGGAAATCAGCTAGGAAGCCTTTGGGGTAGTGAGTTGGACCAGGGTGTGAAAGACATGATGGGGCTTCCTCATCAGATCGCATACTGGGTATGAGAGTCAAGTATAGGAAGATTCCTAGCTTGCCTAAAAAATTACAATTTTTTTTTTTTTTAGGAAAAAAAGATTTAAAAAGCAATACTTCTCACTATCACTTCAGTATACAAATGAAATCGATGTTTCTTATGACTCAAAATCCAGAAGCCACAAAAGAAAAGCTAAAGACAACTATATGTAGATAGAAAGCTTTTACATGTCAAATAGACAAACAAAACATCAAGTAGAGTCAAAAGAGAAATGATAAACTGGGAAAACAAAAGAGCTTTCAGAAATTGAGGGAATTTTCTTTTAAGAATTGTTCAATTATTTTTTTTTTGAGACAGAGCCTCAAGCTGTCCCCCTGGGTAGAGTGCTGTGGCATCACAGCTCACAGCAACCTCCAACTCCTAGGCTCAAGCGAGTCTTCTGCCTCTGCCTCCCAAGTAGCTGGGACCACAGGCGCCCGCCACAACACCTGGCTATTTTTTGGTTGCAGCTGTCATTGTTGTTTGGCGGGCCCGGGCTGGATTCAAACCCGCCACCTTAGGTGTATGTGGCTGGCGCCTTAGCCACTTGAGCGGCAGGAGCCGAGCCAAATTGTTCAATTCTTAAAAATGAACAAAGGGCATAAAAAAGCATATCACAGAAAAATACTCATGGCTCTCAAACATGAAAAGAAGTCCAACCGCTCTCATAAGAGAAATTTATCTAAGATACAATTTTTCATCCATCAGATTGGCAAAAATAAGAATTGTGAATGTGTAGGTGAAACAATCTATCTGGCTTGTGTGCTCAATTCCTACCAAGAGAATTGGCAACATCTACCAAAACCTAAGCCTGATTTGCTTTTGATACATGCAAAATGCCCCATGTGCAAGGTTATTCACTGAGGCACTACTTATATTAGCAAAAGATTGTCAACAACCTGTGTCTATCAATAGAGGACTGTTTGGATCAATTATGGTACACCTATGTGAAATATTATGCCACAGTAAAAAAATAATGAGAACAAAATTTACATATGGAAAGAGATTTCCAAGGATACTGCTAGGCAAAAAGAGTAGTTTACATACTCTGCTGCATTTTACTTGAAATAAAGGCAGGAAATGTACACACACAAACATAGAGACGTTGAATATAATAATACAAATATATACACTTCTAATCAAGAAAAATGGTTACACACGAAGGGGGAGGAAGAAAGGTATCAGAGCTCTTGATAAATACTTTTCTAAATCTTTCTTTTTAGCCATATAAATGTATTACTTTTAAAAAATTAAAAATATTGCATCTAAATTTTGAATCTCTTTCATGCCTCATAGCAGGGGGATAAATCTGTCAGACCTTTTCTCCCAAAATATGTAATAGACCTGCCCAAGGTGAACATTTCATGTTTTACTACCAAACAAATTTTCCTAGTAAAATGGCCTAAACGCACTGTAAGTTAATACTAGAACACCCGGTTCATTAAAGCAAACAAATCTTTAGAAAGTCAAAATAAGATAAAAAAAAAAAAATCCCTAATTTACCTTTAAAAATAGGATAGGGGACTTGCAAAAGAAAATAGATGCAGGCTAAATTAAAGGCCAAAGAAAAGGTCACAAAGCAAATAGAACTTTTTTTGACTGTATTTAACAAACTGTCTTCTGATCCCAAAGAACCGATAAAACTAACCAGTTTTACTTGCTGTCACATACAACAAGTTTTAAATACTTTCTAATCACAGTCTGGATAAATCATGTAAGTCATAAAACAAAGGCGTGGAAATTTAAAAACTGTAAACAGGCTGGCACTTTAAATGACTCAACAAGCAAAGCAACGCCTTTGCCCCCCTTAAAATGCACTGCATTCAAAGACTTGTAAAAGTAACGGTGGGATTATGGGAAAGACAGCAATATTTAACTCTCTCCCTACTGTAGTAGACTTGAAAATTTCTCATAAAACACAAGGTTTGACTTTTTGGTTGGGTTGGACTTTTTTCTCCCACAGCAGAAATCTGCCCAGAGAGGGTTCCTTACAAAGAATAAACAAGAGCTCTGAGAGCCTCACGAATTGCCTAAGTCCCCCCACTGTGGCCGCAGCTGAGCCGAGCGCCGGGGTGTAGGCTGAGACCAGCGCTACGCGGTGCCCAGTGCTCTCCGCAACGAACGGCCATGCTGGGGTGCCAAACTGCAAAGCACAGGCAAGGGACGGAGGGAGCAAACCGAGGCAGGTCTGGGGCGGGCGCAGCCCGAACGCCGGCTCCTTTAGACTCCGGGGCGCCTCCACCCCACCCAGACAGACACTTACTGAAAGACGTCTTCTGGGTTATCCATGGCGAGAAGCTGGCGCAGCCGCTCTTGTGCCACGAGCAAAGAGCCGCCGCCGATTCGAATCTGGCGCGCAGCCGCAATCGCCGCGCGGAGCGTTTTCAGGACATCTGGCCATTGGCCCCGGCTGCAGAGCGCTGGCCAATCACCACGGCCGTTGCCGGGAGACCAAGTTCCCGCCTTCCCCGCCCCTTGCTCTCCAGAAGCTCCTCCCACTTCCCCTAGCTGTCTTTTGAACAGAAACCCGGCCCCTGGCTTAGCTGGTGCTGGGTGTCCGGCCTGCGGCACTGGGAGCAGGCGCTAGCTTGGCTCAGCTTAGGGAACTTTTTTAAAAAGCCAAATTGTGACTGGTTTACATAATTACACCAGTAAACCATCATCCCAGGGAAAGCTTCGCAGGGAAAAATGTCTAAATCGCGGTCCCTGAGACGGAAAAACTGCCTTGGTCCTTGGGTCCTGACAATATGTACTCTTGCCTAAACACATAAATCAGAATCATGTGTGGTTCATGGAAAGCAGAAAAGTAATCCCGTTCGTAGGGTTGAGATTGCTGTTGCTCACTGCCGCAGAGCAGGGAGAAACGCCAGCCTGTGGTTTAGGACTGGGTCCCCAGCCTTTTGGCACCAGGGACCAGTTTCAGGAAAGACAGTTTTTCCACAGACTGGACTTTCGGATTACAGCTTCACATCACATCATCAGCGGATAACATCTCCAGTTTAGATAATCAAGCATTAGATTCTCAAAACGAGCGCACAACCTGAATCCCTCACCTGCGCACAGTAGGGTTTGTGCTCCTATGAGACTCTAACGTCTCCAATTTTCTGACAGCAGGGGGAGCTCAGACTGTGATGCCAGCGATGGCCGGAGGCTGTAACTACAGAGCAAGCTTCCCTGGCTAGCCAGCCCGCTGCTCACCTCCTGCTGTGTGCTCCTCCACCGTCTTCCCTCGCTGCCAAGAGGGTTGGGGACCTCAGGCTTAGGAGATGGCAGATGGGGATGACAGGGACAGCCCCCATTTCTGACAGTTTTCTATTCAGCATCCTTTGCTGTAAGAAAACCCAGATGTCCTGTGAAGTCTTAGTTCCAGACTCTAAAATGCTGTGGCAAAAATTAGGGAGTGATTCATCTCAATTCTCACAGAAAAACTTGAGTGGTTTTTGGCTTGGCGACTACATCCAACGTGGGGGCACATTGGGGTGGTGGACTTTGGGCCTTGATGTAACTGAGCTATCTGATAGGCTGTATGGGTGCCCTGGAGCAAACGGAGGAGGGGGTGCCCCACAAGGAACTGGAGCTGTTCCCCTATCCAGACGCTAATTAAAATGAGAAGAGAAGAGTTTAGGTAGATGCAGAATGCCAGTGAGAATGGTTTCAACATCTTTTTTGGGACCAAGCACCTTGGAAACCAAGTTCTTAGGAATCATAAAATCAAAAATAGAGACCTCCTCGTAAAGGAGTCCAGATGTCTAAGAAGTATGTAATATACTGATGCTTCCAAACTAAGAGTGAGTTGGAAAAGAGTTAGCCTAGCCTTCTCTGACCTTGGTTTTTAATAACTTCCCATTCTACCTCTCGAGATTGTTTCAAGGGCCACTTGGTAATGCAAGTAAAATATACAGAGCTATTCATGTGATTACCTTCCTTTTAGAAAGAGGTTGTGTGGATGCTTCAGCTTGCTTAGGCCTCTTAAGTTAAATGACTGAAAAAATATTTAGTAGCTTCTGAAGTCCTAATGCTCACAGAGTACAGAATTTTGTCCAGTGTGTTGGTTACTTTGGATCTACATAAGTATTTAATTTGTGTGGTTTATTACTCTCTCTAGGGTCTTTAGATAAGCACCAGTTCTGCTGAGACGCTTTTGGTCCCACCAACTCAACTTTTCAGCCATCTCTGATAGTGGCTCAATCACATTTCCTAATCACTTAGGACATGTTGAGTAAGAATCCTTCATGAACTAGGTGCTAATTACAACCTTGTCCAACTCAAACACAACTTGCCCTAACTAGTGATTTTGCCTGGTACATGAAAATACAGATGAAGATAATTGTTTAAAAGGTGATATAAAGAATGTGTATCTATAGCCACACACACACACACACACACACGTGTATATACAGAAAAGCCAAATGAGAGTTCAGACTATTTCTACTAAAGATGTTCAGAGGGTGGAGAGGAAATGGGGACCTGTTAGTCAGATATAGCTTCCCAGAGGTGAGGGCTTGAACTAGGCCTTGAAGTTGGGGGTGGATATAGGTGAGGCTGAGCTCAGGAGAGGTAATCTCAGGTGTATGTCAAGACTATAGGAGGAGATCACTCCTGAGGACTGTGTTAATGAGTAGGAGAGATTCTTTTATGAAAGATTGATTTGGTATTCTGGTGTTAAATCTTGAATTCTAGATTTAGACATTTGCACTTGATTACGGTAGTAACTGGGTCTTTTGGGAACAAATAAAAGTTGTGATTAGCTTTGAACAGTGGCAGTATTGTAGCTAATGAGGTTTAGCCAAGGCGCGATTATTGCTAATTGAACACTTTTCTGAAACCCCACTGTGTGGACTTGCAATGTAGTTGGCACTAGTGATTTTTGACAGTTGCTATGGAGACTAAAAAAGAAGAGTTGTGATCATATTATTTTCTAAAAGCCACAGAGATTGTCTGCCTTCCTTCACTTCTGCTTCTGGGTGTTCCTCTCCCTGAGGCTTCTTTATGGGTAGAAGCCATTGACTTCCTGGCTTAATCAATGATATCCCTTTATCCTCACTTACCAAAATCCCCCCTGTCATTCTTATTCTGAGGAAGAATTACTTAATAAGTGATCTTCCCACACAATGTGTTCATGTTAATGTCCCTGTTAGGTTAACCTAAATCCTGAACCTGGCAGTATTCAGGATTTATTGGAGAGAGGGGTATGGGATGGGGAGTAAAGGCAGAGAACAGCAATTTTCAGAGTTTAAACTGGCACTGGAGACAGAGAGAATGGAAGGTAAAGGGGTGAGTTAGAAGAAATCTCAGAACACTATGATATCTTCAATATGTAAGAAAAAGATTCAAAGAGAATTTGGAGGCCTAGGAGAATGAACAGAATCAGGCCATTGAAGCTGGGGGAAGGCCGCTACTTTGGTTTTAGACATGTTGAGTTGGAGGAGTTACCCTGTCCTTTTACAGGGTAAGACGAGATACAGGAGGAGGGCAGAGACGGATCAGATTCACAGACTTTAGAAGCTTGTTCAAGGAAGTTTCATATGCCATTTCTTTCTTTCTTTCTTTCTTTTTTTCTTTTTTTTTTTTTTTGCAGTTTTTGGCCAGGGCTGGGCTTGAACCCGCCACCTCTGGCATATAGGGCCGGCACCCTACTCCTTTGAGCCACAGGCACCGCCCCCATATGCCATTTCTTTTTTTTTTTTTTTTTTGAGACAGAGCCTCAAGCTGTCCCCCAGGGTAGAGTGCCGTGTCATCTCAGCTCACAGCAACCTCCAACTCCTGGGCTCAAGCGAGTCTCCTGCCTCGGCCTCCCAAGTAGCTGGGACCACAGGCGCCCGCCACAATGCCTGGCTATTTTTTGGTTGCAGCCGTCATTGTTGTTTGGCGGGCCCGGGCTGGATTCAAACCCGCCACCTTGGGTGTACCTGGCTGGCGCCTTAGCCACTTGAGCCACAGGCGCCAAGCCCATATGCCATTTCTTAATCCTAGAAGGATTTTTATTTTTTCCTGAGAGCTTCACATTATTATCTTTACATGGCAGAAATAAATGAAGAACCTCCGAATAGTTTTATACTTTGATGAAAAAAAAATCTAAAAAGCCCAAAGAAATACTGGCAACTTATTTAAATCAATATAAGCAAAAAATACCAAAGGACCAGCATCTTTAAAAAACTCACTCAGGCCTCTGACAGCACTCGAATGTTTGTCTGTTCTTACCCTTGTCCTTTTTAATCTTCTCTGCCCTTTTCTTTTGGGCCTGAGTTGAGAGTGAAGCACTTGTCATGGAATAGCTAAGAGTCTGTTAAGTAGTAATCCTTGCTTCATGAATCCATTCCTTCCTTTCCTTTTTGGCATCATCGTTGACTTAGTGCTTCTATTACCTTATGTCCCCAACTCCCACTCCCCCAGAGTGGGAGAGTGGAGGTGTGCCTTGGTCTGGGTGCGAGCTATGATTAATTGTAGGCCTTTCCTGCAATAGGTACAGAAATGTGCAGCCATCACTCTCTTTTCCTGTCCAACTCTAATTCATCTCATAAGCTGATTTCAATATTAAATAAGCTTATCCGTGTATAAGAAATGACTCTAATAAGTTTCCGTAATTATTAGGAAGGCCAATAGTATCTTCATTTAGATACGGATTTTCAGTGACTTGTTATTCCAACATCATAGTTTCCAAACTTATTGGAGAAGGAAAACCAGGCCATATTAGGATACCTAAGCTCCAATCTAAGAAGCAGCAAATGGACAAATGGCATCAAATCTCAATCTGGGTGTCAATTTCCTGATCTATAAAATGAATAAATTGTCTTCATAATGTTTACATTGATTTTCACTATCATAGAACCTCATAAGATTTTCCACCTAATACCTGAGCTCTATTGAGTTGTCACACCATATCAAAGTCAGCGCTATGTTTCAAAAGGTCTCTCGATTATATTGGTTTGATCAAAGCAAATGATCATAGATACCTATGTATCTTCCTTTCCCTGAAAAATTTAGAGAAATTTGGAGTAGCAGTATTAGATGTGTGGCTAGCTGGCTGTACCCTAAAACAACACATAAGGCTAGAGATTTCTACAATAATTAGAACAGTTACAGGAAACAGAGGAGTGATACAGGGGATGATAAAATATTAAGAATAAAGTTTATATGCAGAAAGGAGATATATACCTCCATTTTAGAATTTTTTTTTTCTTGTGACTTCACAAGTTGCCTATGGGACAAAAGCCCAGAGTCCACCCTGTATCACTACAGTCTAGGAGGAAGGATGGAATGGGGGGCTAGGGTTGTGACTCTTTGTCCCCTAAGAACCTCCCTAGTAATCTTTAATAGAATGTATAGTCCAGCATGCCATGCTGGTATTTGAATAAAGAGCCAAGTGAAATGTTATTTCCATTTGGAGTGCGGCAACAGAGATCAGAGGCCCAATCCCTCTCTTCTTCCCATTTTTTCCTATTGGAGACAAGTTGATTCTTCATAAATTTAGTTGTGCATCACGGCTGCTTGTATGTTATCCAAGCTGGCCTGGCTCAGCTCTGGGTACCTCTTCAGACTCCTTCCCTTGTGTCAACTACAAACTTCTTTGGCTTCTGTTCTTGAACACTGGTTGGATCCTTCCATTGTTGTGTAAGTTTTGCTGACTTGAATTCTGGGCCAACTGTTCACTAATACTTAGGAAACCAGATATAGCAAACTTTAATCTTAGAATTGAAAGCCTACTTGAGACACGTCACTTCCCTTCATTAAGGGTGTTTTCCTAAATTTCTAGGTCTCAGTCCTCTCCAACTCAGCTCCTCAAATCCTAGTTGAGTGGGATAATTTCCATGATCAATGCCAGAGTCTAGCTATTGATCATGGCTATTCTCAAGCCTTCCTCTGTCACCAGGCATCTAGAATATAGCTTGTTTTCCTCTCCTCCTCTAGGCTATTCCTTTCCTCTCCTATTCTATCACCTATCCTATTCTCTGTGACTTATAAAATAGGATGGATGAGAAGGTCTCTTCAGATCCCACCACCTTTCCTTTGGACCTCTGAAAATTTGCTCAAATGATATATTAAAAACATTTTGTAGAGTTCAGATGTTGCCTAATTTTTGTTTTTTGCTTTTTTCCTTTATATGTCTTCCTAAATCTTTTCCTTCTCTTTTGCTGATTGATGGCAAATCTCACTTCATCGTTTCTCTCCTCCACAAAAGAACTATTCTATGCTCTAGAGTAGAGAGATGGGATGACAGGATAGACAAATGTTAGACTGTATAACTGGCCCCTGCACCAAAGGAGTCTTAGACCAGAAATATATTTTTTCTCATTTGGGAATTTATTTTACAAATGCTTACAACAGTTAAGTCACATTGAGTTCTAAGCACAATAAATCACCCTTACTGGAAAAATAAATAACTGGAAAATTTTATATTGAAAAGGAGATTGTTGGGTAAAAATACCAGGTACTTGAAAAAGTAACTTGAGATTTATGAGGGAAATTTCTCCCCTTGAATTGCTGGGTAGTAATTGAAGATACAAATAGTGTATTTCCTACAGAAAAGTTTTATTGATAAAATACCACCCTGAAGTTGATTAGAAGATTGAGGAAGGAAAGAAAGGAGGAGTTCTGGCTTCTCTGAAAAAAATCACCACTCAAATCATACATCAGGGAAGTGTCAAGCTCTTAGGAAAAACAGCCAGCTACCACCAGGCCCTGGCCAGCTTTATCATAAAGGTGATGGTTTGGGCATGCAAGTTGAGACAGTTGACTATATCTCTCTTGATGTGATGACTGACCAATCCCTTTCTTGATTCTGACAGAGGCCTTCTGTTTCCGCCACACCTGGGTATAGGCAATTCAATTCTGGCCCACAGTTAGCATCAGACTCCATAGGTTTAAGGGCAAAGTTTCCAGCAAGACTACCCTTACATCAGATGCCAGCCACAAGTTCAGGAATTCCCAGGCCACCAACACTTCAGACTCACTGGCTACCAAATTGGGAGTTCCCAGGACCCCCTCCCCTCTGCCTCAATCCAATAATTCACTAGAATGACTCCCAGAACTCAGGACAGCTCTATGCTTTTGATTATAGTTTTATTACAAAGAATACACATAGGTTTAGGTCTGAGAGGGTCTTGGACATGGAGCTTCCTTCCATGTCATCTCCCCAGGTAGCTGGGGTGCATCACTCTGTTGGCACAATGGTGTGTTCACCAACCACAAAGCTTCACTGAACTTCAGTACCTAGAGTTTTTATTGAGGGTTCATTACATAAGCATGGTTAATTAAATCATTGGCTACATGATTGAAATTGATCATCAGTGCTCTGTAAGTCTGGAGAACTGGGCAATATCACAGGGCTCAAAGCCCCAACCCTGTAATCATGTACTTGTCATTCTAGTGACCAGCTTGCATCCTGAAGCTATCTAGGGGTTACTATGGGATTGCCTCATTAGCATAACAAAGACACTTCTACCACTCAAGAAATTCCAAGGTTTTTTTAATTCCAGGTACCCAGGGAAATGACCAGATTTGTTATTATACCACAGAGGTGATCTGTATCTTTGAGGATAAGCTCAAAATTTTATTAGCTTTAACAATATCTCTACTTTATGAAATTATCTATACTCTCTGGAAAGCCACATTGCCCTCTTACCAAGTTGAAAAGCAAGCAGTATTCTCGCTCAGATTGGTTTTGCTTCTGGTCCTTCAAAGAACTGGACACTTCCCAATCTAGAGAAAAGAGCTGAGATACTGGCTCAGACTTGGCAACTTAAAAACATCCAGTTTCAGAGGGGAGGGAGGCAAGATGGCCGACTGAAGCTACTTTTCAGCAGAGGCTCCCATCCAGAGGGAAAAATAATGGTCAAAATAATCCAATAACACAGAAGCTCAGGAGCTGAGCTGAGAGAGAGTTTCGATAGGTTCACATCACCCCTGCTGTGACAAATTTCAGGTATAAAACCCATCCCAAACAGGATGGGAATCCTCCCCCCCCCCAAGTGGCTTGAGGTAAGTAGAGAACAGAGAACCTTTTGTTTCACCAAAGGGGAGAGAACAACTGAGGGCTGGGACTCCACAGCTGGGACTTTCCATCTCTCTCCACAGAGAGATACTGCTACAAACCCAGGCAGTCTCTTGCCTGGGCCAAAAGTTGATCTAATATTCTCCCTACCTTCCTGAACTCCCAATCCACCCCTTCCCCCCACTCCTGGGGTTCTAGAAGACTACCCCCTGAAAGATCTGGAGTGTTTCATAGATTTTTCCTAGGGCAGGGCACCTCATGAGCTGTGGGACAGTTATGCTGAAACTATAACTTTAATAGAGCCGGGGAGTCACAGAGGGAGAGAGACTTGCCCTGTGTTGGAAAGAATATAGCTTGGGTCCCATGCTACCAACCACCGGGGACCATGGCCCACCAGCTCTCCAGCTTGGCAGTCCCCAGTGGGCAGCTTGGCTCTGCACCAGGGTCCTGTGGCCTGTGGCTGCAGCAGTGACTCCACCCTCTGGCTTCCCACCTGGCTCTTGAAGCACCCTCCAGTCCCCCCCACCTCCTGTGACCCTTGGGCTGGTGGCAATGCCCTTAGGCTCCCCACCAGCTCCTATGACCTGCACACAGTAGTATCCCAGACCAGAGGCACCACCCCTGACAGTGGTGGCAGCTCCACGGTCCCTCCCACTGGGGTCAAATTGAGCTGCCAGTGGGCCTCCACTGCCTAGATGCTGAAGACGTTTTGAACTCTCCCACCTGATCAGTGTTTGTGTTGACCAGGACAATTGATTTGGAACTTTTGATGTGGGCTGATCACTCAGGGACCCACCAAGGTTGTACCCTGGTTGTATTGTTGTGGGAGTGTGGGATTCTTCCCTTCCAGTTGTCACCTGTAGGGGGGCAGGATGCCTTTGTTGCTTATATATCTCTGCAGCTGAGATTTCAGCCCAAAGCCACTGATTCACTAGGATTGGACAGAGACTAGCTGAATACCAGTCAGCACCATCTAGCCCCACCACATGAAGCAGGTGTCCAGAGTTTCAGGCAGTAGTTCTCAATGGGACCTTTGTAAAGCTCTAAAGGAAAAGCCACAATCACCAGTCCCAGTTATTTAGTAAAGGAAGCCCTCAATTCAATTTCACCTTGCCAGCTTCTTTAGCCAAATGGTGAAAAATAATCATGGGGTGGAATCAGCAGAAAAACTCTGGCAACATGAATAATCAGAATAGATCAACTCCCCCAAGGAATGACAAAGGAGACACAACCGAAGATCCCATTCATAAACAAATGGCTGAGATGTCAGAAACTGAATTCAGAATTTGAATTGCAAATAAGATTAACAGAATGGAGGTAAAGGTAGAATTAGAAATTCAAGGAGCAATTAAAAAGTTGTCTCAAGAATTCAATAAATTCAAAGACAAATCACCAAAGATTTTGACACATTGAGGCAAAAACTTGCAGCCCTCAAAGATCTGAGAAACACAGTAGAATCCCTCAGTAACAGAATGGAGCAGGCAGAAGAAAGGATCTCTGACATTGAAGACAAAGCTTTTGAATGCTCCCAAACACTCAAGGAGGAAGAGAAGTGGAGAGCAAAAATGGATCATTCCCTGAGAGAATTGTGGGGCCACTCCAAAAAAGCAAATGTTCACCTCATAGGAATCCCTGAAGGAGAAGAGGATGGTCTGAAAGGCACAGATACTCTACTCCAAGAGATAATTGAGGAGAACTTCCCAAGCATGGTAAGAGATACTGAAATTCAGATGGCAGACAGTTTCAGAACTCCAGCACAACTCAGATCAAATAAAGTATCTTCTAGACACATTGTAATTAACTGCATCAAAGTTAATATGAAGGAGAAAATCCTGCAAGCAGCTAGACATAAGAAAATCATAACCTACAAGGAGAATGTGCCAAAGAAGATGAAATATTTGGGAATTTACCTAACAAAGAATGTGAAAGATCTGCATAAAGAGAATTATGAAACTCTGAGAAAAGAAATAACTGAAGATGTTAACAAACAGAAAGACATACCATGTTCATGGCTAGGAAGAATTAACATTGTTAAAATGTCCATATTACCCAAAGCAATTTATAAATTTAATTCAATCCCTATCAAAGAACTACTGTCATACTTTAAAGATCTGGAAAAGATAGTACTTCATTTTATGTGGAACAAGAAAAAAACCTTGAATAGCCATGACATTACTCAGAAATAAAAACAAATCAGGAGGAATAACACTACCAGATTTCAAACTATAATATAAATCTATAGTGATCAAAACAACATGGTATTGGCACAAAAATAGAGAGGTAGATGTATGGAACAGAATTGAGAACCAAGAGATGAACCCAGACACTTATTGTCATTTGATTTTTGATAAGCCTATCAAAAATGTAAATTGGGGGAAAGATTTCCTATTTAACAAATAGTACTAGGAGAATTAGCTGGCAACTTGTAGAAGACTGAAACTGGACCCACACCTTTCACCATTAACAAAAATTCATTCTTACTGGATAAAAGATTTAAACTTAAGTCATGAAACTATATGAGGAGGACTCCCCTCCCCCCCAGGGCAATTAAAGCAACACCAAAAATACATTACTAGGATCTGATCAAACTAAAAAGCTTCTGCACAGCCAAGAATGCAGTAAGTAAAGCAAGCAGACAGCCCTCAGAATGGGAGAGGATATTTGCAGGTTATGCTTCTGACAAAGGTTTGATAACTAGAATCCACAGATAACTCAAACTTATTAATAAGAAAAGAACAAGTAATCCCATTTCATTGTGGGCAAGGGACTTGAACAGAAGCTTCTCTGAAGATGATAGGTGTATGATCTATAGACACATGAAAAAATGCTCATCATCTTTAATCATCAGAGAAATGCAAATCAAAACCACTTTGAGATATCATCTAACTCCCGTAAGAGTGGCTCACATAACAAAATCTCAAAACTACAGATGTTAGTGTGGATGTGGAGAAAAGGGAATACTTCTGCACTGCTGGTGGGAGTGCAAGCTAATACGTCCCTTTTGGAAAGAAGTATGGAGAATATTCAGGGATCTAAAAGTAGACCTGTCATTTGATCCTACAATTCCTCTACTAGGTGTAATATCCAAAAGATCAAAAATCACTTTATAACAAGATATTTGCACCAGATTGTTCATTGCAGCTCAATTCATAATAGCCAAGTATGGAAGAAGCCCAAGTACCCATCAATCCATGAATGGATTAATAAATTGTGGTATATGTATACCATGGAATATTATTAAGCTTTAATGGAGACTTTACCCGTTTTACATTTACACGGATGGAGCTGGAACATATTTTACTTAGTAAAGTATCTCAAGAATGGAAGAAAAAATATCAGTACTATTTGAACTATTATGAAACCAATTTACAATCACTCACACTTTGATATGAAGAATAGATCACAACTATGGCCCAAGATGAAGGAGGGAGGAGGGGGGCATGGGAAGGGAGGGGGAGGTCAGGTTGAGGGAGGGTGAGTAGTGGGATCACACCTATGGTGCATATTACAAGGGTACATGTCAGATCTATTAAGTATAGAGTATAAATGTCTTAACAGAATAATTAAGTAAACGAGATGAGGTATATATTAACCAGTGTGATGTAAGCGTTCCTAATTCTGTATGAAATCAGCACATTGTACCCCATAAATGCATTACTATATACATGATCTATTTGTTTATGATTTAATAATAAAAAAATCCAATTACAGAGATGGTCCTGACAGATGTTTATATAGCTGGGCACTAATATAATTCTTGTCTGTGTGTCAAAGTCTAAATAAGGTTTATTAGCTTATTGTTTTGAAAACAAAGAAAAGATGTGAGAAAAACTAAAGTGAAACTATAAGTTGTCTGTAGATTAGTTTACCAGATGTTTGGTTTGGGCATGCATATTGTTAATTATCATATATTATTACATAGACATGCTTCATGTTAATTGTTGATTTCTCTTCTTCAGGGAATGACAAAAGTGTCTAGCCACAGGTAACCAGAGGCGAAGTCATAATAGCTCTGTTAATTTTGGTTCCAGTCCTCTGTGTTTCCCTGTCTATGATTTCTCTGCCAGAGAGTTGTCATATCTGGAGTTAGCAATAGCAGACAGCCATTACTTTAAAATGATTCTTCCGTCTCTGCCTGCATTTACCTAAGCTGCATTTCTATTACCTGAGGCTTTCTGGTTTTGCTTGCCACTGTTGTAGTGACTGCTGCTACTATTACTCTCATATTTTCATTTTGTATCCATTTATTTTTGCAGTCCCCTTGATAGTACCTTTACGTACACATTACGGTTTTGAATATGAGATACTTTCCTTCATTTAGTTAATAAAACTTTTGTCTTTGCATTTGTTACTCTTTGCAATTTGTGTGCTGCATTAGTCTGCACAGAACTCTTTCCCTGAGACATCTGGATCACTGTGCAATGTTTCGTTGCTTCTGCTTTTCTTTTGGTAGGTCTTGGGGGTTCTGGCTTTGTAAGGGGCCCCCCAGATTGATTACCTCACTGATTTTTGAACCTATTGCCCATTTTGACTTCTTCTTCTTCTTTTTTTTTTTTGCTGTCCCCCTGGGTAGAGTGCTGTGACATCACAGCTCACAGCAACCTCCAACTCCTGGGCTCAAGCAAGTCTCCTGCCTCAGCCTCCCAAGTAGCTGGGACCATAGGCGCCTGCCACAACGCCCGGTTACATTTTGACTTCTTAATGGATAATCAACTTGAACCATTAATTTTCCTTGGCCAGTTCATCTCCCTGGTTATCTCTAACTTTTGGACCTCAGTGTCCACCTGGGCTTTACAACCACCACTCTGGGAGCGAATTTTTATTTGCTTTGTACTTGGGAGCCAAAAGAAGTAAAGTAGGAAGATCAACTCTCCAAGAAAAAGTGGACCCCTGTAGGATCATTTCCTATATTCACATGAAATATTTTCTATAGCCACTTAAAAATATCCAAGTCGGCCTTGTCTTCTAACTGCCTATGATGGCTCTACAGAAATCAGGGGCTTTGAGAAGTGAAATGGGGGCAGGTGCTGAGGAGGCAGCCAGCAGGCATCCCTACAGTAAGTTCCTAGCAATTACAGTTCTCTGTCACTTTGAAAAGAAAATTTAAAATCATTAGAAATGAATGGTCACTCTAGCTGACTGCAAACTACTGACCCACAGCTGCTGCGGTCACTAACTGGTGATTCCTCTTCAGTTTCTTCTGAAGACAGCCTCCCTGGGACTCATTCGTAAAAGAATGATGAAAAGAACAGTCCTGCCATTAAGCCCAGTAGAGAAGAGGCCAGAAAAGCTACAAGATGTAGCAGTCATAGGTACTACCATGTCTCTTGTGTGATCACTGCGTTTTCTTGATGTTGAGAAACAAAATAAAGAAAGAGGAGGAGGAGGAAGAGGAGGAGGAGGAGCAGGAATTGAATTATTAATAGCTTCAGAAGGCATAATGACCAAAATGACCAAATGTTCTATTTGTATGAGGAAACTCTCCAGCTCCACAGAAAAGAAATAGACCTTCTCATGGGCTGAGATGCGTCCCTCCCACAAATTCATATATTGAAATTCATATATCTTAACCCCCAGTACCTCAGAATGTGATCTTATTTGGGAATGGGGTATTTAAGGAGGCAATTAAGTTAAAAGGGTGTAATTAAGATGGGTCCTACTTCAATATGATTGGTGTCCTTGCCGGAAGAAGCAACTGGGACACAGGCACATGAGAGGGAGGATGCTGTGGAGAGGCAGGGAGAGGGCAGCTGTCTGTATACCAAGGGAGAGTCCCAGAACATGCCCTTCTTTCAGGGCCCTACAAAGGAGCCAACCCTGGCAACATCTTGATCGCAAACTTCCAGCCTTCAGAGCTGTGGGAAGATACGTTTCTGTTGTTTAAGCCAACCAGTCTAGGGAACTTTGTTATGGTGGCCTTAACAAGCTAATACTGACCCTAAATAACTCGCTGGTTTGGCCATATTTCCCTTACTCTAAGTACTAACTTCTAAATGCCAGTTGTTTTTCTGACACTAACCTTTTGAGGTGGGTGAAGAGGGTGTGACAAGTCAGGACACCTAATGGAATTCACCCAACAATGAGGGGAAGGCAGCTCTACTGGTCAAATCATCTGCTGCCCATGAACTCAATTTCTTCAGTAGGAAAAAGAGAAAAGCAACTCCCAACAGCCAAGAGCTGGTCTGGCACTAACAACTAGGCTGTGGTGTTTTCCTGTTTGACATAAGCAACTTCATAGATGTGACCTCATAAAACAAGGCCCCTCATTGGATTACACTTGCTTCCTAACAGCACTCAATCTAGAGCAAAGACCTGTTGCCTCAAATCCCTGCACGCTGCCCACATCATCCCTAAAACAAATCCAAATCCTGCAACAAGTCCTTCAATCCTTTCTCAGGGAGACACTTTCCCCGTAGTATGCTGGCTGTCTTGCAGCAATGAGCTGATAAACCTGGCTTTGACTGATAGACATGAACAAGAGTTTTGACTTTGTTTTATAGCTACATCAGTCAATGGCGTATCCGCCCATCTCAGCCAGGGCAATTTGTACAGTTTAATACGACTCCTGTAACATTGATTGTCATCACATGAACAAATACTAACTTTATTATTTTATCTTTATTCATTACAATTTGGAATTTCTTTTTTGCTTTTTCAAAATAGAGTTTCACTCTGTTGCCCAGGCTATAATGTTATGGCCTCAGCCTAGCTCACAGCAACCTCAAACTCCTGGGCTCCAGTAATCTTTCTGCCTCAGCCTCCCAAGGAGCTGGGACTCCAGGTGGCTTCCGTAACAACCAACTAGTTTTTTGCATTTTTGGTAGACACAGGGTCTCATTTTTGCACAGGCTGGTTTCAAACTCCTGAGCTCAAGGGATCCTTCCATTTTGGCCTTCCAGAGTGCTAGGATTACAGATATGAGCCATCATACCCAACCTTAGAATTTCCTAATATAGAAGATGGTGGAAGAGGAGGATTCCCATTCAAAATAGCAATATTCGTGACAAAGATAATTTAAGCTGTCAATAATTAGAGCTTTATTCAAAGACTTAAATCTATAATGAGTTTAGTCAGCTGCTTATGGAATAAATACTATTCCTCATGCCTACAAATACAAGGTCAGGTAAGTGTTTTAGTAGATAATACCTTATTTCCAGGGTAATTTTGGTAAGTGTTAGCTTAAATAGCACACTGGATGCTCTTCAGGATTTTCTGAGAAATCCTAAGGAACCAGCCCTTGTGGTTTAACGTATTTTGATCAGGCCCAATCAACCTGAGTGCTGCAAAACCTGGGTCATGGTTCCCTGGGGGGAAAACATTGCCAATAGGATTGACAACTGTTACAGCTGGAAGAGCTTTGGAAAGTAATATCAGTATCTACCAACAAACACCAAAGAAAACCAAAGCCAGCTATCCACTCCCAGGAACAAAATCCATGGACTGAAGCATTTTGGCTGGTAAGGAGTGTGCACAGGGTGTTCTGCCACCCCCCAGTCAGTGGCCCAATGTGGAAACAAAGTGTGTGTTCAAAGGTCGGGGATGGAGGTGGAAGCTGTGATACATCCTTATCATGGAATATTTTACAGGTCTTAAAAAAGTGGAGCCTGGTCTGCAGCAGTGACTTGGAAAGACTTCCCTTATGTTCAATTACATGTGAAATGCAAGAGGCAGAGGTAAAAACAGGATCCCAATATTGCAAGACAAAGGTAAAAAATATTCAAGTTTCCATGTGATTATATGACATTGGTTGCTTGGGAAAGAACAGAGGTGGGTTAAGGAGGAAGCACAATGAGGGGAGATCTGAAGATTTTTCATAGTTATTCAACTTTTTGAGCAAATGCACAAATAAAAAGAAGCAGTAGGAAGAGAACTGGGTGGAATGGAGAACTTAAATGATAATGGTCCCAAAGCCAAAAAAAGCCAGAAAGAACTGTGGCATCAGAGAGCACACAAAGTAATCCCACCAAAACCATTCCCTTAATTTGTTCCTTGAGTGACAGCACCACTGCCTTAGGAAGAATCAGAGACTCGGTATCAGAATCCACTCCTTGGGTATCACGTATGCTTAACTGTATATAAGTTTATAGGGCAGCCTGTATAATCAAGAAAGATAAGTCTCAGAAGAGTATTTCCCTAGTTCCATGCCCATGCTAATTTTAGAAACCTTGCTGACTTCAATGCTTCCCTCTTCCCAATTGCGTCTGGGAACCCTCATGCCAGGAGAAGTGCTGGGTGGTGGAAAGGACTCCCCAGACCCTGCTACGTCCCATCCTCTGCCCTCTGCCCCTCCCTGTGTCAGACTCATTGATTTCCCCACTCTGCATCTTTACTCAGTGCTGGAAATACTTGATGGTGGTGAAACCAGAAGAGAGGATCCAAGTCAAGGAAACTGAGGAGCTGAGACTTATGGAGTAGGGGATGGAACCAGGATGCAGCAATGGATCAGGACCTGAACTGAAGCAAGAGCATTTGGGGATCAAACAGAGAAGGCCCTGCTGAGTGATGCCACGGACAGAGTGGGGCTCTAGAGCGGGGGTGTGAGGACAATTTGTCTCATTTTTTTTCTTTTGTTGCTCCGAATTTTGGTGTTGTATCTAAGAATCCATTGCTAAATCCAAATTCCCGATAATTTATCCCTATATTTTCTTCCAGGACCTTTACAATTTTTGCTCTTAATATTTAGGCCTTTGATCTATTTTTGAGTTAATTTTTGTATATGGTATGAATTAAGGGTCCAGCTTCATTCTTTGGCATGTGGTTATCCAATAGTCCCTGTACCATTTGTTGAAAGACTAATCTTTCCCCATTTATTTCCCTTGTCAAAAATCAATTAAAAATAAACATATGAGGTTATTTCTGGACTCTTAATTCCATTTCATTGATGTATATGTCTATCCTTATGTTGGTACCATTTTGTTTTGATTATTGTAGCTTTATAGTAAGTTTTGAAATTAGGAAGTGTGAGTCCTCCAACTTTGTTCTTTTTCAAGATTGTTTTGGATACTGTGGTTTCCTTGCAATTCCATATAACATTTTTTTTTCTTTGAGACAGGGTCTCCCTCTGTCACCTTGGTTCAAGTGCTGTGGCATCACAGCTCATAGCAACCTCAAACTCCTGGGCTCAAGCAATCCTCTTGACTCAGTCTTCTGAGTAGCTGGGACTACAAGCACTCACCATGATGCCCGGCTAGTGTTTTCTATTTTTAGTAGAGCTGGTTTTGAACTCCTGAGCTCAAGCAATCCACCTCCCTGTCCTCTTAAAGTTCTAGGATTAGAGACATAAGCCACCATGCCCAACTCCATATAAATTTTGGATCAGCTTGTTTATTTCTGCAAAAAAACAAAAAACAACAACAAAAAATGCAGTCATAGTTTTAATAGTGATTGCATTGAATATGAATTTGAGGATTATTGGTATCATAACAATATTAAGTCTTCTAATCAATAACATAGGACATTTTTCATTTATTTAGGTTTTTAATTTCTCTAAACAGTGTTTTATAGTTTTTGGTGTACAAATCTTACTTCTTGGTTAAATTCGTTCCTGAGTATCTAATTCTTTTAGTGCTATTATAAATGGAATTGTTTTCTTTTCTTTTCTTTTTTTTTTTTTTTTGAGACAGTCTCAAGCTGTTGCCCTGGGTATAGTGCCCTGGCATCACAATTCACAGCAATCTCCATCTCCTAGGCTTAAGCAATTCTCTTGCCTTAGCTTCCCAAGTAGCTGGGACTGTAAGTGCCCATCCACCACAATGTCTGGCTATTTTTTGGTTGTAGTTGTCATTGTTGTTTGGTGGGCCTGGGCTGGATTCAAACCTGCCAGCTCTGGTGTATGTGGCTGGTGACTTAGCTGCTTGAGCTACAGGGGCCAAGCCTGGAATTGTTTTCTAAATTTCATTTTTACATTGGTATATAGAAATACATTTGATTTTTGTATATTGATTTTATAATCTGAAATTTTGCTGAATTTGTTTATTAGCCTTTACAGTTTTGTAGTTGATCCCTTGATATTTCCTCTCTGGAAGCTTATGTCATCTGAGAATAGTGGTAGTTTTATTTCTTTCTTTCCAAGGTGGGTGCTTTTATTTCTTTTTTTTTTTGCCTAATTGCCCTGGCTAGAACTTCCAATACAATGTTAAATAGCAGTAGTGATAGCAGACATCCTTACCTTATTTCCAATTTTAAGGGGAAAGCTCTGGGTCTTTCACCATTAAGTATGTGGGGTTTACATGATTGCCTTTTATTAGGTTGAGAAAATTCCTTAGTTTGTTGAGTAAATATAAGATTGTTTTTTATCATAAAATCATGATGAATTTTGTCAAGTGCTTTTTTCTATCCATTATCACGATCATGGTTTTTTTTTCCTTCATTCTGTTAAAATGATGTATTGTCTTGGCTGATTTTCATATATTGACTTACCCTTGCATTCATGGGCTAAATCTTATTTGGGCCTGGAATATAATCCTTTTAATATGCTGCTGGATTTGGTTTGCTAGTATTTTGTTGAGGATTTTGGCCACTTTATTGGTAAAAGATACTGGTTGTTAGTTTTCATATATGTAATGCCTTTGTCCAGCTTTGGTGTCAGGGACACACTGGCCTCATAGAATGAGTTAGGAGGTAGTCTCTCTCTCTTTTTTTTTTTTTTGAGGTAGTCTCTCTTCTAAATTTTGAGAGAATTTGCGAAGGTTTGGTATTAATTTCTCCTTAAATGTTTGGTAGGATCCTGCTGTGAAGCAATCTGATCTTGGGTTTCTTTGTTGAAAGGTGGGGTTTTTTTTGTTTGTTTTTTGGAGACAGAGTCTCACTGTGTTGCTCTTGGTAGAGTGCCATAGCATCACAGCTCACAACCACCTCAAACTCTTGGGCTCAAACAATTCTTTTGCCTTAGCCTCCCAAGTAGCTGGGACTACAGGTGCCCACCACAACGCCTTGCTATTTTGTTGTTGTAGTTGTCATGGCTGGCACCCTAACCGCTGAGCTACAGATGCAAAACCTGTTGAAAGTTTGGGGTTTTTTTAAATGGAATATGGAATGCCTAATTCAATCTATTCACCTGTATGGTTCTCTTCAGATTATCCATTTTTTTTTTAATTGGGTCAGTTTTGCTGGTTTTGTATGTAGGAATTGTCCATTTCATCTATGTTATCAGCTTTGTTGGCGACAGTTGTTCCAAGTGCTCTCTTATAATCCTAAGAGCTGATCACTTAGGGGTATTTCTGGCGCACACCTGCTGTGTGACCAGTCATGCTGTGGACGTCAGACCAGGCACCAGGTGCACCTCATAAATGTTAAATGATGCTCATGGTCTGGTACATCCTGCCCCAGTGCTCTGGGCACTAAGAATGGCATCATTTGAGAACATTCCAAGTTTAGTTCTTGAGCCTGGATCCAGATGTCCCCAGAGATAAGGTAAAACTGAGTAATGCCGACCTGCTGCACTAACTCCTTGCAAGGTGTTGGCATGAAAATGGAATATGGCATGCCTATTTAAGTGCAGTTCACAGTTGTGCAGTGTTCTATGTAGGTACTGGGGAAAGGTGTACAAATATTCATTTTAAAAAATCCTTTGAAACCAAGAAAATAGAAGAATGAAGTAAGTTATATACCTGTGTAGATTTAGCAAATGAATTTTCCAGGCATCCAACAACTGACTCCAGTTGTCCATTACCAGAAAATTTCAAACTGTATAAAAATAACTTTGTTTATGGTGTGTTTCCCCTTGTCACAGTGAGGTGGGGCTTTCTACTAACTTGTGACCTTCTGGGTAGAAATCCCTAAATAAATGGGAAGGCAAGGAAGAATGTGAGCTCTAAAGGAATCTCTTGTGATCATCTGAGTGGAATGGGGGCAGTGATGACAGTGGGAAGCCAGCAGTCGCAGGGGCACTCGGAAGCTCAGTTTGGCCCTGCTTGGGGCTCTCCAGCTTGAGCCTGCTGCAGCTACCCTCACGCAGCTAGGCAGTGTCCTTGGAGACATCACACGCCTTAGGCCAGAGCAGCACAGCTTCACACCCCAGGCAGGCTTCATCTCACCTTTCCTGTTAATAACACAGTGCCTAAAGCCTTAAGCCAGGTGCCTCAGTCCAACTCTATCTGCTCTGCAGGGGCAGCAGTGCTGTGACCATTTCCCTCAGTCTACACTGGGGGCTGGACAGGGTCCATCATGGGGTTCCTGCCTCTGTGCCAGTTAGATGAGAGCACATTAATCTCCTTCCCTCCTCCCTTCTACCCCTCCTTCTCCACTTGAGTTTAATTGTGTTTTTCTCTTGTGTGGGCAGGTATTTGTTCATCTACTGGGGTCATATTAGTATTGCGTTACATTGGATCCTTGTTTTTCCATTCTTGTGATACTTTACTAAGGAGAGTGTTCTCCAGCTCCATCCAGGTTAATACAAAAGATGCAAAGTCTCCATTTTCATGGCTATCATTCAGCCAAAGCATAAAATGTAGTTAGCAGCTTACCTCTCTAAACTTCTTTTGATAAATTTTCCAGTTTCTTCAATTCTCCTGGCTATACCCTGGTGAGACAAACCGATTTTAGAAATACTCTCCTCTTTTTAGGGCAAATTATATCTGCCATGCTTTCCGTACATTGCTTAATAAACTCACCATTAGTGAATGGTGTTGAATTTTTTTTTTTGCTATTGGACATGCTACCAAATAACTAGCTTTTACAATGGAATCCATTTGAGTTGTAACTTAAAAAATAATTTTTGTTGTTGTTGTTGAGAAGACAGAATTGGCCAGTCATGGTGGCTCATGCCTGTAATTCTAGACCTCTGAGAGGTTGAGGTGGCAGCATTCCTTGAGCTCAGGAGTTCAAAATTAGTTGGAATAAAAGCAAGACCCAATTTCTACTAAAAACAGAAAAATTAGCCAGGCATTGTGGTGGGCACCTCTAGTCCCCAGCCACTCAGGAGGCTGAGGTAGGAGGATTCTTTGAACCCAGGAATCTGAGGTTGCTGTAGCTAGGCTGACACCACTGCACTCTAGCCTGAGGCAACAGAGAGACTGTGTCAAAAAAAAAAAAAAAAAAAGAGAGAGAGAGAGAAAGAGAGGAGAGAAAGAAGACAGAACTTTTTTCAGTTTTTCTTCTTTGTCCTTACAACAAATCTTGCATACACACTGAATATGGTAGCGTGTTTTTGCATATAATGCCTTTTGATATTATAGTCTTTGAAAACACATGTCAGTGCTCTACAAATTAAGCAGAGTGCCTTAGTATTTGGCTCCACAAAATAGTAGCCATCTGTCTACTTTTCTTTAAACAATCTTCCTTCATAGGTAATTTTTCTTTTGAGGGGTTCTGTTTTCTCTTGAGATGTTGAAGAAGCCATGCTAGAATTAAAAAAAAATACTAGTAGATAGGGACTCTATTTACTTTTATTATGAAAATTAATTGACAGGAAAATGGAAAGCAAGGTTTGGGCCCGTCCGTATCTGCCCATGCAGAGTGAGGTGGAGGCCAATTGTAAAGTGTGGCAGGCAATGTAGGAGGCACCACTGAGGTGTGGAAGTACCTTAATGATCAAGCAAGAATGCCTTCTTAACTTTTAAACAACATTAAATGCCTAACGGTCCAATGGTAGGTTAAAATATTATTGATAATTACTGCCTCACCACGTCACCACAAGCACATGTAACATCTGATGGTGTCAATTTGACTGTCAGAGCTTGGAAAACAACACACTGGAAGCCACATGCTGCCACGTGTTGAAGTCACATATATGTACAAATAGCAAGAGTATACGTATGTTCATTTTACAGGATGTTGTGACATGGCATTGTCATCTATAAAGTTCATGCTTAAGAACCACGCAATGGAGTTCCACCAAAAAAATCACAAAAAATCTCATCACGTTTTAAGTAAGTTTACAATTTTGTGTTGGGCTGCAATCATAGTCATCCTGCATGTGGCCTGGGGGTGGCAGGTTGAACACCCTGATGTACGTCCTTATTAGAAGAGTAGAGGAGACGCAGAAAGATCACACACAAGGAGAACACCAGGTGATGATGGAACCAGAGGTGGGAGTTAGGCTGCCACAAGCCAAGGAATGGCAGGAATTGCAGCGACCAGAAGCTGTAAGAGAGAAGCATGGGACAGATTTTCCCTTCGACCTCCCTGAAAGAAACTAACCCTGCCCAGACCTTGATTAGGACTCTGGCACCTAGAAATGTCACAGAAAATACACTTCTGTTGTTGAAAGCAATCCAGCTTATAGCACTTTGCTATGGTAGTCCTAGGAAACAAACACAAATAGTAACCAGGTTTTCAAAAAAAAAAATTTAAAAATAGCATTTCCTCCCTATTAAACATGTGTATCCTGGAAAAAGCATGGGCTGTGGAGTCAGAGGGACCCAGCTTTGGATGGTGACTATGTTTCTTTCTTTCTTTCTTTCTTTTTTTGAGACAGAGTTTCACTACATTGCCCCTTGGTAGAGTGCTATGGTGTCACAGCTCACAGCAACCTTAAACTCTCGGGCTTAAGTGATTCTCCTGCCTCAGGTTCCCAAGTAGCTGGGACTACAGGTGCCTGCCATGACGCCTGCCATTTTTTTGTTGCAGTTGTCATTGTTGTTTAGCAGGCCCGGGCTGGATTCAAACCCACCAGCCTTAGTGTATATGGCTGGCGCCCTACCCACTGAGCTACAGGTGCTGCCAGTGACTATATTTCTTATTATGCATGTAACCCCTGGCAGCGAACTCTAAACTTTACACACACACACACACACACACACACACACACACACACACATATCTGTATAGAGGCTGCAAGTTAAATGGGATAATTTATGTCTTATTTCTGGGTAAAGGATAATTCAATCATCTGTTTGTTTGACTACTTCCTTGCCAAATCTTAAAATACTACACATTCATGTCATTCATGTCCGTCTTCAAAGGCATCTGGATGGATAAGAAGATGAGAAGGCAGGGCACTGCGGAAATGCAGTTAACACCAAAGCCTCACTGCAGCTGTTAAGGTGTATCAGGCTTGTCATACCAACTAAGTGATTGTCAGTGTCAGGGGCTCAAATATAATAACAAGGGGCTCATAATATCATGAAATATATGTCAATCTTGTCCCCATGTTTGGCACACAACTAAACTTCTTGGAATCTTCAAAATGGTTAAGTATCTTTTTGCACGCTAACAAGTTGACTAGTGACCAGGTGACCCCCTGACACTGACAACCACTTGGTTGGTGTACCAAGCCTGACACATCTTCATTGCTCATGAAACCACCCTAGGAGCAGCAGTGAGTTTTGGTGTTAACTGCATTTTTGCAGTGCCCTGACTTCAGGTGGAGGGCTGGTTACTGGAAAGACCAAGGCACCCCTCCATCCCCCAACCTCCTGGGAAGGGAGAAGAACTGAAGGTTGTGTTGCTTACCAATGGCCGATGATGTGGTCAGTCTCACCTATGTAATGAAAATTCCCTTAATGGATGAGTTCAGAGGTCTTCTGGACAGCTGAACACATGGAAGTTCCTGGAGGGTGGTGAGCCCAGGAAAGCAGGGAGGCTCCACACCCTTTCTGTCAGGCTGTGCCCTGTGAATCACTTCATCTAGATCCTTTGTAATGTCCTTTATAATAAGCGAGCACACGTAAGTAAGTGCTTCCCCGAGTCCTGGAAGCCACTCTAGCAAACTAATGAAACCCAAGGAGGGGGTTGCAGGAACTCTGATTCATAGCCGATTGTTCAGATGCACAGGTAAAACAAGCTGGGCTGTGACTGGCATCTGAAGTGTTCAGAGAGGTCAGTCTTGGGCACTTTCACCGTCTCCAGGTGATAGTGTCAGAACTGAACTGAATTAGAGGACACCCAGCTCATGTCCACTGCGGAATTAGTGCTTGCTTGGTGTGTGGGGAAACCTGTCCTCACCCCATAGTTGGTCACAGAAGTTTTCTGTGCTGTGGAGAGAGTGTATAAGAAAAATGGTTTGTTTTTTTTCTACAGGGCTTATTCCAGAAAATCCCACTCTTCATGCAGCAGGGGATTTAGCAGTGGAGGAGATGAGGATCAGACTGCCTTGAACTAGTTGCTGGGGTCATCATAGTGGGATGCTTTGGCAGAAATTCTGAGTGGTAGACCAAGGGCATTCTCATAACTGTACCCAGTTTATGGAACTGAGGAAAAGAAGGAGGGGGCTCTGGGTGGGCCAAGCATCCTGGTTTTCCCCAAACCGAGGAATTTCAGTGGTAACACTAGAATAGTCCTGGGCAAACTGGGATGGTTTGTCACCCTTTAGGCCCAAGGGAGAAGGGCCTAGCTTCATAGCTATGCCAAAATGGTGCACTGGGGCAAAGACTCAACTCATAAAGGGGGGTTTGACTGTCACTCTCTGTCTAGGGTCCAAGTGGTGATGGCATTGTGTTGGGCAATACCAATGGCCACTTTGTTAAATATGTGCCATGTCCTTGCTATGCCTTTCCACTTTCCATTCTCCTATTTTCTAGCAACAATTTTCAAGTCCCTTAGCAAAGCTATTCCTCTCTAGTTCTTAGTCTCTAAGTTCTTCTCTCTCTCTCCTCTCTCTTATCACAGGGAAGCACATTCTATCAGCCTTTACCCACTCCTAGAGGAGGCAACTTTGTCAGATTTGGAGTCAAATGGGGGTGGAAGTTGGTTTCTAAGAGTGGTGAGTGAAAGAGAAGCGTGGCTTCAAGACAGCCCAAGCCCTAGTCAGGACAGCATGCAGCTGAGTGCTCACTGGGCATGTGTGTTCACGCTGTCTGCCTGTGTTCAATGCCATGTTTGACAGTGTGGGTTTATGTATTAGTGGTGGCAGGAGGACTAGGATTTCACAGGCCACCTGTGGCCTTCCTCCAATTACTGCTGTACATCCTAGATGTGGTGCCTGTGCACAGTGTACAGCCCCAACAACTGTACGTGGTGGTCCTGCCTGCTCTCCTCCTGACTTTGATTCTGCTAATCCCACTACTGGGAATACTCTCCTGCCCACATTTTGTTTGGTTGTACTCAACCTTCAAGTCTCAATGTTCCCAAATTGAGTTTAGGGGCATGTATTTATATTTCTACTGACTTCCACTCCCCAGAAATAGAAGTTAAGCATAAAATCAGAGAGGTTAGAACGAGGTGGGAACATTCCTCTAGGAAGGAAGTATCCTTCAAACCAAGGGTTGGAAGACCTTTTTTTTGAAAGGTCCAATAATAAATAGGTTAGATTTTGCGGGCCATATGGTTTCTGCTATTAACACTCAATTCTGCTACTTAGAGTGAAAGTCTCCAAGAACAATGTGTAAGTGAATAAGCATGGATATGTTCCAATAAAATTTTATTTACAAAAGTAGCATGTGGGTTGAATTTGGCCAGAGGCTGTAGCAGGAGGAGCCCTGCTTTAAAGTAGAGCAGTGGTTCTCAGCCTTCCTAATGCCTCCTAATGCTGTGACCCTTTAATACAGTTCCTCATGTTGTGGTGACCCCCAACCATAAAATTATTTTCGTTGCTACTTCATAACTGTAATTTTGCTACTGTTACGAATCATAAGGTAAATATCTGATACGCAGGATGTATTTTCATTCTTACAAAGGGGTCGCAACCTACCGGTTGAGAACTGTTGAACTAGAGGTTTCAAGCTGCCCGTGTGACCAATATGGAGATGTTTGTGAAAAACAGATGTCCAGACCCTACAGCTTAGGAACTATGATTCAGAAGATTGGGATGGAGACTGGGAAGTGACATTTTAAAAATAAATTTATGTTCAAATATACACAAAATTAGAGATTAGTGTCAATATAAGTAATATCTATCCTACCATTAGAATGTTTCAACATTCTGCTCTTAATGCATCGCTTCTTCCCCATTTTCTTCCCCAAGGAGGGATATTAAAGCAAGTCCCAAATATTGTATCATTTTGTTTGAAACACATGTGTCTCTAACAGAAAATAACTAAAACACACACACACACACACACAAACCCCCCCACCCATAATGTCATTATTATATCAAAAATGTTAACAACAATTTATTAATATCTTCTAACATCCAGTTCATGTGTAATTTTCCTCAGTTATTTCAAAATTTTACAGGTGGTAAAAGTTGAATACTTTTCACATAATTCAAACAGGTCTGCACATTGGTTTATGGGGCTTTTGATTTGTTGCCATTGCTTTAACTATAACAGTGTTCCTTTCTCTTTCTTATGCTGGTTCTTGCTTGAAAATACTTGACCATTTGTTTCAAAGAACCCTCTAGGCTTGGTGCTTATAGCTCAGGCGGCTAGGGCGCCAGCCACAAACACTGGAGCTGGCAGGTTCAAACCCAGTCTGGTCCAAAAAATAGCTGGGTGGGTGCCTGTAGTCCCAGCTACTTGGGAGGCTGAGGCAAGAGAATCATTTGGGCTCAGTAGTTTGAGGTTGCTGTGAGCTATGATGCCACAGCACTCTACTCAGGGTGACAGCTTGAGACTCTGTCTCAAAATAAAGAAAGAAAGAAAGAAAGAAAGGAAGGAAGAAAGAACCCTCTATAGGTTTTTTAGAGTTTTTAGTTAATTTCATCTTCATTTTGTTGTTGTTGTTGCTAAACTCATTTGTCTCAAGAATGGTTACTGGGTTCAAACTTATCAATCAGATCTACCATTATAAAGTCCTCACCAAACTCATGCTTCATGGGGAAGATGACCAGATGTCCTGCTTTTGGTGGGACAGTCCCAATTTTTAACAATTTGTCCCATGTCCCATGGTGTTTTTAAAAAGTCCCAATTTTTGGAAAGAATGCACGACAAGCTAGGGAACAACAGGAAGGGAATATATGGTTTTCCGGCCACTGAAAAGGTTAATGTAACTCCATTTGGGAATGAAGAGGTTAATGTAACTTCATTTGGAAATGAAAAGGCTAATGTAAACTCCCTACTCCCCTCCTGGGCAAGGTCGCCCAGGTGGACCAGGCACCCTACTCCTTTGAGCCACAGGTGCTGCCCTAATTTTTTTTTTAATGTATTATATTTGTAAATTGTACTTATGCTGAAATTAAAAATATATATATTACAATACTATTTTTGCATTCTATGAAAATTTTTGGTCTATAGACCACATTTTTAATTAAGAACACCCCCCCACCCCACCCCCGTCAATGGTGTCCCAATTTACCAATGTTAAAATCTAGTCACCTTATTCATGGGGTTAATAGCCAGTGGTAACCATGCCTATGTTGCATCCATCATCTCATTAGGGTTTCCAGGTTGATTTCTAAATTGTCATTGTGACACATTTATTTCAGAATTTAGCTGAAATTCTTTAATCAAGAGCTGTCCATCAAATATTTGGGTTCCCTAAGAACAGGAAAGCAAGGATAAATATTTGCTTCTTTCCCCTTATTTATCAAATTTAATAATAATTATGTGTGCACTTCATAATGATTAATGTGGGGATTTTTTTTTTTTGAGACAGAGCCTCAAGCTATCCCCCTGGGTAGAGTGCCGTGGCATCACAGCTCACAGCAACCTCCAACTCCTGGGCTTAAGTGAGTCTCCTGCCTCAGCCTCCCAAGTAGCTGAGACTACAGGCGCCCGCCACAACACCCAGCCATTTTTTTTGGTTGCAGCCATCTTTGTTGTTTGGCGGGCCCGGGCTGGGGATTTGAACCCGCCACCTTAGGTGTATGTGGCTGGCGCCTTGGCCGCTTGAGCCACAGGCGCCGAGTCAAATGTGGGGATTTTTGATATAAATATTTTGGATTTTTATATATTCGAGGTGCTCCAATCCATTATAGTTGTTTTTATTATTGTTTAAATTGTTCCTTTGGGCTGGTAGAGGCCTCATTTGTCCTTTTGATATAAGTTCAGGCTTTTAGGATGACATCCTTGCTTTCTGGCACAACAAAGATGCCCAAGGTTCATCTTGGACATTCCTACACTAGCTCTAGAATCAGCCCTTTCTCTAAAGAACTCTGGTTCCTTTAGTGGAAAACAGTATTTAAAGATAGCATATGGGCGCTGTGGCCTCATTGCTACTGGGTAGGTGTTCCTTCTAGGTCTTTTCATTGGCTAGAACTAGGACATGCCTCGTCAGTGAATCATCAACTACATAACCACACTGTTTTCGATCCAAATGTAATATAAAGATTTAAGCTAAGTTAAGCTAAGTTTGCCTTAACTACTTTGATTTTAATACCTGTTTCTCTTATGCTAAAAATCTTTGTTTTTGTGTTTTTTTGAGACAGGATCGTACTCTGTCACTCAGTCTAGAGTGCAGTGGTGTCATCATAACCTCCAACTTCTGGGCTCCAGTGATCCTCCTGCCCCGGCCTCCTGAGTAGCTAGAACAGCAGGTGTGTGTTACCACTTCTGGCTATAAAAATCTTGAATTCCACTGCCATTTATCTAATTACTTATTTGCTTTATATCATATACAAAATAGTCACAAAATAATGTCACCATTGCTACTACTGACAAGACTATTGAATACAGTATAAAATTTCTCTGTTGTTCTTTATTAGGCTATGTCCCTAGTGGGCTACAAAAAGTAAATGAATTTTAAAGTTATTTGAAACAATTTTTTTTTTTTTTTTTGCTAGTGGTTATGCCACCAATTAAAATAGAGTTGAGTAATTTGTTCCAGTTTGTTCTTAACTTTTAGAGATGGCTTTGTTTTTTTGTTAGATTTTACTTTTTTTTTTAAAGGTTATATAAAATGTTTACCTAGTTCCAAAGCCAGAATTATAAAACAAAGGTCTATTCAGAGACCTTGCTTTCCATTTTTATATAGCAGAGGCCCTCAGGGCCGCTGGAGAGTGGATGAGATAAAAAATAGGCTCAAAGGAGTAGGGCACTGGCCCCATATGTCGGAGGAGGCAGGTTCAAACCCAGCCCCAGTCAAAGACTCAGAAAAAGAAAAAGAAATAGGGGTCTTGTCAGGCGGTTAAGGCTCTGCATGGGTGGGCAAGGTGCAGGCCAGGTAAATCTGAGCTGCTACCTTTTCTGGGACTCCCAAAGTCCTCAGATTCGAGGGTAATGGGAAGTATTGGAGACACTATAGTTTCCAGGTCATTTTCCCCATGCCCAGCGCTGTCAGCCGCTTCACACAGGGTGCGGCTGGTCAGGCCCAAGCAAGGCCAGATGAGCCTATGTTCTGACACCTGGAGATTGTTTATTCATTGTTTCCAAGACCTAATGTCACAGATAAGTTGAGGAACTTGACTCCATGGTACCAGTCAAGGACCCGGGGCACTCTGTGCACCCAGTGAAGTGTTGACTAACTATAAATTTAGTCTAGAATAAAAATGCTTTGAAGATACAACCACTTTAAGATAGGAAGCTACTGTGTAACTTTGTAACCTACAAGGGGAAATCTGTTTGATGTGTTCTATGATGAGAAACAACATTGCTGATGTTTATTTTTACTGTGAGAATAAAAAGTAACAAAGGGAAAGAGAGGGCAGAGCCGCCCTGTGGAGAGTTACACCCCCGCCTCTGGAATCGCTGGCTTTTCTGTAAATAAAAATGAACCTGTTGATCTCACATCTACTTCCCCATTGACTGGCTTGGTGACAGGCAGACGGCCTCCTTGGTCCAGCAATAGCCAGATTACTCCATCAGAGGCCATGTCCTGCAGTGTCCTCATCTGAAAAAGGCCTGGCTGGACAGGGTCCAAGGTGCCTCCGGTTCTGACGTTTTATGCTTCCGCAATTTCTACCAAACACACTGAGGTGTGTCCCCGAGAACAGGCTGTGCCTCACCATAGAACCCTGAGCCCTAGCTTACAATGTTTATGCCCTAGGCTTCCATAAAAGCAGTATCCATAACGTTCACTAAGGCCCTCAGGTCAGCCCTGCCTGGGTAGTATGATGTAGGGTGTGAGCCCTGGGTAGGGCACTCACAGGCCTGGCACCTGTGCTGTTAGAGCTGTGCACCCTTGGACAAGTCAGTTAATGTCGCTGGCCACTCATGTACAGAAGCAGCTTAAAGAGAACCTGCCTACCAGGTACACGTGGCTGGGCCAAGGTTGATCGAGCCTCTCTGAATGTTCTTGCTGAGGGGTGAGGGGTTTGCCTCTTTACAAGTGCCCAGGGCCCAGGAGCAGCATGGAGTGGAGCTGGCAGCAGTTTGTGGCCTCTCTCTGTAGTTGAAGGCCTGGGCTTCAGGGGAGTCCCTGGACCTCCTTCTCAGGGGTCCACAACTGCTGGCTTCCTTTAACCCTCTTCTAGCCCAGCTTCAGGGACACTGGGTTAGCCCAGCCTCACTCTGCAGGCCTTCCTCTGGCATCTTGTCAGGGAGGGTTTTGGCACCAGGGCCTCAGGAAGCTGGCACGTGTACTCTGTGTCTTGGGCCTCTCATATTCTACTGCTGGCCTTGGAGGAAAAAATCACAGCAGAATGCTTTTTAAGGAACAGGGTCCTTACCCTGTTCTGGAGAGGATGGCAGTCCTGGTCCTGTTACGCTTTGCCCCAAGGTGAAGGCATCTGGGGAAAAGACTAGGGAAGGATTCCCAGGAGGTGGAAAAGATGGCTGCCAAAACTAAGCCCTAGGAGGCAGCTGGCTGGGGTGTTGGAGAGAGCACCACTTCCCCACCAGACCCCTGCCTAGCAAATGTTGCTACCCATTGGATAAATACGTTATCGGGACAATTAGTGAAATTTAAACAAGTTGGATTGCATACTATTATTGTATCAATATTGATTTTCTGATGTTGACCATTATTCTGTAGATATTGAAATGAATGTTCTTGTTGTTAGGAGCAAATAACAAGGGAAGCTGTTGCTTCTTCCAACCCTAAAAGCCCCTGAAGTCATGGAATCTTTATTCCCTTGCACCCCTGCTTGCAAACTGATCGCTTCTTTTCTGAACTCATCTTTTTCTTATAATGCCTCGCCAAACACAGCCAATGGCAGGCATCATGCAGTGCTAACCTTGTGTTTTCAGCATCTTCCTCAGGAGTGATGAGTTCCTGGGGTGTGCCATCTTCCTAGCTTCTTCCAGGAATCCTTGGTGTGCCTTGGCTCATAGCTGTCTCCCTCCAGTCTCCAGAGGCTCATCCCTAGAGTCTTCAAAACAAGGCACTGCTGACACTCTGATTTCAGACTTCTACCCTCCAGATCTGCTAGCAAATTTCTGTTTGTTGAACCCAGTCTGTGGTAAATTGTCATGGCAGCCCTAGGAAACTAATGTAGTGCAGGTGGGACCTCATTAAGTCAAGGTGACTCAAGGGTAATTCTACTGGGTCATTTCACCGATAGCTTTTCCTTGCTAGTAACAAGAGATTCTCAGAAGGTAGGGCGGTCCTTAGTGCTGGCTGGTAAGTACTTCTGTCTCTCCCTACTCTGGACACCTGGGAGGATTAACATTTTTCTGGCTCTTGGAGAGAGGTGTAGTATGTGAACGGATACTTCCCGTATCTTCTGGGATAAGCTAGATTATTCTTGTCACTTCTAGGTGTACCTTTACAAGCCAGCAGGTGATTTGAACCACTCCTTTGTATTCTGATGTGGTGACTAGTGATGCTTCAGCTGGTAGTTGCCTGGATCCATGGGGCCTGGGGTGAGCAGGTGGCTTTCCGGGCATCTCTAAAATCCATTTGACAGAAGAGTTCAGGTCTGACTCTTGATCCTATCCTTGCCACAAGCAGCAAGGGAGTAGAGTTTGAGATTCCCAAGGGTCTTTTTTTTTTAACTTTTTAATAACCATTGCTATGGTATATTTTCTATGTAAATATTTTTGCAGATATATGATTTTCAAATATTTTTCTCATTGTCAGTTGTCTTTTCACTTTCTTTTTTTATTTGAAAATATTAAGGGGGTACAAATGTTTTTGGTTACATAGATCATTTTGTAATGTTTCCATCACCCAAATAGTGTTCATCATATCTATTTGGTAGGTTTTGCCCCTCCCCTCCCCCTTCTTTTTACCTTTTTTTTTTCAGTTTTTGGCTGGGGCCGGGTTTGAACCTGCCACCTCTGGTATATGGGGCCAGCACCCTGCTCCTTTGAGCCACAGGCACCACCTCTTCTTTTC
>NW_003852543.1:2601700-2604438 GCF_000181295.1 Otolemur garnettii | reverse complement strand
GCTGGTTTAAGTAAAGATGTCAACTGTAATCCTCAGAGAAACTAAGAAAATAACTCAAAGGTACATAATAAAAGAAATGACCAGGGAATTAAAATATCACACCAGAAGATATCCATTTAATACAAGGGAAGATAATAATGGAGGAATAGAGAAAAAAGAGATAAGATATCAAAAACAAATATCAAAATGGAAGATATAAATCCTACCTTACCAGCAATTACTTTAAATGTATACAGATTAAACATTCCAATTAAAAGGCAGAGGCTTCTAGAATAGATAAAATACACAATCCAATTATATGCTATCTCCAAAAGACTCCCATTAGACTGGAAGACACAAATGGGTTGAAATGGGTTCAAAGTAAAAGAATGGGAAAAAAATACACTAAAATAAAGCTGGAGTGGCTCTATCAATAATATACAAAATAGACTTTAAGACATAATTGAAACTAGATAGAAAGATATTTTTATAAAAATAAAAGGATCAATTGGTCCAAAGGTCGGCCATTATCTCAATTGATTGTTCACAGTTACAGATCAAACTCCTTACTCTACCCTTTCCCCTTTCTCACTACTGCACTTGATTAGCCTTCAAAAAACAAAATAAAAGGGTCAACATCAAGAAGGTATAGCAATTATGAACATGGATGCACTAACTACAGCCTCAAGCTACATGAAGCGTAAACGGACAGAATGAAAGGAAGAAACTGACAGTTCAACTAAAATAACTGAAGATGTCAATATCTCACTTTCAGTCATGGATAGATACGACAAGGCAATCATCACCACACCTAATTTTAGAACATTGTCAGCACCCCTCAAAAGAAACTCCTCACTGATCATTCCCCATACATTTCTCTTCTTAGCCCCAAGAAACCCCTCATCTACTTTCTGATTTTTTTATTTGTCTATTCTGGACATTTCATTTAAATGGAATCATACAAAAAAAATGAAAAAGGAAAAGAATAACAACAACAAGAAGAAAAAAGGCCAGTGCAGTGGCTCATGCCTGTAATCCTAACACTCTGGGAGGCTGAGGTAGGAGGACTGCTTGAGGAGCTGGAGAGCAAGGCTAGACCCTATCTCTACTAAAAACAGAAAAATTAGCTATGTGTGGCGGCATGCACTTTAGTCCCAGCTACTTAGGAGGCGAGTAAGGAAGAGTGCTTGAGCCCAGGAGTTTGAGTTGCTGTGAGCTGGGCTAAGGCCATGGCATTCTTAAAAAAAAAAAAAGAAAAGAAAAGAAAAGAAAAAAGAAATCAATATTCAGCCTATTGTAGCTGGCTTCTCTCACCTAGCATAATGTTTTCAAGTTTTCCACATTGCAGTGTCAGTACTTTCATTTCTTTCATTCATTTGTACAGATTACCATGTTTTGTTTATCACTTTATCAGTACACAGACACTTGGGCTTTTTCCACCTTTGCCTGTTATAAATTATGCTGCACATAATTATTATGAACATTCTTGTACAGGCTTTTGTGTGGGTGTATCTTTTCCATTCTCTTGGGATTATACCTAGGAGTGGAATTGCTGGGTCATATGGTCACTCTATGCTTACCACTTTTTTAAATTTCAGAATTTTAATAAACATTCTAGTTATATGGATTACTTCTGTACAGTTTGAGTCAAGGTTATAATTGTGTCCATCCCCCAGATAGTGTGCACCGTACCCATGAAGTGTGAATTTACCTATCCTCTCCTCCTCCCTTCCACTTGCTTCATTTCCAGTGAATTTTACTACCGTATGTACACATGCATATTGACTGTTTAGTGCCAACTGAAAATTGAGTTCATGTGGTATTTGCTTTTCCATTCTGTGATACTTAAGAGGATGATGGTCTTCAGGTTCATCCAAGTTGTTACAAAAAGTATTAGTTCGTTATTTTTTTTAGTAGCTGAGTAATACTCCGTGGTGTATATATACCACATTTTATTAATCCACTCATGTGCTGATGGGCACTTGGGTTGTTTCTACATCTTTATGATTGTGAATTGTGTGCTGTAGGCATTTGGGTACAAGTGTCTTTTTCATAGAATGTCTTTTATTCCTTTGGGTAAATACTTAGTAGTCGTATTACTGGATCAAATGCTAGATCTACCTTTGAGGTCTGTCCATGTTACCTTCCACAGAGGTTGAACTTGTTTGCTGTTCCACCAGGAATGAAAAGTGTTCCTTTCCCTCTGTATGTACACCAGCACTGTTGGTTTGTGATTTTTGTATAAAAGCCATTTTCACTGGAGTTAGGTGATATCTCACAGTGGTTTTCATTTGCATTTCCCTGATGATTAGAGATGTTCAGCTTTTTTCATATGTTTGTTGGTCATTACCTTCTTTTGAAAAGTTGCTGTTCATGTCTTTTGTCCACTTTAGAATGGGGTTGTTCGATCGATGTCTTCTTGCTGATTTGCGTAAGTTCTTTTTTTCTGACAGTAGCTGAGTTTTCAAATTTTTTCTGCTCATAAATGACTCCAAAAAAGCCCACATGTGATAGCTAACACAGCTGTCTACAGGCAGTGTTGAGGCCATGGTATGCCTCTCCAACAAGAGGCACTGCTCAGAATGTCCCATTCTGGGGTGGGGCAGGAGAAAGGGTGGTTGCTCTATCTCTCCATCAGGGCTGCTGGCTCCAGGGTGGCCCCTGGGACTGCTAACTGACAGCTCAGGATTCCCAAGACTGCTTATTGTTTGGTGTATTGGGGGATATGCCTCCCATGTGCCGGCCCCGGGAGGGGGGCT
>NW_003852543.1:2564714-2601457 GCF_000181295.1 Otolemur garnettii | reverse complement strand
GGGGGTGACTAGAGCATGGTGCTGGCAGCCCTCAGCCTTGTTCTGTGGGTACTGCAGGGGTGGAGAGGTGAGGGCCCCCACCCCCAGGACATAGAAGGCGGTACTGGATAGGAACCTATCCCAGAGAGTTGGCTGTGGTCCGCCTGAAAAAGAACTGAACCCTGCTTTCCCAAAGGGAGGCCAGCTCAGCTGGGCAGTCACTAGGGGCCAGGATAGGCAGGCCAGGCTCAAGCCCAGCCCCAGTGTGAGAAGGGGCAGAGTTAGATGGCCATGGGATGAATGTGGACAGGGTGAGGTGAGTACACGGGCAGGTAGGCAAGCATGCGGCTTAATGCCTGGGCTTCAGAAGGCAAAGCAGCCTTCCTTGGGGTGGCTCACGAGGTCCAGGTTGGGTACGCAGGTGTACTGGATCATGGGCAGAGGTCCGCATGTCAGCACGAGCAGCTCCTCCTCCAGGGATGGACGGTGATCCCAGATCATTTTCTCATTCACAGAGCCCTGGCTGTAGGCCCAGGCTTTGGGGGCTCTGTCCATTGTGTACCGGGGCTTAAAAAGGGGGGAATGTTGCTTTTTTCCTTCTCTTCCTCCCTCCTTCTCTCCCTCCCTCCTTTCTTCCCTCCCCTCCCCCCTCTCGTCCTGACTTCCTTTCTCCTTTCTTTCCTCTGCTTTCCTTGAAAAACACGTGGAGCTGCTTTTCACCATCATCTGAAACACCACAGTTGTCAACTGGAGCTCTGAGGATTAGTGTCATACAGTATCCCCAGTTACATGTATGGGACAGGCCATTTTCTGCTCCAGCAGCCTGAACATTCCAGTGGTTGGTCACCCACATGGCTGTCCCCAAGAGTTCATCCAGTGCCAGGCAGGCTGCTGTGGCTCCAGGGCTTTTTGTGAAAGAGATAAGGTAGAATGATTTCTCTACTGGTAGAAGGAGAAAGATGGCGGATAACACGTGGGAATAAAAGCCTGCTTTGTTGGCAGCCTCTTGGAGACCTCTGCCTTTGTACCTTCCTTTCAAGACAGTGCAGCTTCTCTCCTGCTTTTCCTTGGAAACAGAGGAAAGAAAGTTTGAGCATTGTATAAACATCAGCCCCCCAAAATCTCCTGCTCCTGGAGAGGGAGATAAGGTAGGCAAAAGGGCTGGGAAGAATGTTTATTCTGCTGGGCTGTGGATCCAAGCGTGCTGGAGATCTTTGGTGGTGCCCAGTCCCGTTTAGAAAATGTGAAGGCATCATTCAGCATTGAGCTACAGCAGCCCCACAAAAGACCCATCTTACACTGACAATCAGTAAATGAAGGAGGACCTGAGAGTGACCTTTCTATGATGGAACTAAGGGTATCTCAGTGGGTTCTATTCCTTCTTAAAAAACAAAAAACAAAAAGAAAGAAAGAAAGAAAGAAAGAAAGAAAGAAAGAAAGAAAGAAAGAAAGAAAAGTGTTCCTGGAATTTTGAAGAGGAGACTCTGGTTGGGTTTTGGCAGCTTGTGGCAAGGTTGATGTGAGGAAATAGCTTTCCCAGCTGTTAACTTCTTAAACCAAATTTCTTCACAAGCTGAACCTTTAGCCCTCATTATCAGTCAGAGCATATCTTTGTAATTTGTGTGTGCAGAGGGGAAATATAACCCTAACATGAGACAGCTATGTATATAAAAAGTGTTAGGAGCGGCATTTCCCCCACAATGACAGCATTGCTTCTGTGGTGGTGGGAAGGATGGGAAGATGGGAAGGTTGGAAAGGTGTATAATTTTGGGACCCTGGCCTTTTAAAATTGCAAGAATAGTAGCAGAAATCTTTTTTCTTTTTAAATAAATTAAAGAGGGATTACCAGCCATATTTGTAGAATGCCATCTGGTTTCCATGTATTTCCATAGACAAAGTTCTCTGATTTGTAAGAAGGGTGGATTAAGTCTGAGTTTTGGAGTTATAGGCCTATCTCAAGCTGTTACTCCACATCTAGAGGAACCACAAGAATTAAAAACTTACATGGAATTGTTAGTAAAGAGGACATGGCATGATTCTCCTTTTAATTCTCAGAGTGATTTCTCTCTGAAAACCTCATAAGCCACAAATTCTGCACATTACACACATATCCATATGCTCTTCCTTCATGATATGGTACAAGTGGACATGCTGAAAGTCACTGGATGTAACAGTATAGCCAATGAGAAGGAAAGGAATTGCTCAGTTCTAGTTGAATGCGCTCAGAATCAGGATACTTTTTCTAAGAAAGATATGAAACTTAAGCCAAAATTCAAGGTTCCTTAAGTTTTGTTTTTTCTTTTTTAATTCACAACCTTTCTCTTTAGCTGTGGATTTTGCTTTAGTGTTGAGCCAGGAGAAACTAAGGGCACTGGGGAATTCTTAAGGATCCTTAATATGTTGTGTGTTGCCAGAGTCCAAAGTAGGTTTCTCTACTGAAATAAGGAAAATGAGGCTTCTTCCATTAGCATATTAGGAAAATGGAGATACATATATATATATATAGAGAGAGAGAGAGAGAGAAAGAGAGAGAGAGAGAGAAAAAATGAATATATATATGTAGAGAGAGTCTCCATTGCCCATTCTAGAGGCTAGAGTGCCATGATAGCAGCTTAGGTCACAGCAACTTCAAACTCCTGGGCTTAAGGGATCCTCCTGCCTTAGCCTCCCAAGTAACTAGGACTATAGTCACCTGCCACAATGCCCAGCTAATTTTATAAATAGACACACACACACACACACACACACACACACACATATATATACATATTTTAGTGGAGATGGAGTCACACTCTTGCTCAGGCTGGTTTCAAAGGCCTGAGTTCAAGGGATCCACCTGCCTGATGTCTCCTAGTGTGCTACCATTACAGGAGGGTGTATTTTTAGACACATCCATTGAAATGAATATTGCCCTTTTAAGTAGTCATTTTTAAGAACATATTTTTCTTGATTCTATTGCTTAAAAATAGTTCCTACAACTTTGAATTATCTTCAGGAACAGTTTGAATCAAATCACAGCTTGTCGCACACACTATGTTTGATCTTGAATAATACTCTCTGGCTTGATCATTCATCTTATTCACTAAATGTGTCCCAGTATGTTTGTTGGATTCATGTATTCAAAAGCAGCTATCAGGAGTTGCTTTCGTGGCATGCTGCCATACTAGGCACCTTGGAGAATATTAAGAAATGGGTATGAACCCTGTCTGTGCCAACAGAGGTCACATTTTGGAGGAGGAAACATCTAAATGAATATGTGTGGTGTGGTGTGTAAGGAGGGGTGATCAACTCACTTAACCTGATGGAAGGGTGTGGGAGACTTCACAGGGGAGGTGTTACTCAAGATGTTTCTTGAAGAATGAGTAGTCGCTGGCAAGTTACACAGTGAAAGTCCAAGAACAAGTAGAGCAACCATGTGTTGTCCTAATTACAATCAGTTTCATGTGAAATAGAAGGTGGCAGGAGATAAAATTTGAGAAGAAAGCAAGGCCTGTATGAAGAATGGCTTTTTGCCAGGCTAAGGAATTTGGACTCTTAAAATATATATGTATATACATTATATCACTCTAGAGTAATGCAGGAGGGCAACAAAAATAACCATTTCAAATGTGGATGGATGAAGGTCCCATTGGGTGTCATGGCTAGACCTCATTAGAGAGGTCTGCTGAAAAGTATAGAGGTCATTAGTCTTCATGGGACTCTTAATGCCTTTGGAAGGGGAGATCACCCACAGAGAGAACAAGCAGAAGAGATGAGAGAAGAATGAAGGGTATAACCTCAAGATAATGACAGCTGAGGGCTCCAGAATGAGAAGCCTGCACAGCACACCAAGGGTGGGCTAAGTGCTGGGCGGTGGCCTAGGGGAGAGGTGTCTACTGATGGAGAGAGGGCAAATAAAATCATAACTGATTCTGAAAATAAAACCCACCCTCAAAGGATAAAGATTTCTATCACTAGGGGCATGCAAAAGAATATGCCTCTTGCTCCTGTGATGGAAGTTTTATGGCTGTAATTGTTTAGTGGTTGCCTAATTTCCTTTAAATTTTTTTCATTTAAAGTAATAGAGTTAAGAATCTCTTTGTTAAAGTAGCACACAAGGTAGATTAGCTAAGGTGAAGATGGAAGGAAACAATGGCAATCCTAAAAGCATGTGTAGGCCCAGGCAACTAGCGAATCCTCACGGGAACCTGTGGAGAGGTTCTGTTATCATCTCCATTGGAAAGGACCCACAGCCAGGAGGTCGCAGCTGGGATTTGAACAGTCAACACTCTAAAGAATATGCTTAGTCTTTTCTGATCTCGCCAGCATCTCCATAGCTTACTACTGAAAAAGGATTATTCACGAAATGAGATTTAGCCTCCAGAGCACATTTCTGAAACCCAGAGGGTTTTCTCCTTTGAGGGTAAAGGAGAAAGAATGTGTTTTTGGTAGTAGGAGACTATTTAAAAATTGGTGCTTGTTTGAAAATAGTTCTATGTCACAACTAGTGGAAAAATGGCCTAGGAACATTTCCTGGGTAAAAGTCAACCCTTGAGGATCTGGCACTATTAAGTAGGAGGAAAATATCTCTGTTAATTACCTTGTAAAAAGAATGCTCTTTTGACACTCTGGAATTTCCTTCTGTGCAATGATTTCTTTTAACCCTAAATTTTATGAAATACTAGATTTTAGAGACTGAAAGCTCAAAGTTCACCCTTCCTTTTTCAATATTAAAAAATTTTTTTTGGGTAACAATTCATGTTTGTCATTCAGATATATTTCTCTGTATTTTTACTGCTTATTCATTGAATGTGTTTACTTGTAACTTGTTTTCTGCATTCTTTCTTTTTAAAAAATGTGATGAAAGTGAAACTTTTACATTATCAATATGTTTTATAAAATTTACATACAATAAAATTCACCTTTCGGGGACAGAAAAAAAAAAAAAGAAAGGGGAATGTTGGTTCCTCAGTTCCTCCAGCTCAAGCCACAGCAGAAGTCCTCAGTCTACCAAAGATTCCATAGGAAGAAGTTGTGAAGAACACGAAGGAGCAGGATTCCAGCAGAGAGCAAGTCCCAAGAGGGTTGGAGTCCAACAAGAGGGGCAAGTGGGGTGGATTCTTTCTCCCTGCCCCACATCTCTGACAGACAGTGAGCTCCGGAGCTGCTTCTCCTGAGGTTCCTGAATTTTAATTGTCCTTTGTTAACTAAAAACCACTTCTCAGTTTCACCTTTTAGTAACAGAAGTTGGGAAGCAGTTGCCTCTTCTAACCCTAAAAGTCCCTGAATTTGTGGACCTTAATCCTTTCCACCCTGCTTGCAAACTAGTCACTTCTTTTCTAACCCCATCTCCTTCTTATAGTGCCTTGTCAAACACGCAATGTCAACATTGCAATGTCAAGAGCAGCCAACATGCAATATCAACCTTGCGTCTTCAGCATCTTCTTCTGGAGGGATGAGTTCATCAGGTGTGCCATCTGCAGGTAACAGCTTCGTCAAATGTTTGCCTCTTTATAACATAACCTCCTTTTGTTCAGCTTTGGCCAACAGCATCCTCCCTGCTCCTCCTAGTGCTGAGGCCAGTACACCTCCTTTAGTTTTTTATTTCATTAGCTACATTCTTCCAGTATCTTCCATGATAGGCTAGGTAACAATCCTCCAAATAACTCTTAACATAACAATGTTCATAACAATGAAGTTTTAAAAATTTCTCACTTAAGCTACCTGCACTTGGAAAGCAACTTACCTTCTCAGTTTATAGGTCTCTGGATCAAGAGGAACCACATGTTGACTAGATGCGGGGACCACTGTGTTTGCTCCAGGGACCTGGACTTGATGCTGGGATGATATGGGGTTTGATTGCCTCCCTGGAGGAGTGGAGAGTATATTTTGCCTGTGGGAGGGACAGGGTACAGATTTGTTACTCACTAGCTTGGCTCACAGGTGACTTTGGGTGTGTGGTCTCTTGGGGATATCTGGGATAGCACTTCCCTCTCCCAAAGAGTCAGGAGTGAACTGTTTTGTCCAGTGGATTGTGGGTAGAAGTTACATAGGTCCCTTTCAGCTGGAAGCTTTATTGATATAGAAGGAAACATGCCCTTTCTGTTGGGCACAGGTGCTCGGAGTTTCAGTACCCATCTTATGGCTGGGAGGAGACAAGATTTAAAAAAAAAAAAAGATAGGTGGATAGAAAATTAGAAAGAACCTGAGTTCCCAGGGTAGAGCCATCAAATTAGATTTTGGGACTTCTTCCTCCATGCTTCCTGTGATGTGAGAAAGCAAAGCCCTTATTCACTGCATTTGGTTGGATGTTGGGCCTTACAGCTGCACAGGTGTGGCAGACAGAATAATGGCTTACCAAGATGTTTATGTTTGAATCCCCAGAACCTGCGAATGTGTTGTCTGGGCAAGAAGGAATATTGATGATGTGATTAAGTTAAGGACTTTCCTGGATTACCCATGTGAGCCCAATATAAACAAGTCCTTTTAAGAGGGAGGCAAGAGGGTCCAAAGAAGAGGAAAAACAGAAGCAGAAATTGAAGTGATGCATTTTGAAGACAGAGGATGAGGCCAGGAGTCAACAGAGGGTACTTCTAGCAGGCATCCTCTAGAAGCTAGAAAACCCAAGGAAAGGGATTTTTTTCCCCCTGGAGCCCCCAGAAGGAATCCAGTTCTGCCAGCACCTTGATTTTAGCCCCACAGAGCCACTGTGGACTTCTGACCTCCAGAATTGTAAAAGAATAAATTTGCACTATTGTAATCCACTTGGTCTATAGTAATTTGTGCAGCCTCCCAAAGCTATTAATATAGACATAGGTTGATAGCCACCAACCTAACGACAATAGACCACACTCACAGGGTCATCTCCCCAGCAGCGAGTCTTTGGAAGGGAAGAGCTAATATGTTTTTGCGAATTTAAAAGGAGAATCAATAAAGCAGTTAGAGAGAGGAAAGGATATTTTCCACTTAAATTATAACATTTCCTGCTGGCAGAACAACAAAGTAAAGGAGGTTCTTGAGAGCCAGTTTAGTATTGAAGTTGATTACCTTGTTCTGTCTGAAGCCCTCAGCTACCCTGGACTGCCAGCCTGGGCGACCTCCGGATTACAGCGATATTAGGGTTCATTGGAGAGCCCAGTTTGGGCGTGGGTTTGAGCTGAGGTGCAACTGAGCTGGGGCCAGAGCCTGTTCAGGACATCTTGCATCTTGGGAGCCAGGCAAGGTAGCTGGTACGGAAGCCCCTGTCGACTCTGGGGGCCGGCACTCTCTTCAGGGATTTAATACTTGTCTCTTGTGGCCCACAAGCCTGGAGAGACAATTGACTCTCCCGGGCAAGAAGGTAAGGTTTGCTGTTCCTCCAAAGCTCAAGAAGAGACTGAGGTAGGAGAGCCACCCGCCGGACCTCTCTTCAGTGGCGCCCTGGGAGTGGGGTCAGCGCACGGTAGGACCGGGGAGGGGACAGGAAGGTGAGGAGGGCGGAGACTGGCCTGCCGGGGTGGAGATAAAGAGGCGTGCCTCGAGGCCCCACCTGCGGAGCTCGGAGGAGGCGGGGAGGGACGCCGGCCCCACTAGCCACCCGGCAGAACCAGAGGCCAGAGCGCGATGGAGCCGGAGCCCGACCTGGGGCTCGGGGACTCGTCCCTGCACCGCTACCTGGACGGCGAGTTCTGGACCCTCAAGAACGAGCTGCGCAGGCTCCTGGGCGGCTGCCCGCTCTTCCGGCACAGGTACCGCGCCGCTGCCACCACCCCAGCCCGCGCGCGCTCGGGGTCGGCCGGGCGTGGCCCCTCGGTCCCGGCGCCTCTCTGCGGACACCGGCCGGGGCGCCTGGGGAGAGGGCGAGGTGGGGAGTGTGCTGCTCCCGAGAGGCAGGCCGGCTCCTCACCTCCGCAGATGATGCGCTATCCTGCCCAGATGTGTGGGAGCAGCCGGCCGCAGCCGACTTCCTCGGGCTGCAGGGCGGGGTGTCCCTTGCCTCGTGAGGTCCCTCCCACGCGGAGTCGCGGCGAGAGGTGGGCCTGGCGGTGGCAGGCGCGGCGCTCGGGCAAGATCGGCCTTCTAAACCTCAGTTTGTCGAGTCTCCGCCCTGCGGAAAAGGGACTGAAAAACCAGAGTCGGGTGGGCGAACAGGGACGGACTGGCCCTGCCCGGGGTGAGCCGGGCGTCGGGGAGTGGGCAGACTCCCAGGGGCCTCTCTGCGTCCCCGCGCGCCCAGTGGGCCGCGGAACAGCAGCGGGGATAGTTTTGTTGCAAGAGGGACTCAAGTCCACGGTGTCATCTGATGCCACTACAGCCCTGAGAAGTAGGCAGTGAGGTTAGGGCAGCGCAAGTTTGGAGATGGAGAAAATGGCCCAGTCATTGGCCAGTCAGGACTACAACTCAGCACTGTTAGGTTACTGGGGGCTCTTTAGCCCGTGTTCCGCTGGGGAGCTGATTCCCTTTTCAGGCAGTCTGAAAAAGCGCAGTTAGAGCCATGCTTTGGAGTTTTAGCTTAGGAAAGCCTTAAAAAAAAAAATGCCAGTGTATTCCAGTTAGCCGGTGCCAGTTAGTCCGCATTTAATCTACCTCCCAAGTATGAGCTGGGCTGAGAGAGGAGGAGATGGCTTGAAAGTCAGGCAGCCTGGGGAGGAATCCCGGGTTCCTGCACTGGGGTGACGACATAATGGGCAAGTGGGGGCTTCGGGAAGTTGAAAAGTGAGATATGGGGATGGCGGGTGTATTCTCAAGGGAGTTTCCCCTTCACTTTCCCGCTGTCCCACACGTAGAGGCTCAAGTCATGGTTCTCAAAATGTGGTACAGGGACCCCTGGGGGTATCCATTTCAGAAGGTTCATGAATTTGAAACTATTTTTATAATAATAGTAAAATGTTATTGGCTTTTTTCCACTCTCATTCTCTCACTAATGTACAGTGGCAGTTTCCAAAGACCACATGATGTCTGTTATTCCTTTGGATAAAATGTAGAAGCAGAGATGAGAATTCTGCTGTCCTCAATTAAGGCAGACATTAAAGAGATTTTTTAAAAATAGAGAACAATGCTACTCTCTTTCCTAATTTACTTTTCTTTTTCGTTTTGGGAAATAGTTATTTTCATAAAAACACTTGATATTTTACTGTTATTTTTAAACTGATTAATAACTCCTTGAACATTTTTCTGTGACAATTTCAATGTAATGACTATCAATGGTTATAACCATCCACATAAAAGCTCTTTGGGGGCCTCAATAATTTTTAAGAGTTCCTCAGACCTGTAAGTTTGAGAAGCTGGGGCCGGCTGCTCCCACTGCTGCTTTAAATCATACTGAGTTCTGTTGCATCCATTTACACAGAAATCTCCTATGTGCCTCAGGGTTTTTATTTATTCCTAGGCTATCACCTGTTTGCTTTTTCAGTTTGGATAACTTTAGTTTAAAATGTGGCACAAAATTCTAATATCCAAACTGTGGATTTGGGCTAAGTAGAAGCCACTTCCTGGTGGACATGAGGACCTGGATTGGAAAGCTGGCCCGGGGGTTTATTTCTGTGTGACCACCCTGTGTGATATTTTTTCTCCCTCACTGAGCTTACATGGGCTCATTCACAGAACAAGAATAATACCTGTGCTGCTGGGTTGTTGAGAAGCTTAAATGAGAAACTTTTGAGTGGGTGTTCAGGGGAGACTGGTTGTGGTAGGACAAAAACAACAACAAAAAACCAAAGAACACAAGAAAGCCTCCACCAAAAACAGAAAAGAAGAAAAAGCAAAAATCCCATTACCTAAACAAACACTTCTATCCTTTGCAGTTCTTGTTTATTTATTTCACAATTTCAGAGTTGTGATAATGGCTTACACAACATATTCCTCTCCAAAGGGTGAAGGAGTCTGATATCCATCTATTTGAAAGATTACATTGTACTCTTAGATTCTCAGCCCATGTTAGAAGACAGTGATCTTTATTTCTGGATGTTTTACGTTCTGCTAATGTAAAATGCCTTGTAGAAGACCAGATAAAACTTCCCTATTCCCTGAGACAATGTGAGACCTCCTGTGGGCTCATCCCCACCTTACCCCAAACAGGGCTTTGCAGTTAAAGTTGGGGTGTGCATGCGGGGAGGGTATGGCAACACTGTTGTGCTCTGTGTGTGTACTGTGGGAAGTTTGCACAGGGCCGGATATTCCCACAACACAGCACAGTTTTTGAAGACAGGAGCTTGTGCAATTTCCTATGCACACGCAGGTGGCTGCCCCCCTCAGAACAGGGTTTCATCCCTAGAATGGTGGCCATTGGCTATAAGGAGCCATGTCCATGTCCAGCTTCTGAGGAGTGGCTTGCTCTCTCTCCCAGAGTCGAGCTTTCCAGGCAGAGTCCTCACTCTTTAACTCTGTTGGAGTCCTCCCTGTCCCAGTTTATGTCCCATCAAATGTGTAGTCAGGAGGATCCTGGGTGACTTGGGGCTCGTCAGTGGGGCTTGCAACATCTGAAATGAGATAAGCTTTTAAAACACTTTTGAGTTTATTTATTGGCAAATGGAAGCTCTTTCATGAGCTCTCTCCCCGGCTGGTGAGTGGATGTGTTTATGTAGAGCCATGGTGTACATTCCTCAGCCAGACAACCTAAATAGCCCTTTTGGACAGTTCTGCTCTTCCCAGACCTCCTCACACCTTCCACAAGGCTTCCCTCTCCAGCTCCCACTTGTTGCCCCCAGCTGCTTCCCCTCTGCCTTCTTTCTCTTCACTTCTCTATCTTCAGTGTTTCCCCTCAGTCTTATTTATACACACATGTGTTTCACAAATGTACTCTCTGTCTGTACAGTCAAATGCTATGGAAAACTCAAAAGTTTCCCAAAGTGTTGCTTTTCCTGACCACTTAAAAAGAAATTGGAGTAAAATACATATAATATAAAATTTACCATCTTCATATCATATGAAATTTACTATTATCAAGCATATGGATCAGTGGTATTTAGTATGTTGTTGAGGATATATCACCACCACCTAGGTCGACAACTTTTTTTATTCTCCTAAACTGAAATTCTGCATCCATCCAATGCTAACTTCCCACTCCCACCTCCCCAGCCCCTGGCAACCTCCTTGCATTTCCTGTCTCCGTGGATTTGACTACTCAGGGCACCTCATGTGACTGAACTCATCCAGCATTTGTCCTTGTGGGACTGGATTATTTCACTTAGCATAATGTTATTGAGGTTTATCCATGTTGTAGTGTGAATCAGAATTTCTTCCCTTTTTAAGGCTCAATAATATTTCATAGAATGAAGTAATTATTATGAAAAAAGACCACTTTTTTTTGTTTGTTTGTTTTTTGAGACAGAGTCTCACTTTGTCACCCTTGATAGAGTGCCATGGCACCAAAGGTCACAGCAACCTAAAACTCTTCAACTCAAAGAGATTCTCTTGCCTCAGCCTTCCTGGTAGCTGGGACTACAGGCACCTGCCACATGCCCTGCTATTTTTTAGAGACTGGGTCTTGCTTTTGCTCGGGCTGGTCTTGAACTCCTAAGCTCAGGCGATCCACCCATCTTCACCTCCAGGACTGCTAGGATTACAGTGTGAGCTGCTGTGCCTGGCCCTCGACCATACTTTGATTGATTATTCACTCATCTGTTGGTGGACATCTGAACCCCCATGTTCAATACTTTAGTGTGGCTCCAGGCTCTTTGTCTACTTTTTCTGTTTTTCAGTGAGTTCATGTACACATATGAACATTATTTGATATTAATAAGATCTTACAATGTGTTTTGTTCTACAGCTTGCTTTTTTTACAATTTAACTCTTATTTTCATTGATGTAATGTATGAATATACTTAATAAAATCGTACGGTGAGATTTGTCATTTGGAATGACAGCCACCCCCGTCCCTCTTCTCTTCAGCTCTCATTTCCTTTCCTCATGGGCAACCACTATCAATTCTTTTTCTTCATTTATCTGTTACTTACCCCCCTAACCCTAATAACATGCATCAAAGGCCACCTCTCAGTTATATACTGGTTTACATCATGGAAAATGAAGGTTTCTCACCATAGCACCACACTCCTTCTCCTATTCTCTGAAAATCAGTGTATCACCATTTTTATTTAAATGACCATCCAGCGTTCACCCTATTTGACCCTATAAATATTGTCCCCAGCCATGGCTCATGTTGTACCACATTTAATTTCCTGTCTGTTATAATTTTTTATTTCTCTGGAGATAATTATCCCCTTTATTTATTGACTTAGTTTTCTATAAACCCATCACTCACTGACCTCCACACTAGATAGATACGAGGTAGGACAGACCTATCACGGGACAGAACAGAACCCTACTCAGTGTGGTCAAACCTGTCAGGAAATTCATGGGTCCACTCCTTTTGGCACCCTCATGGTCACGTTGATCCTGGAGCCTGTCTACCTATCTCTTCACCATCATTTTGCATATTTTGAAATTTCCTTTGCATCTCTTGTGGTCCAGTCATTGTTTTTCCAAGCTTTCTCTTTCTTGGTTGCCCTTAGTAGAGGCTTAGGAAGGACCACATTCTTTAATGCTACTCCTGTTGAGAGGTGTGGTTTGTGTCCCCTCCTCTTGAATCTGAGAAGCTTTGTGACTGCTTTGCCCAACAGAATATGGCTAAAGTGACAGTGTTCCCTTTCGGCACTAAAGAGTCTGGCACCTTCCACTTTCTGTCTCTGGAGGCCCTGAGCTTCCATGTAAAAAGTTCTACTAGCCTGTGGCTGCCATGCTGTGAGGAAGCCCAAGCTAGTCCATATAGACTAGTGATTTTCAACCACTGTGCCCTGGTACACTGATATGCCATGAGGAGATCTTAGGTGTGCCATAAAAATTTTAAGACCATTAATTAAATTATTTTCTAAAGAAGTGCAAAGCATAGGTAAGTATATTCTTTTCTTTTACTCTTTTTTTGATAAATCTAATTTAAATGTGCCATGGAAGTTTAACTATAGGTTTAAGTGTGCTGTGAGATAAAAAAAAAAAAAAGGTTGAAAAACACTGATGGAGAGGGGCTACATCAGATGAAGTTAAGAGATGCTAACATTCTCAACTGCTCCAGCCCCTTAGCTGTTCTGAGGTGGGACCCAACACATTGGGAAGCAGAGTGACAAGCTATCCTTACTTCTTTCCTGTCCAGATTCCATAGGATAATAAGACTTGCTTTAAGCTGATAAGTTTTGGGTACATTCCTACATAGCCATAGATAACCAGAATGGTCTCTCATTTAATTTTTTCCTGAAAAAGGGTAACTGCGAATTAACTTTTTGAGATCATTGAGATGTTCATGTCTAAAAATATTTCTTATACATCTGACTGTAAGTTTGGGTATAGAATTCTGGGTGGAAAAAATTTCTCTCCTATTTCAGAGGCATCATGCCATTTCTTTCTTGTATCTAATGCTACTGTTAACAAATTTGACTGCTTCTGTGGCATGACCTTTTAGATAAGACATTTTCTTCCTTCCTTCTGGAAGCTTCTAGGAGTTTCTTTTTAGCACAGGTGTTATGGAATTTCATGATGGGGTGGCTTGACATGGGCCTTTTTTTCTTTCAGTGTGTTGGGTATGCAAAGGGCTTTTTAAATATGGGAACTCATGTTCTCTAGTTAGGTGTATTGTTTTTTCATCTGGAACTCCTTTTGCTCAGATGTTGGACCTCCTTGCCTTGTTCTCTAATTTTCTTACCCTTCTTTTGTTATTTTTGATTTCTTTATATTTTTGTTCTACTTCCTGGGAAGATTTTCTCAACTTTATCTTCCAACTCTTCTTGAGCTACTTTAAAATTATCTGCTGTCATATTTTGATTTTTCAAAAGTTCTTTTAAGTTCTTTCTTTTTTAATAGTGTGTGTTCTTAATTTCTGCTTACAGAATCTCTTATTTCAGAGAATATATGGTGGTAACTTTGGAAGGCTTGCTTTCTGTTCTCTACTTTGCTTTTGTTTCCTTTGCATTCCTGTTCTCCTTTTGTACTTTTGGCCTCTGTATTTGAGGCTTTCATTGAATGTCTAGTTGGCCTTGGGTAGTCATAATATGAGCAAAATGAGTAGTATGGGTAGAATACTGATTACAAAAGGGCAGGGTTTGTGGGACACAGGGTTTCTTAATCATAGTGTAACCTCATTTGGCAGGTCAGTATTAATGTTTTGTTTGGGACGGGGTTAATTTCTTCAGTAATGAATCTTAGTTTTCTGAGAAACAGGTGCATGGAGAACAAAGGACAGGTCCTAGTCCTTTGGCCAGGATCTTGGAATCACACAGGGGAAGGGACTGTGAGTGCAGTTCCTTCTAACACAAAGCGAGGCTGGTGAGGAAATTGTGCTCTTTCTTAAGACAGTGAGTGGGCTTCCACCTGCTGAAAAATGGTTCTATGCCCAATTTTGTTAGATGCAGTCACTTTATGCCATCTTCTGAGATGTTGTCTAAGGTTTCTACAATATGGAGGCCACTTCTCATGGGTGACAGAGCCCTGCACGTTGGCAAGCGGGGGGCCCTGGGAAAGAGGGTCTTCCCCTGGCCTCAGTGCAACCTCACTGTTGCCCTCCTGCACCACCCTCTCCTGACAGTAAACCCTCATGCTTCATTGAGCTTGGGGAAGGGGGCTTTGGAGACCAACTTGCCCATTTGTAAAGAAGGGAGCAAAGGCTCACAAAGGAGAAGTGACTTCCTATGTGAGGCTTTAACAGAGAAGATTTTCTTTATTAAAATGTATATGCTGGGTGTAGTGGCATGTTCCTGTAATCTCATTTACTGTGGAGGTGGAGGCAGGAGGATTGCTTAAGCTCAGTTTGAGATTAGCCTGTGCAACATAGTGAGACTTGTCTCAAAACAAGAAAACAAACAAACAAACAACAACAAATATCAATGTGGGCTATGGAGTGGCTTGGAGTGGAATAAGATCTCTGGTCTTCTGATTCCTAAAGTGGTTATTTCCAGTGTGTTTCTTTGGAGTATGATGGGGTGTGTTAGTTTACTAGGACTGCTGTAACAGAGTACCCCAGACTAGGTAGCTTAAATAACAGAAAATGATCATCGTAGAGTTCTGGAGGCTAGAAGTCCAAGGTCAAAGTGTTGGCAGGGTTGGTTCCTTCTGAGGGCTATGAGGGAGACTCTGTTCCAGGTCTGACTTCGAATTCTGTTCCCATCTATCTTCAAATTCTTCCTTTTTATAAAGACACTGGTCATATTGGGTTAGGGCCCACTCTAATGACCTAGTTTTAGTGATATCTTCGGTACAACTCTTATCTCCAAATCCAGTCACGTTCCGAGGTGCTGGGGGTTAGGGTGACAACATTTGAATTTGGGTGGGGGCACAATTTAGCTTGTAGCATGTGGTGAGCATTACATAGTAAGAACATGAACTTGTAGCATGTGTGTGCATGTTTGGGTAAAAGAGAGTTTTATGAATTTAAGTTGGAACTCCTCACCTCTGCTCTTAATTGGAACATCCTCTCTCATGAAATGCTGGATCTCCAAGCCCAGCATGGCATCCTTGTTGAGTGGGAGCTCAGAGTGTGTGCTGACTAGATGGGCAGGAATGAAGACACAAGAAATAGAAAGCCTTGGGCCAGGAAGGGACATCTAGGGAATTTAGTCTAAGCAACCTCTTTTTCTTTTTTTTTTTTGGGAAGTAGAGTCTCACCATGTCACCCTTGGTAGAGTGCTGCATAGCGTCACAGCTCACAGCAACCTCAAACTCTTAGGCTCAAGTGATTCTCTTGTCTCAGCCTCCTGAGTAGCTGAGACTATAGGTGCCTATTTTTTGGTTGCAGTTGTCGTTGTTGTTTAGCAGGTCTGGGCTGGGCTCGAACCCACCAGCTTCAGTGTATGTGGCTGATGCCGTACTCACTGAGTAGGCACTGAGCCTAAGCAACCTCTTATATGTTGTTTCCTTCCACATTGTTCCATACACCTGCTCAGAGGAGCATGTCGAAGGAGCCAAGGCTGGTGGTTGTTCAAGTGTCTGCCACAAGGTGAGAGAGGGAAGAGGCAGGGGGATTCTTGCACATTTTCTTGCTTATTAGTCTCACAAGCCTGCAAAGGGCAGCATTTTTCGAGGTCCTTCTCAGGCTTCATGTCCCTTTCCTGTGTAGTAGAGAGACAGTTAGCAGGACTTTCCATCCTGAAAGTAAACACAGCAGGAGAGACAAAGGGTCCCAGGTTTGGGGCCACTTTTGCTATCTCCTCTTATGTGAATCCACCAGCTAAAACCATGACAGTGTGTGGATTTTTAAAAAGTCACAAGAGATCAAAGCATGTTTTTAATATGGACAATTCTGAGATTAAATTAAAAAAATAGTACTATCATGTGGTCCAGTAATTCCACATCTGGGTATATATCCAAAAAGAAATGAAATCAGTATGTCAAAGAGATATCTGCTTTTTATATATTTGGTGAGCATTTCCTCCCAGGTCTAGGCATTGAGACAATTACTATAGTGATGCTTTGTGCTCTATATGACTGTATTCAAGGGCACTGTCAATCTCTTACATCACTTTTCTCTTAAAAAATTAAATGTACACTAAAAAAGTATTATTAACTATGGACAAAGGAAGTTTTCTTCCCACCCCCCTTCCTTTGGCAAGAAGTTCTGGGGTGATATGTCATTGTAAGATGGGGGGAGTTTGGGTGCCCCCTGGTTCCTTGGGTCCTGATGTCTTTGGGTGGCAGAGCTCCTGAGGACCTTTCTCATCCCACTCATCTAAGGGTCCCAAACACTTCCAGAGCACGGGCAGCGAGAAGAGAGGGACAAGGTGGGTGAGTTTTGGGAATTTTCCCAACTATCTTTTCCATCTCACTAGAGTTTAAGGCTTTCCTATACTCTCAATAATAATAGCATCATAAAATTTATTGAGCACATATAAAGCTAGTGCAAAATAGATTAAAGACTAATATGTAAATCTACTAGAAGAAAACATAAGAGAAAGGCTTTTTGACATTGGTTTGGGCAAATATTTCTTAGATATGACCCCCAAAGCACAGGCAACAAAACTAAAAATAAATGTTTTATACACAGACACACACACAAAGACACATAAAGAGCTTTAATGGACATCGGAAACTAGGACGGTGGGAGGGGCATGAGAGATAAATATCTACCTAGGGAGTACAGTGTACACCGTGCCTATATGATGAGTACACTAAATGCCCCAACTTCAGTATGATGTAATTTATCCATGCAACAAAAAACACTTGTACACCCTAAAATTTTTGAAACAAAAAAAAATTTGTCTAATTAAAAAAATCTTAAATGTAGTTAAAAAAGAAAAAAGATAACCTACCAATTAAAAGCATAATAATCTATTAGCTGTAAAATAAATATATTCCAATTTCAGAGATGTTAAATATGAAAATGTGTATCTAAGAATGACAAAAAACAAAGAACATCGGCACAAATTAAAGGGCTTCTGCACAGCAAAGGAAGCAGTCAAAAGAGTGAAGAGACAGCCTATGGAATGGGAGAAAATATTTATGAACAATATTCCGATAAGGGTTTAATATCCAAAATGTATAAAAGACTCAAATGACTCAAGTGTAGTAAATAACGAAATTAAAAAATAAGCAAATAACCTGAATAGATTGTTCTTGAAAGAAGGCACAAATGATCAATAGGTATATGAAGAACAGCTCGAGATTGTTAACCATCAAGGCAATGCAAATTAAAATCACAATAAGAATTCAGCTCATATCTGTTAGAATGGCTCCTCTCAATGAGAGGAAATAGCAGGTGTTGCTCAGGATGTGGAAAAAAGGAAATCCTTGTACGCTGATGTTGGGAATGTGATTAGTACTGCCATTATGGAAAACAGAGTGGAGATTCTTCAGTAAATTAAAAAATAGTACTATCATGTGGTCCAGTAATTCCACATCTGGGTATATATCCAAAAAGAAATGAAATCAGTATGTCAAAGAGATATCTGCACTCCCAAGCGCACTCCCAAGTTCACCGCAGCATTATTATTCACAATAACCAAGATATGGAATCAATCCAGCATTATTCACAATGACCAAGATATAGAAACAATCCAAGTGTTCATGGATGGATGAATGGGTAAAGAAAATGTCATTTATATACAATGGAATATGAGTCAGCCTTTAAAGAGAAGGAAATTTTGTAATTTGGAGGACGTCATGCTCAGTGAAATAAGCCAGGCGCAGAAAGACAAATACTGATCTCGCTCATGTGTGGAATCTAAAGTTTATCTCGTAGAAGCAGAAAGTAGAATGGTGTGCAGGGTTGTGTGATTCGGGAAAGGTGACCATCACCTCACTCCTGGCCCATGGGAATTGTATCCTAACTCCTTCAGGAAGCCACTCAGGCATGGCCACCTGCTGGCCATGAGAGTTCGTTTAGGCAGTCATATGATCTAATTTTGGTCACTGAACTATGGGAATGGGGGTGGGTAGGTGCTTGCTCCTGGAAAATGCTTTCTTTCTTAGTGGAGAGATTAGTCAAAAGGGCAGAGGGTGCCCTTATTTTGGTCAAGGTGGAGTTTGATTGTGAAGCTAGACCTGCTGCAGCCATTTTCTCACCATGAGGCAAGCCAGCCGTAGAAGGAAGTGGCCCACAGAGGCAGAGTAGGGAGATCTTAAGTTTTGAGCTGCTCTTGGGTACCACTCCTGAAGTCTGGAAGTGCAGCCACCTCTGCTCCCTTATCTCCTTGCAAAGGATTTGTGATTCTCCTCCCTCCTTCTATTCATGTGTATAATTTTTAGTTTTATTTTTATTTACCTTGGACTGAGTGTCCATAGTATCTCTTCTTTTCACGTTCTCTTCTTTGCATCCTCCATTGTGGAAGATGATGAGTTGGCACTGTGGATCCCTGCAGAATTTGATACAGTCATGTTCCACCAAGGACAGCCTTTGGGTGACTAACTGGATTACATTCATACTGTAGATGAAAACCAGGAGCCTCATGTTAATGAAAAAAATTAACAAGGTTTATACTGTGGGAAAAGGAGAGCTATACTGCTCTGTAGGGTAGCAGCCTATTGGGTGGTCATTCCAACAGGCTGGGAAGCAGAGCCCCAGGGAGAAGCCAGGCACTTGTACCTCAAAGGACAGACAAAAGGAACAAGATTTTATATTGCATGAGGTGGTTAAATATACATACTTACCAAGCTATAGGAGGAGTCATGAATATTTATGAAGGAAATCATGCGTTTGGAATTCTGCTTTATATCTCTCCCATTCTGTCATAACTGGGAACTCAGTTTTAAGGTGTTTGTAGGGTCCTCATGGCCAAGTAGGGTCTACTCAGTTAGCAGAGGGCTTAGGATTTTATTTCTAGTTCATACCTGCAAAGCCAGCAGGCTTGACCATCCCATGGGCCAAGCACAGCCTCAGGAGGGAGTCAAGGCCTAGCTACATCCATCTGCCACAGGACTGGGCGTCCCTCCAATGCACACAATGGTTGGGGCTGCAAGTCCATTTCTGTTTCCTCAACTAGCTTCTCATGTGCCATTCCCGCCTTAGTACCTCCTAAAAGCACCCTAAAAATAACCCTCCTTGTTTCAAGCATCAAGTCTGATTGCTAAGCCCATCATTGCCCTGGAGGCTGGGCCACTGTGATGGCCTGAACCCATAAGAGCCACCCTGGATGGTCAATGGCAGCAGGGAAGAGCCATCAGCAGTGTCTGTCAACAGATGTTCACCTAGGGAAGGGACATTTTCGTGTTAGCTTGCAGTCTGTGTTTTTGTCTTGAGAGACTGCATCTGTTTGCATCCTCTGCTCAGGTGGCCTGTTTCTCCCTTCCCTTCCTGCCTGTTGCCTTCCAGTTCTCTCCACCTTACCATCCCTGAGCTGCCCTCCCTCCTGAGGACTTCCTCCCCCTGCCACAGATGGCCACTTCTCCGCATGTGCAGGGCAACCTCGTTCTCACTTTGCCTTCTTGCCCGCTCTAAGCTTATCCTGACAGAACCAAAGAAAGATAGTTGCTGAACCTAGGGCTTTCTCCTGCCAGAAGCAAGCATGCTATCCCCCAGGAGGTGGCAACAGCCCTGGCCACTGAGATTAATGTAAAAAATCTCTCTCTGTTCCATTCTGTGTGGGGATCCTTCCTTCACTCCTGTCTTCCATGTCTGAGCTCTCTGAGGACAGGAATAGCCCAGTTTATTCTAGACCCTTAGTGCTTAGCAGGGCTGGGTGTGTAATGAAAGCTCAGTGGAGGAAACAAAGAAGGACGGAACGGAAAGGCTGGAAGACGGAACATCCCTTCCCCCATGGACACCCTGGAGAGCCTGGGATACGGGGCGTGGATGGCAAGTGCCCCTTAGCAGGCTTTGTTTCTGGTGGAGGGAATTTTTCTTCTTCCTCCCTTTTCTGTCTCCTAAGTCTGTGTTTCTGCAACCTTTGTAGACTTTGCCAGTGAACAACTATATGTCTTCCTGGTTGAGTGACTTCACAACTACAATTCAACCACAGTACTAAGAAAGTCCTCTCAGCACCTTCTGTCTCCTTTGCTGGTTCAGGACCTGCATTCTTTGACAGTTACCACAGATGACTCAACAGTTTCTGTTTTCCATTCACCCCGTTGCACCAGGCTGTGCCTGTGGCTCATGGTTGGGGGAGGGGTGGGCGGAGGCTTTGGGGGCAGGAGGCTGAGCTGTGATCGGCACTGTGGTATTTACTAGAAGGCAGATGGTTTCTTTGCTCTCTTCCTCCTCTGAGAGTTTGTTCTTCACATCCACCTTTCTTTTTTTTTTTTTTGAGATAGAGTCTTACTATGTCGCCCTCCGTAGAGTGCTGTGGTGTTGCAGCTCACAGCAACCCCTAACTCTTGGACTTAAGCGATTCTCTTGGCTCAGCCTCCCGAATAGCTGGGACTACAGGTGCACGCCAAAAGGCCTGGCAGTTTTTTTGTTGTTGTTGATGTTGTAGTTGTCATTGTCGTTTTAGCAGGCCTGGGCCGGGTGGTGCCCTAACCACTGAACATGGGCACCGAGCCACACATCCACCTTTCATTTGCATGAGTGCTGGCAGTGGGTGCATCTCCCTTTGTCATGGAGTTGAGGCATTTTTGATTCTTGCTGCTTTCCATAAGAAGAGATCCTGAAGCAAAACTTCCATTGGGACCAGGCAAAAGGGACAGGTTATTAAAGTGGGAACATGTTGTGAATTCAGGGTTGATTTTGAAGTTCATGTTAGTCCTTCATTCGAGAACATCTGTGCTCCCTGGAATCACACAGTGATCAAGGATATTCCTTGTCGTGAGGGCAGAGTATGTACTTGAAGATGTATTTTCCACTAGGCCAAAAGTGATTTTATGATTTAGATTTTGAGAAAATCAGACATGAACACTGTTTTTAGAGTGTTTCTAGTTGTGTGCCCCCAAATAAGTGGCTGAAGCAAAAATCTTACTCAGTGGAGGTTTATTAAGCCAAAGTTGAGGAGGCACATAGGAAAAAAACACAAACTGTAGACACAACTGGATCTGTTTGTCCAATGGGGAATTGTGAAGTTTCAGTGCTTAAAGGCACACAGAAGAAAAAAGGTAGGGGGTGTGGGGATGGTGAGACAGAATGGTGCCATTTTTTGTGAGGCTCAGGAAAACTTACATTTTACATAAGATGAGGTAAATATTAGAAGAGAAAAAGAGAGTGAAGGCAGCATTGATTATGTAGGTGGCCTTAGGTAGATGGAAGGATGTCTGATCTTGTCTCTGTTCTATGCCTGGGAAGATAAACTTGCAAGTCATTATTAGTATGGAATCTGTGTAGTCTTTACTTTTAGGAGCTAGACACAGCCTGCAGACCTCAAGTCACATCTTTGCTTACAGGTCAGCAGGAATTCCCTTAATGTGTGGGTGCCTAAGGCTTTTCTTTACCTTCTCTTTTTCATAAAGGAGTTGAGTGGCCCTGCGATTTTGATTTTCTTTTTACATAGGCTTTTTTTTCTCTTTTTAATGCACAAAAGTTGTTTTTTTGGTTGTTGTTGCCTTGGTTATTGTTTCTATTTGAAATTAACTTTTTATTTTTAAACAATTTTCAATTCATGAACTAAAATAAAACCCTAAGCTTCCTGCCTACTGAATGGACCCCCCCTTGGCCAAAGAGTAAGGTGACCAGATGACCTGCTTTTGGCGGGACAGTCCCGATTTTTAACAATTTGTCCTGTGTCCCTCAGCATTTTAAAAAAGTCCCGATTTTTGGAAAGAATGCATGACAAGCTAGGGAACAGCGGGAGAATGGGAAGGGAATATACGGGTTTTCGGCTGCTGAAAAGGTTAATGTAACTCTATTGGGGGAATGAAGAGGTTAATGTAACTCCATTTGGGAATGAATAGGTTAATGTAACTTCATTTGGAAATGAAAAGGCTAAACTCCCTACTCCCCTCCTGGGCAAGGTATCAGAAGGAGACTGGCTCCCTCCCTTGCTTCTAGGCAAGGACAATTAGCTCAGAAGGAGCCAAACTGTCTGGAACAAACAAGTAGCCCCTGCCTCTCTAGAGTAAGGTGACCAGACGTCCCGCTTTTGGCGGGACAGTCCCGATTTTTAATAATTTGTCCTGCGTTCTGCAGCGTTTTAAAAAAAGACCCAATTTTTGGAAAGAATGCACAAGTTAGGGAACACGGGAGAACAGAAAGGGAATATACGGTTTTCGGCTGCCATGTGGCTATTTCGCCCGGATATGCGTTTTATATTTTTGTTAATTTTATAATGTTAAACTTTAATAAATAATTGTTGAGAACTAATTATTGAGAACTGCTTATTAAAGTTTGCATTGTTGTGAGGCCCCGCCCCCTAGGCCCTGCCCCACAATGGTGTCCTGCTTTACCAATGTTAAAATCTGGTCACCTTACCAAAGAGACCCCAGAGAAACCTTAAAACTGAGTTCTCAGCTCCTACTAGAGAATAGAGGGCAGACACACCTCACTGTCTTCTTTTTTCTAAGGGCTGTGAGGTTTTCTTCCTGTGGGCCAAATACAAACCAATCTCATGATCTGGCCCTGTTGGAATGGCCGCCCACAGGCTACAGTCGTTTATGAGAAATGAAGCTCTCCTTTCCAAATTGTGAACCTTATTATTTCTTTAGTTAATGAATTTATAGAAAAATTGCAAAGACAGTATAGAGAGACAAATATACAGCTCTTCTATGGTTAATACCTTACACAACCAGGGCGCATTTGTCAAAACCAAGAAAGCAGCATTGGTACATTACTGTTAGTAACTCCAGGCTTTATTTGAATTTCCTTAGTTTTCTCACTGGTGTCCTATTTCTATTCCAGGATCCCGGATGTCATACTGTGTTTTCTTTTGTCGCATCTCCTTAGTGTCCCCTGGTCTGTGACAGTTCCTCGGTCCTCCCATGCTTTTCAGGACCTGACCCTTTTGAATAGTGCTGGACAGGTGCCACGGCATCTCAGCTCACAACAACCTCCAACTCCTGGGCTCAAGTGATTCTCCTGCCTCAGCCTCCTAAGTAGCTGGGACTATAGGTGCCCGCCACAATGCCCGGCTATTTTTTGGTTGTAGCCGTCATTGTTGTTTGGTGGGCCTGGGCTGGATTTGAACCTGCCAGCTGCCAGCTCAGGTATGTGGCTGGTGCCTTAGCTGCTTGAGTTACAGGCGCCAAGCCTGGTCAGGTGTCTCTCAATTTGCATTTGTCTACGTTTTCCTTGTGACCAGGCTGGGATTATGGGTTTTGGGAAGAATACCATGAAAGGAGGTGCCCTACTGGTCACATCACCTTGGGGTGCATTCTGTCAATGTGGCTTGTCACTGGCGATGTTAACCTGAATCACCTGGCTGAGGGAGTGCTTGTCAGGTTTCCCCACTTAAAGTTACTCCTTCCCCCTTTGGAGACAAGTTCTGAGTGCAGCCATCATTGAAGCGGGTGGATGGCGTGGAGATAGTTAAGCTCTATGTTCCAGAGGAGAGAGTAGCTACATAAATTATTCATTATGGCACACTGGTCTCTTTTCTCTCATGTATTTATTGTACTTATGTACTTATATTGGCATAGCCTCCTGTGTATTTATTTTATCTTTTGGGCTATAATCCAATAATACATTTTTGTTGCTCAAATTGCTCCAACTTTGGCCTTGGGAGTCCTTCCAGTCAGCTCTTGTGTCCCTTTGCCATGCCCCGTCCTTTTCTTAGTGGAGCGTTCCTTACTTTCTGACTTTATAGTATGCTCTAGGCTCATCCTGGGTTATCCCTACCCCTGTCCTAGAATCAGCCATTTCTCCAAGGAGCGCTTGGAGTTTCTTTTAGTTGAGAAGTACAGTATTTAGACTGGGAGTGGTGGCTCACACCTGTAATCCTAGCACTCTGGAAGGCTGAGGTGGGTGGATTGCTTGAGCTCAGGAGTTTGAGACCAACCTGAGCAAGAGCAAGACCCTGTCTCTACTAAAAATAGAAAAAGTAGCTGGATGCTGTGGCAGGTGCCTATAGTGCCATCTACTCAGGAGGCTGAGGCAGGGGGATCACTTGAGTCCAGCAGTTTGAGGTTGCTGTGAGCCAGGTTGACACCACGGCACTTTACCCAGGGCAACACAGTGAGCAAAACAACAACAACAAACACAGTGGGCAAAAACAATAACAACAACAAAAAACAAACAAACAAAAAAGGAAGTAGTACAGTCTTTAGAAACCAAGTTTTGAGCACACACCTGTCATTTTTACTTCAGAAAACAATGGCTTTATTACCCTTTCTGGTCATCTGTTTTTCCCCTAACACTTTAAAGATTTTAAATGTATAGCAAAATTGAAAGACCTTGACTTTGAACATCTATAGATCCACTACCTAGATTCTGACATTAACATGCCACTGTACCTGCTTTCTTACATTGTTCATCTGTCCATCCTGCTGTCCACCAAATTCTGTATTTTGGGAGGCTTTACAAAATTAAGTATATGTCCCTCTAAATAAACAAGCATGTATGCCATTAAGAAAACTTTAGTATGTGTTCAGATCTTTTTAATTTTCTGTAAAATTTCGTACAATAAATGCAAACAATTCTAGGTATACATTCTCAGAGTTTTGACAAACGCATACACCTGTGTAACTCAAATACCTACAGTATATAGAGAACATCATCATCATCCCAGAAAGTTCACTCAGGCCCTTCACAGCCAACGCCTGCCCCTCCCTCTTGGAACTAACAACTACTGTAGATTTACCCCCTCATCATAGGTTAGTTTTGCCTGTTTCAGAATTTAATATAAATGGAATCACACAGTTCATTCACACAACAGATTTTTGGTGGCATATTAATTCAATTTAATTCCATACAGCAATGGGCATGAATGAGCTATGCCTATAGTAGATAGTAAAGATGACTCTCATTAGCCATATTAAATGAAAGAAGCCAGACACAAAAGAATTAATAGTTGAATAATCCCATTTCTTTAATATTCAAAAGAAGTAAAAAATAATTTATGAGGTTCTAAGGCAGGACAGCAGCTAGCATTGGGGAGTACTGATTGAGGGGACAAGATCCTATGTGCTGGTTCTGTAAGGTGGATTTCCTTGGTTTGGGTGGGATTACACAGATGACTCTATTTTGCGTTAATCCCCTGGGCCATCCATATAGGACCCATGCCTTTGTTTTTGGTGCATATTATTAAAGTGCTTTTAAAATAAGATACTGGTTCATGGCCATCAATTGTGTGTGTGTGTTAGCTATGTAACAAATTTCTCTAAAATTTAGCACCTTAAACAGCATTATGTATTGTCTCAGACGGTATCTGTGAGTCAGAGATGTCAGAGAATCTAAGCTGAGTGGCCCTGGCTGGGGGTCTCCCATACGGTTAAATTTAGGATATTGGCCAGGGGTTGACAATGGCTGGAGGAGCCACTTCTTTTTTTTTTTTTGAGACAGAGCCTCAAGCTGTCTCCCTAGGTAGAGTGCTCTGACATCACAGCTCACAGCAACCTCCAACTCCTGGGCTCAAGCGAGTCTCCTGCCTCTGCCTCCCAAGTAGCTGGGACCACAGGCGCCCACCACAACGCCCAGCTATGTTTTGGTTGCAGCCGTCATTGTTGTTTGGCAGGTCCGGGCTGGGGATTCGAACCCGCCTTAGCCAGTTGAGCTATAGGCGCCGAGCCGGAGCTGCTTCTAAAATGGCTTAATGACATGACTTTTGGCAGGAGACTTCAGTTCCTCCCCATGTGGACCTCTTCATAAGGCTGCTTGGGTGTCCTTGAATCTTGGCAGCTGGCTTTCTCCAAAGAAAGTGACCCAAGAAAGCTCAATATAATGTTGCCTAGAATAATTTATGTGTATCAGTAGTAGTACAGTCCTTTTCATTGCTGAATTATATTTCATTCTATGAATAGATCAATAGTTTGTTTGCCTTTTCTTCTACTGGCAGACGCCTGGGCTGTTTCCAGTTTGGAGCCATTATGAATAAAGCTGATAGGAACATTCTCTAAGAATTTTTGTGAATGCGTGGTTTTATTTCTCTTAGATAAATACCTAGACATGTACTTGTTGGGTCATAGAATAGGTCTATGTATAGTATTATGAAATCTGCCAGATCATTTTCCAAAGTGGTTGTATTATTTAAAAATTTCACAACAAAATATGGCAGCTCTCACTGTTACACGTTCTTGCCAACTTTTGGTGTTGCATTAAAAAATTGTTTTTCTAGCTGTTCCGGGTAGGGGTGTAGTGTTGTCTCATTACAGCTTTCACTTGGATTTCCATGTCATTTGATGGTTTTGTGCACTTTGTTGCTTGCTTTCTGGACATATGTATATCCCCTTTTGTGAAGTGTCTGTTCAGATCTTTTGGAGGCATCTATTTGTGTGTGTGTGTGTGTGTGTGTGTGTGTGTGTAATTCTATGCAAGTTTATCCCATGTCTACTTTTGTGTGACCACACCATGGTCAGAGCACACAACAACATCATACCATTAAGAAACTCTCTCTATTTCTCCTTCAGTGTCAGAGTGAATTTATCATAAATTTATCATAATTTTGCCATTTTTAAGGATGCTATGAAATTGGGATGGTATCGTCAATTTTTTGAAATAGGCCCTTTTTGAACAATGCCTTTGAGATCCATCCAAGTTGTCCTGGGTGTCATCAGGAGTTCATTCCTTTTTATTTTATCAGTAGTACTCCATTGTGTGGATATGCCAGTTTATTTATCCCTCAGTTGGGGGACATTTGGAATTTTCCAATTTTTGATGATTGGAAATAAAGCTACTATGAACATTGGCTTTTTTTGGTTTGTTTTCATTGGTAAACAAAAGGTTTCCTTTCTCTTGGGTTTATACCTAGGAGTGGGAGTGCAAGGTTGTATGAAAAGTGTATATTTAACTTCATGGCAAACTGTCAGGCTTTTCCAGAGTGGAAAAGTACCATTTTATATTCCCACCACATGCGAAGGAGAGAGCCGGTTGCTTGGCATCCTTGTTAATACTTGGTATGGTCAGCATCTTAATTTTTGTCATTCTAATTGGTATGTATGGTTTGATTATTTTTTTGCTTAGCATTGTATGGTCTGGCTCTGGTGCCACATGCCAGGCATCCCAGACAGGGATCTGTCTTGTGCTGGCTGCCCACACCACACACCTTTTGAAATCCACCAGATCATTTCCCAAAGTGACTGATCATACTGTTATTAAACGTTGCATAGCTGTCAAATCCTAGTAATGCTTTTATGCAACCCACGTAGAAAAATAAAACATAACACATGAGTAGATGAGGACCGATAAGACACATATTGGACACAAAACTTGAGAGATTCTTTAGAAATCTCTTAGTTCTTGCTGGTGGCATGCTTTAGCTCAGAGGTCTGCAAACTTGTTCTTAGTAATAAGACTCCTTTTCCAAGCTAAATCCCGTACAGACCACCAATTGATACGTCAGGTGACAATGGAGCTGCTGGGCAGAGCTGGGTCTTCTCTGTCTTTCATCACTGCCCCCACAGCTGTCCCTAGATGCTCCTCAGCAAGTGAGGCCTGACTTCTAATACCAGGTCTGACACTATCTACCCAGCTGTTTTAGGTGAGGGTGTTCCTGGGCACAGGGACAGAATATTTGCCTTGCTTCTACATCTCATAGCCCCGAGAAGACAGAAAGGAGAAATTATAGCTGAGAAAATACCAAAAAAATTATTTATGATTTATACCCATTGTTATACAGACAGCATTTGAGATAACTTGCCAAGATTGTTAAATGTGTAGGTTTATATTTAAAGATAGTAAATACAGAATCGACTATGTATATCATGTAGGGATATTGAATGCTCGGGAGTGTTTCTAAAGCCCTGATTTTCCCACCTTTGCTTTAAAAGTGTTAGAAATTTAGATATCATTATTATGATATACAGACATTCACGCTTTTAGGCAGACGGTTTCCAAAAGACTTTCACACAGCTTTAATTTTTTTACACTATGCATTGGTTCCCATGGAGTTCAAATGAAGAACAAGCACCATCTAGTGGTTGTTTTTAAATATACAACTTAAAATACATTTTAGACATGATTTTTTTTTCATAGGTGTTGTATTAACCTGGTTTACAAGTCAGAAAGCCTAGAAAGGTGGAGTACTATTGTCCATTTGCTCCCTTTCCCTGACTTCCACCCTACTTACACAGCAGGCAAATGTTGTTGTTAGTTTCTGATGTGTCCTTACAGAAATTAAAAAATAATCACATGTCCATGTGCAAGCAAATACATAATCTTCTCCATGCATTCTTTGTTATATAGTGCAGTAAAAAAAAATAAGTAAAATAAGTAAAAAAAAAAATAAAATTAATGTATATTCAATTGTTTGTCCCTTGATTATTTTTGTTTAAAAAATGTATCTCAGCAACTTCCCCATATTGACACATAAAGACATTTTTCTTTTTGTATAATAATTATACGGATGAACCATATTTTACCCAATCACTCTTTTATCAGTGGACTTCTTAGTGTTTTCAGTGCCGTACTATTGTGAATAACTATTTCTGCCCATGTAACATTGCACTCATCCCAACCTGGGCATTTTGGGAGTGGGGATGGGAAGACTCGACCCATAATTAAAATGCCCAACAAGTCTCTGTTGAGAATTTATTCAATGGAAAGAATTTGGGTGTTATAGTTGTGAGATGCTAGTAATAACACAGTTTTCTTGGGGTCTGTTTACTTTATAGCTTTAAATAATCTTTTAAATTCTTTTGACCAGTAGTCTTCCTCTACACATGTGTTGTACCTTATATTTCTGCGTGGATTGTGTAACACCATTTCTAGGATTTGACATCTATGAGAGGTTTGGTGTCAGTGAGCTCAGGAAAGTTAACAATGTGACAATAGATGCAAATTTGGGATCTTAAAATAGATGAATAACAACCCTTTTACATTAACGTCACTGAAATAGAAATGTCAAGAAGGTAGTGAATAATTTATGTTCCAGAATCTTGCCTGCGATGCACTTCATAGCCTTCCTGTTGGCTCTGATACCTGGCCCTTGTGCTTTGAGGTTTCTCTTGATCTACCTTTTTCTCTTTGTTTATAGAATTTATAATTTAATAAATATTAGTTTATGTATTTTAAAGGGGCTTTAATGCTTTACTCCCTATGTATTTGGGCTCCTTGCATGTGTGAAGAAATTAGAAGCCTAAATTTCTGGCAGTGGAATTGCTGACTCAAAAAGTAGGTTCATTTGTAAGTTTGACAGATATCGTCTAATTGTCACATGTAGAGATTGTACCAATTTATACCCTGCCTCCGTGCTCCACCCCAGGGAGGGTGTCTGTTCCTCACAACCATGTCAACGTAGTAGTGGGTTATCAGACTGGATTTTGTTCATGTGGCAGGTGAAAACTGGTATCTCAGTAGAGTTTTAGTTTGTGCTTCTTTTATTGCATCTGAGAGCAGGGATTTAAAGCTATATTTAAGTGTCGTTTGTATCTCCTATTCTGTGAACCATCTGGTCAAATCGTTTGTCTACTTGGTGTGTTTTTCATGAGTTACAGAGGAGTTCCCTAACTAGGAAGATTGGCCAATTTGCAATGACATCAGTAACACGTATTTGGTGTCCGTTTGTCATGGTATTTGCTGACAGTTACGGTGTTTTTGTAGTCAGGAGGTTTTAGTCGTTAGTCAAATTTATCAATGATTTCTTTAACTATTATGTCATATATAGAAATGTTTTTAAAATTAAGATTATGAAATCATTCTTCATTGTTTTCAGGCTTTGTGATTTTATTTCCCTCCATGTAAATAATTGGTCTAGTTGGAATTTTTTCTGCTATATATTGTGAAATAGGGATCAGATTTTTTTTTTCAGTTGGCTACCAAATTGGAATGTTTCAAGAATGTTTTTCTTTTCTTATGGTTTGATATTCCAGGTTTGTCTTCCATATAAATTTATTTCTGTTTCTCAACATTTTACTTTATCCCATTGGTCTATCTGCCTATTTTGTACCATCTGAGTTACTGAGGCCTTAATCTTACTGTCTGAGAAGATTACTCTATAGCTCCCTAGTTTTAGAATTTTCCTGGCTATTTTTGTTTGTTTCCTTTCATATGTGAAACTTAAAATCCTTTGTTGGCATTTTTAGTTGGATCATATTCAATGTGTAAATTAACATAAGGAGAATTGATTTTATTATAGCATTGTCTTCTGTTAAAAATCATGCTAGACATTTATATAACGTGTGTTCAAGTCTTCTGTGTCTTTTAGAAATATTTTAAAGTGCTTTTCATATAAGTTCCTGTATATTTTTAAAAGTTTATTCTTGAGTATATTTTTGTTTAGTTTTATTAGTTCTGTAAGTGGGATCTTTAATGTATTGTCTAACTGATTTTTAATGTATCTGTATAAAAACTATTGATTTCTTCTCCCTCTTTTTTTTTTTTTATAGAGATAAGAGTCTCACCGGTCACATAGCTCACAGCAACCTCCAACTCCTGGGCTCAGGCGATTCTTTTGCCTCAGCCTCCTGAGTAGCTGGGACTATAGGCGCCTGCCACAACACCCAGCTATTTCTTTGTTGCAGTTTGGCTGGGGCTGGGTTTAAACCCGCTACCCTCCGTATATGGGGCTAGCGCCCTACCCACTGAGCACAGGCACTGCCCAATTTCTTCTCTTAATTGTGTATTTTGTTAATTCTTACTGTTTGTGGTAGCTTTTAACTGAATGTCTAGGGGCCTTCCAGGTATAGAATCATATGGTATCAGTTAGCTGTGATGCAAATTTTAGTGGCTCAAAACAACAGTTGTTTATTATTGATTATGCATTTGGGGTGATAGGGATGATCTTCTGGTCTTAACTGGGCACATTTGTGTGTTTTAATCAACTATGTTTTGGATTGGCAGCTCTTCTGACCTTGGCTGGACTCTTTCACATGTTTGAGGGTTGCCTAGAGGCAGAGTGGTCTAGGATGGCTATGGCCCAAACAAGTGAGCTCTTTCCATATGCCTCTTACTTTATATCCACATTAGTAAAGTAAGCTTAGCCCAAGCATATTCCCATGAGTATTGAAAAGTGGCAAGAGAATTTTTCAAGGTTTTGCTTCTTTCAAGTTTACCAGTGTTTTAAGGCCAAAGCAAGTCAGATGGCCAAGCCTAGAATAAAGGGGTGGGGAAGTAGATGCTCCCTCTTTAATGAGAACTATAATGTTAAAGGGCAGGAATCAGGGAGAAGTGAAGCACGGGTGCCATCAATAGCAGCTACCTACCACATGCCTTGTCTACAAATAGTGATACTTTTACCTATTTATTTCCAAGTTTGATTTCTCTAATATTTTCTCTTGTCTAATTGCATTGGCTGACACTGCTAGAATAATAATATTCAGCAGCAACCATTTGTGGTCATTGTTTTCAAAGACCCATCTTTTGGCTACTACTTCTGTTTTCTGATTACTTTTTGCTTTTTCTTTACCAATTTATTTATTTAATTTTAGCTTAGTGTGTTGTTATTTTTCTAACTTCTTTGGTCAGCTGCTATAACAATTGCTGTTGATACCTAAAATCCCTTTACCAGGACAGTGTACTCATCTACTGGCTCTGTGATTATTGATTAGCATTAACTCATAACTGAACACTTCTCCTTTGAATCATCATTGACTGTGGGATTTGTCTTCCCTGGAAATAAGGTCATACTTTTTCTTTGGGAATTCCCAGGAGCCACTGACTGACTCACAGAACAGGACCACTCTGTGGTGCCATTCATACTCCAGACCTCTCCAGGGAAGCAGGCTGAGGCTAAACTTCAGCTGACCCATGTCTTTGCAAGCCTGCAGGTGGCCCATGACCTCTGAAAGCCTTCTGTCCCCACTGGTACCTCCTGTCCTCCTGCCATATTGCCAGTTGCTGGTGGCTTGCTTCCCCACCTGCACTTCTGAAGAATGTTCTATTGTTTGCTCAGCAACTCCCGACCAACTCTGGCCTGGCCAAACAAGCGAACTTCTCTTCCCAGTGAGATCTGGACCTCTTCCAAGGTTTTCCTCCTTTGGGTGCTCTTCCTGAGACCTAGGGTACTGTATAGAGTTTTTCTGTATCTTATTGTGACTCATAGTTTACAGTTCTTTATATTAAACTCTGCCTATTTAACTTACTATATGATTTCTGTCTTCTGACTGGCCCCAGGCTGCTACATTTTATAATTTATCAGTTCTTGCTTTGTGTATTTCAAGGCTTTGTTATTTGTCATCTATTACACATTGTGGGATTACTGTGTCTTCTTAGTGGCTTGATCCTTTTATCATTATACTACCTCTCATCCTTAGTGATTTTCTTCATTCTGAAGCCTACTTGAATATTAATGTAGCTATTATTTTTTTTATTAGTGTTTGCATGACGTATCTTTTTGTTCTTTTACTTTCCATTGTATTGGAAATGGATTTCTTGCAGATAGCAGGTTGTTAAATAATTTTTAAAATGTATTCTGCCAATTTCTGTCTTTTAATTGTGCTTTTTACACCTTTTACATTTAAGGTAATTATTGATATGTTACTGCTGAAATCTGCCACTTCATTGTTTGTTTTCTCTATTTCTTGTTTATCTTATTTTTCTATTTTCTTACCTTCCTGTGGGTTATTTAAATATTTTTTAAGATTGCCATCTTGATTTACTTATTGCGTTGTTGAGTTTATCCCTTTGCATAGTCTTAGTGGTTGCTTGAGGTATTGTAATATATACACATAACTTATCATAGTATATTAGTATTGACTATCTTCCACTTTAAGCATAGAGTATAACTTTCTTTTAGGTTCCTTATCCTTCCACTTTTAAAATATAATTTTTTGAAGTGTCCCCTTAACCTACATGGAATACCACATGAGATTGCGTTATAATTTTTGCTTCAGACCTCAAATATGAGTCCAAAAAGTGATGAGTAAAGAAAAGGAAAGAAGAATTAAATAAATGGTAGGCTATTTTATGTTCATATTAGGCAGACTCAGTATTGTTAGGGTGTCAGCTCTGTCCAACTTGATCTATAGATTAAATGCAGTCTCAATCAAAATGCTAGAACGTTATTTTGTGGATCCCAGCAAACTGATTCTAAGGCTTATATAGAGAGGCAAAAGACCCACAATCATCAACACAAAATTGAAGGAGAAGAGCAAAGTTGGAGGACAGACACTAACCAAGTCTAAGACTTACTATAAAGCTATAGTAATCAAGACAGTGTGGTGGGGTTGAATAGACAATTGATTATTTATCAATGGAAAGAATAGAAATCCCAGAAATAAACCCACTAAATGTAGTCAGCTGTTTTTGTTTTTTTTTGAGACAGAGTCTCACTATGTTGCCCTCAGTAGAGTGCCGCGGCATCACAGCTCATAGCAATCTCAAATTCTTGGGCTTAAGCGATTCTCTTGCCTTAGCCTCCTGAGTAGCTAGGACTACAGGCACCTACCACAATGCCTGGCTAATTTTTTGTTGCAGTTGTTTAGCTGGCCTGGGCTGGGTTTGAACCTACCACCCTTACAGTATGTGGCTGATGCTGTAACCACTATGCTATAGGCTCCGAGTCTTGTCAGCTGATTTTGGACAAAAAAGCAAGAGTAATACAATGGAGAAAAGGATAGTTTTTTCAAATATGGTGTTGGAACAACTGGACATCCACTTACAAAAAAACTAATTTAGACATAGACCTTACATCTTTTAGAAAAATTAACTCAAAATGAGGCCTAAGTATAAAATATAAAAGTATAAGACTCCTAGAAGATAACATAAGAGAAAATTTATGTGATCTTGTGTTTGGCAATTACTTTTTAGATACAACATGAAACAAAGAATTGATAAGCTGAACTTTATTAACGTTAAAAATTTACACTCTGTGAAAGATCATATCAGGAGAATAAAAAGGTAAGCCACAGACTGGGAGCAAATATTTGCAAAAGACACATCTGACAAAGGATTGTTATTCAAAATATATGAAGAACTCTTAAAACAACTGTAAGAAAATAATCTGATCAAAAATGGAACAAAGACCTTAATGGGCACCTCATTAAAGAGGGCATACAGGTGGTAAATAAGCAGATGAAAAATGCTCCATATAGTATATCTTCGGGGAAATGAAAATTCAAAATGAGATACCACTACACATCTCTTAAAATGCCCACAGTCAGAACACTGACAACACTGAATGCTGGCAACAAGAATTCTCATTTTGGGCAGCGCCTATGGCTCAAAGGAGTAGGGTACGGCCCCATATACCGGAGGTGGCAGGTTCAAACCTGACCCTGGCCAAAAACTGCAAAAAAAAAGAATTCTCATTCTTTGCTTATGGGAATGCATTATAGTACAGCTGCTTTGGAAGTGACTGATGATTTCCTACAAAACTAAATATAGTCTTAGCATAAGATCGAATAATCACTCTCCTGGGTATTTACCTGAAGTAATTGAAAACTTATGTCCACACAAAAACCTACACATGGATTTTACAGAAAGCTTATTCATAATTGCCAATTAGTTAGAAGCAACCAAGATGTCCTTTGGTAGTTGAATAGGTAAGCTGTGGCACATTCAGACAAAGGAATATTTTTTAGCACTAATAAAAATAAGTTATCGAGCCATGAAGAGACATGGAGAAAAGTTAAAGCCTTTTTACTAGGTAAAGGAAGTCAATACAGGGTGGTGCCTGTGTGGCTCAAGGAGTAGGATGCTGGCCCCATATGCTTAAGGGTGGCAGGTTCAAACCCAGCCCCGGCCAAAAAAAAAAAAAAAAGAAGAAGTCAATCCAGAAAGGCTATATTCTGCATTATTGCAATCATATACCACTCTGGAAAAGGCAAAACTATAGAGACAGTAAAAAGATCAGTGGTTGCAGGGTGGTGCCTTGGCTCAAAGGAGTAGGGCACTGGCTCCCTATACTGGAGGTGGCGGGTTCAAACCCGGCCCTGGCCAAAAACTGAACAAACAACAACCAAAAAAGATCAGTGGTTGGCAGGGTTTGGGGACGGCATAGCATAGAGGATTTTTAGGGCTGTGAAACTACTCTAATGGTGGATCTGTATCTTTATATATGTGTCTAAATATACAGCACTAAGAATATACAATACCAAGAATAAACCCTAATGTAAACTATGGACTTTGGGTGACAATGATATGTCAGCGTAGGTTCACCAATTGTAACAAATGTACCACTGTGTGGTGGATGTTGGTAGCAAGGGAGGCTATGCATATACCAGGACAGAGAATATATGAGAACTCTTTGTACCTTCCACTGAATTTTTCAGTGAGCCTCAAGCTACTCTTAAAAAATAAAACCTATTAAAAGCGATTAAGAAGTAGTCTAGTTTATTATGTCTATTTTTATCCATTCTGATGTTCTATCCTTTCTGAGGGTTCTAGCTGCCGACTATCATCTTGTCTCATTTTTGTAAGAGAACTACCTTTGCTGTTCTTTTTGCTAGCAAAAATCTCTTTGTTTTCCTTGGGGAATGTTTTCATTTTTCTTCATTCTGGAAGGATATTTTTGCTGGATATAAGATTTGCCAGTGACAGTTCTTTTGTTTCAGAACTTGAAGAATGTTAAACCACTTCCTTCTGGTTTTCATGGTTTTAGATAAGAAATCTCCATGGTTTCAAAAGAGAAATATTTCCTATTACCATTCTGCTATAAGTAATGCACCATTTATTTCTATCTGCCTTCAAGATTTTTTATTTTTGTCTTTTTTTTTTTTTTGAAATTTAATTACGATTTTTCTTGGCATGGGTTTCTTTGGGTTTGTCCAATTGTTTGCTCAGCTTCCTGGATCTGTAGGTTTGTTGTATCTTTTGCAATTAAGGGAAGGTTTAAGCCATTATATCTTATAATACTTTTTCAGTACCAAAGGAGATGTCAGCTCTGTTGTTATTGTCCTCAAAGTTTCTGAGAAATAGCTGTCTTATTTTTCAGTCTATATTCCCTTTGCTGTTCAGACTGGACCAATTCTATTGATCTGTGTTCTAGCCTGTTCAGACTGCTATAACAAAATTTCTTATACTGGGTTGCTTGTAAACAAAAGAAATTTATTTCTCACAGTTCTGGAGGCTGGGAAGTCCAAGATCAAGAAGCCAGCAGATTTCATGTCTGGTGAGGGTCTTGCTTTCTAGTTCATAGGTGGTGCCTTTTCACTGTGTCCTCACCTGGTGAAAGGGGCAAGGCAGCTCTCTGGGACCTCCTTTTAAGGGCACTAATCCCATTCATGAAGGTAAAGTTCCTGTGACTTAATCACCTCCTAATGTCCCCAACTTCTAATACAATCACCTTGGTGATTAGGATTCAGCATATGAATTTTGGGGGACGCACCAACATTCAGACCACAGCAATCTGTCATCAAGTTTACTGATTCTTTCTCTGTCACCTACACAGTATTACTCATCCAGTGAGGTTTTTTGTTTTGGTTATCATATTTTTCAGTTCTAT
>NW_003852543.1:2542822-2564616 GCF_000181295.1 Otolemur garnettii | reverse complement strand
CCAACTCCTGGGCTCAAGTGAGTCTCCTGCCTCCGCCTCCCAAGTAGCTGGGACCACAGGCGCCCGCCACAACGCCCGGCCATTTTTTGATTGCAGCCGTCATTGTTGTTTGGCGGGTCCGGGCTGGGGATTCGAACCCGCCACCTTAGGTGTACGTGGCTGGCGCCTCAGCTGGCCGAGCTATAGGTGCCGAGCCTATAACTTGCATTTTTTAATGAGATTTTCTTTTGTTCCCTCATTTGTTTTTACAAGAATTTGTAATTGCTTGTTGAAGCATTGGTATGATGGTTACTTTAGAATCTTGGTGAGGTAATCCCAGTGTCTATTCATGTTGGTATTGATATCTGTTGATTTATCGTTCATATTGTAATGTTCCTGCTTGTTGTGATGGTTCTTGGTATAGTGGGTGATTTTTTATTGTGTTCTGGACATTTTGGATATTTTATTATGTAGTTCTGAGTCTTTATTTATTTGTTTATTAATGTTTTTAGCAGGGAGTCCCCTGTTGAGATGTAGGGGGGATGGTTGTGTATATTCAGCTTCTTGCTGGGCTGAAAATATAAGTGGAATTTCAGCTACCCTCTTTGGCCCTGCTGACACCTACTCAGGAAAAGTAGGACACTCAATCTCGCTATCTCCTCCAAATGAGGGTGTAAGACCAGCACTTCTCTTGGCTGAGCTACCACAAAGAGGGGGAAGTTGAAGGCTGACCCACACCACTTTGTTGTCACAGGTTGTAGGTGGAAGCCCAGCTCCTTGGTGAGCTCTTCCTTTCAGGGAAGGGGAGCAGTAAATCAAGGCCAGTTAAACCTCTCACCACTTCATTTTTCATTCTTGATATAATGTGGGGGTAGAGTCTCAGCTTCCCACTGGGCCCTGCCAAAAGGGTGCTTTGTGAAGCACAGGCGTGACTAGACTTAACTCACATCTCCTTGTAAAATCTTGCTAGTTCTGGGTATGGAGGCTACCACTGGACTCTGTTAATCTATCCTGGCATCACCTGCTTCTGCTGGGTGGGGAATAGATGATCACCTCCCTACTTGGCCCGTGTCCACCATCCAGGTGGGGAACATGGACCTGCCCACTCTGCCAGGCAAGAGGTGGAAAGTTCGACCCCCACTGAGCCTTGCAGAGAGAAGTTGGAGTGTCACCTCCTGCTTCCTTGGGGCTAGTGGGTGGGGAGAAAGATCAATGCCTTATTCAGCTCCACTGAAATCAGGAGGGAGGGGGAGGATAGGTGTGTTTTCTGATAGCATTTTCTGTTGGAGAGCAGGTATTTCCAGGATTTTCTGCTGGTAGGCCACTCTTTTCCCATCCTTCAGCTAGAGAGAACAGACTTTTCTTGGAGCCATTTTTGGCTGTACCTCCAGAGATTTTGGAGACCCTGGTTTAGAGGCTTCTGCACCATCCTATCTAGCACATGTAAAGGCGATAAGGAAACTCAGCAAATCTATGCCAAAGGTGGACCTTCTTCTTTGCACCTTTCTGTGCTTGTTTTTGTGTAAACTCCAGCCAGGTTTTTTCAGTTGTAAAAGTGTGAATCTGGGAGGAATGGGACTATTGCACTGTGGCAGAACTGGAAGTCTCCTATTAGATACCTTTCCATCATGCACTTACAATAAATAACTGGAGGAATATGTGTGATAGTAAAACTCAATAAAATAACTAGGAAGTGGTGAGCTTTCAGTATTTATTGTGTTTTTTTTCTTTTAAGGGACAGTGTCTCACTCTGTCACCTAGGCTGGAGTGCAGTGGCATGATCAGAGCTCACTGTAGCCTGGGACTCCTGGGCTCAAGTGATCCTTCTGCCTGAGCTTCTTCAGTAGCTGGGACTACAGGTGTGCACTACCACATTTAGTTAATTATTCTTATTTTTTATAGAGACAGGGGTCTTACTCTGTGCCAGGCTGGTCTTGAACTGCTGGCATCAAGCCATAGGCCTACCTCAACCTCCCAAAGTACTAAAATTATAAGGCATGAGTCACCATGCCCAGCACATTACCTTTGATTTTAATATGATTTATTTAAGTTTAATGTCATGTCAGATCAATTAATTCTTAGTAATGGCTGTGTGTAACAACCAGTTTGTGAAATTTCTTACCATTTAACGATTGGATCTTAGGAGGTGACACAGCTGGCTCTAACATGCCACTGGTTTTATTTAATGCAAAGATCACGGCTCGGCGCCTATAGCTCAACCGGCTAAGGCGCCAGCCACGTACGCCTAAGGTGGCGGGTTCGAATCCCCAGCCCGGACCCGCCAAACAACAATGACGGCTGCAACCAAAAAATAGCCGGGCGTTGTGGTGGGCGCCTGTGGTCCCAGCTACTTGGGAGGCTGAGGCAGGAGACTCGCTTGAGCCCAGGAGTTGGAGGTTGCTGTGAGCTGTAATGCCACGACACTCTACCCAGGGGGACAGCTTGAGGCTCTGTCTCACAAACAAACAAAAAAAAAATGCAAAGATCACCTTTGGTCACAATTCCTACTTGCTATAAGGTGATTTTTTTTCTTGTGTTTATGGCTTATTGATAGATATGCTGCTGAGTTAGGTACAGTTATCATTCCTGTCTTGAGGGGAGAGGAGGGAGATAGCAGGAGACTGAGCCCCTTGATGTTGGTCACACAGTGACAGAGCCAGGAATCAAACCTGAGTGAAGTTCTTCTAGGTTCCACTATGCTTTGCACTGAGAGATCTTAGATGGCAGAGGTGGAACAAATCATTCTGCTTCGGGTTAGGTGCATTGAGAAGTAGATACCAGGTCACCAAGCCCACCCCTACCACTTCCCTCTCCCCCAGGTTGCTCCCTCTTCCCCTTCTCACAAATGCCACTCTTCGGCCATCTCAGACACAGGAGAGTGTCTGCAGTCGTCAAAGCTCTACAGAACAGAAGATGCTTCAGTCTTGTTTTAAGATGCCCTTGTCAGGAAATCCTCCCCTCTCTCTTCCCATTTGCCTGGCTCTATTGAGCACATGGTCTGTGAGACACACACAGCATACATGACACACACAGTGTACACAGGACCAAAGAGCCACAACAGAGACATCTGCTCTGAACCTTGGCTCCAAGCATCCTGGAGCCTCCACTCAGTCACCAACAGTTCAATGTATTATTTTTTGTCTGTTCTGCACAGGTATGATTTAAGTTTGGACGAAATGAGAGCTTTGACAGTTCAGAGAGTGAATTTTACCATGGGTCTGCCTCTGTTAAAGCGTGCAGTTCAGGAACAGGTAAGTGTCTTCATTATTTTGGTATGTTTCTGTGTGTGTATGTGAGAGAGAGAGGAGAGCGAGATTGATTTTGTTTTTGTTTTGTTTGTGACTTGCATAAGCACATGATCCCATGCTGGGGCAAGCTGACAGCGGGTGTCTGCGGTCGCCCCCTTTCTGTCTAACCTGTTTTCCTTGGTTCTCCACAAAGGCTAGGGAATAGGAGAATCAGCAGAAGTAATAACATATATGTTCATAAAACCAATATAACTTTAGGTAAAAGCTAAATAGCTAAGAAATAAAAATAACTCATTGAGAGGCTTTGAAAACATTTTAGAAGAAAGACTACGCTGTGCAAGTTCCTTTGTGATGTCAGCATTAGGAGTTATATATTTTAGCCAAGTTTAAACTCATTTCTATTTCACTGGGCTTCACTGGCTTTCTTAACCTAACAGTTTACGTAGGAAACCAATATACCTCCTGGTGAGAGCCCTAGGGGAGGCCTGAACTGGGGTCTGCAGCAGCAGAGTAGCTGGCTGAATGCTGTTGAACTTGTCAGGCAGTGGGTTGGGCCCTCTCCCTGCCCAGTGTGGTCTGTGGAGGGAGAATCTGAGGATTGTGGGGCAAGGGTCCTCCCTCTTCAGGAGCAAGTGGGGGCTCCTTTCTCTGTGGGGTATAGATCAGGGACAGTGGGGGCCTGGAATCTACACTTGAGAACTGATCCCATACCCACACACCCTTTGGTAATTTGCCCTGAGGAAACAAACACTGAACCCATCATTTTCTCAGGAAGGAATTATGGGCAGAGCCTTGGCACTGACGGGGGGCGGGGGGGGCCTGCAGTGTCACCCTGAGATGGAGAGCACGGGGAGGGATGTTCACTGGGCACAGAGGCGAACTCCCACATGGCAGAGTGCAGTGTGTTTGCAAAGCCTAAAAAAAATCATTCCATACTGAGCAGTTCGGCAGAGATTTTCAAACTGGTTAATTGCCTCTTGATGGAACATACATTTATTGATGTGAATACAACCAAAAGAAGAAAAAACCCACTCACCCTTTCTGCTTATAGATGCTTTCTCTATCAGGAATCTGGTCTCCCAACAGTCAGTGTGGGGCTATTTGGAAGGTGAAATCTTGGCATGTGTGGCCAGCCTCCTGCTCCTTTAATCAGCCCAACATGTCCATGGCTTAACTTAGTGTCAATACTCCAGACCCGGACATGAGAGCTGATCCCTTAATGAGGCTCACTAATTGCCACCGACCCACTGAGTCTGAAGGATTAGCCTCTCTAATCTTGCTCCTGATGAAGCGTGCTGAGCCCTGGATCCAATTATCTTTCTGTTTTTTGGGCTCCCTGAGAGGCCTTGGGCAGCCTGGACAACTCTCTGCCCTGAGTGATTAGATGTAATTCCTCCAGGAGGCACACGCTCCCTCCCAGTTCATTTCTGTTAGTTATCTCTCCCATTTGGCACCTCTCTCTGTGTGAATTCACGAAAGCCAATAAACCCGAAGGAAATGAAACTGGCCATCAGCACAGCAGGCTCATCTCGCATCGTGCGGGTGTGAGGCTCAGCCGCACATCTGTGTTTGAAGGTTCTCAGGTTCCACCCTGTAAACAGCTGGAGGAGCTGTCCACAGCCAGTAATTCTAGAAGAAGTGTTACGTGATTCATCCTGCCTCTTAATAAAAAGATGGCGTCATGGCCGTTCCGCCTGTGCGGGGAGCGTTGCCAGGTCCTCCCTTCTCTCCCGGCCCCGCTGCTGTTCACTCCCCTGGATGATCCGATGAGCTCCGAGGCAGGACTTAGTGTATGATGTGTAATGATGATGTTCTGAGGGACAAACGAGGAGGAAGCCTCATTCGTTCCAGGTCTCTATGGATGGTGCGCAGGCCAAGAGTAAGCCAGGAAAATATTTGCACTCTGTTTTCCTCTGTGCCATCTGTGATAGATTTGAGATGTTCCAATGATTTTAAGAGAGAAAACAGTATTCGAGTCTAACTACAGTGCATGCACACGCACGCACATGCATGCAGTGTGAGCACCATTATTGCGCTTGGTACCGACTTCTGCACCTGCTGCTAGTGACATCACTTTTGTGCAGCTCAGCCAAGAGCTGTCTTGTTCCTCTGAAGAGTTAGAGTTAGATCCTGGGTGGTGGGCATAGGTGACTATTTGTATTTCCAAACAAGGAAACAGAAGACCTATGTCGTACATCTACTTTGTGGCAGTGCCGTGTCCTGTATGTGGGGCAGCTTCCTCAGAGACACCTGTCCCTGGAAGCTGAAAGAGGCTGACAGCTGCACCGGTCATCTCCATAACAAACAGCAACAGCTCCAATTTACTGAGTACATACTCTGTGCCAACCACAGTGGCAAGAACTCTAACTGGGTGATCTTATCCAGTGTTCACAACATCCCCCACGACATTTCCATTTTACAGATAAGTAAACTGAAGCTGAATAATTGGCCTAACATTAGTTATACAACTAATGAGAGTTGTGTATGTAACTAATGGAGCAGGGAATCAAAACCAGGTGGTTGGCTTCCTAAGGCTCCCCCACCCCTACTACACACTGGAATCACCTGGGAAGCTTTCAGAATGCCTGCAGTCCAGGCTTCCGCTCATGCCTGTATTTCCATCTCCCAGATGATCTGGTATGCATCTGGGGTGAGCACTGCTGTGCTCTGCCTCCTTCCCCAGACCTTGTCTCTCCCAGATTGTCCCCATTTAGCCTTTGGTTCCTATTGATCATGAGTTAGGGCTGGTTCATTGGGAAAAATTCCATCTCAACATTTCTTTCCCCCCAGCAGGGAGCTGGTTGGGCCAGTGTAGGATGGGTTGGGGACAGGCATCTGGATAATGAAGCACCCACCCCAGTATTCTTCCATTGCTCTCACCCCACAATCATCTTCTCTCCCTCCCTGAGCCCCTCTCCTCCTTATCCCCATAGTTCACATTATTTAAACCAATGTTTCTCAAAGCATGGTGTGAGGATCCCCTGGGTGTCCCTAAGACCCTGTCAGGCTACATGAAGAGTAGATAACCAATCACCTGTGTGGAAGACACTGGATTTTCATCATAAATGTTACAATACATCACAACAGATAGAGCAAAGGTAGATATGAAAGGGCAGCTTTTTCATTAAGTCAAATATCTGAACCAGATTAAGCCAGATATTAAAACAATTTGTAAATATGTAAAATAATGCCATTCTTCTCATTTTTTTGAAATTGTGATTATTTCTCATAAAATGATGCTATTTACATTAACTCATAATAGGTTTATTACTGTAATTTTAATATGAATAAATATTTTAAAAGTCCCTAGTTTTAATGACTAGTATATGATAAATTGCTAGGTAGAACCTGCATAAACAAAAGCTATTTGGAATCCTCAGTAATTTGTAAGTAAAGGTGTTTAGGGACTATAAAGTTTTAAAAAGTTTTGATCTGAATAATTCACTGTTTTCTTAGGAAGCCCAATTTTAGCAGCTCAAAAGGGGAACTGCAGAATATTGGTGCCCTCTCTATATAATTATTATAATTACCTATTATTTTGATTAGGATTTTTAGATAATCTCAGTTTTGTATTTAGAGAAATACTAGATGGGCGATCAGATCTAAAATAGAATAATATTCTAAGGTCAGCTCACCTTAGAGGGCATTTGGGAATAGGGAACATGCTTACTTTCCTAATTAGCCCCTGAGAAAAAACCCAGACTTTCCCAGGCAGTATTATATTTAAGGTGAAGAGCTGAGCTGGGAATATGCTAGGAAGCTAAAGATGTTTGCTCTGCCCCTGGTCCTCTATGCCAGTCCTGCCCAGGCCCCACCTGTTGCCCACAAATGCCAGTGCCAGCCCTGGCTGATCTTGAAGTCTATGACCATTACACCTCCCCCACCCCTGTCCTGGCTTCTGACCCACCTACTTACTTTGGGCCTTGGCTCTGTCACCCTGGCCTTGGCTCTACCCTTGGCCCTCTGGCTTCTGTTTGTACTGGAACCCAGATCTTCCTAGTGGGCTGTGACAGGCTGCCTTGGCTCTTGATTCTGTGTACTGCCTTTGGCAGGAGTCCTTGTCCCAGCTCCAGCTCCAGCTCCACAGATTTGGACACTGGCCACTTGGCCAACACTCTGGCCAGGCCAGTCCTGGCCCTGTGAGATATCATGAAAGATTTGAACAGGGATGATGGGACTGAGTGGCCTGTTTACAGAAGTCCCTCTGTGTAGATTGGCACCTGAACTGAGCTGTCATCTGTGATGGCCACAGGGATTACTTGAAAAGGCTTGCCAGGGAGATAGTTGGGACCTTCCCAGGGGCTCTGGTATAGCTGAAATTATGGTGCTGTTTATTTTTTGACATTGCAATCATTCTGCATGCTGCAACTTTTAATTTTAAGGCTTACTTAATACTCTTACAATAAAATATTATGTAAAAAAAATAAGAATAATTATTTCTTGCTACCATTTGCTAAGTGCCTTTGGTGTGCCAGGTGAGGTGATTCATTCATTTCATAATTATTTGTAAAGCACCTGTTATGAGCCAGGCACTGTCCAAGGGGCAGTGAACAAAGCAGGCAAAAAGTACCTGTCATTATGGAACAAGTCAGACAATAAGCTAATAAACCAGTACATTTATGGTATGTCAGATGGTGATGGACACAGTGGATAAAAACCAAGCATGGTAACTTGGAAAGGAAGAAGTAAACAGCTCTCTGTTGGCACATAAGGTGATCTTTTATTTAGAAAACCCTAATGATTTCACCACAAAAAATCTGTTAGAACTAATAAACAAATTCAGCAAAGTAGTAAGATTAAAAACTAATGTGCAGAAATCAGTTGCATTTCTTTACACTAATAACGAAGACGCCATGAGGAAATTGAGAAAACAATTCTATTTATAATAGTGTCAAAAAGAATAAAATACTAAGGCAGACATCCTCAGCCTTTTGGCATATTCCTGGCTCAGCTCCTTGGCTTAAATATAACGCTTCCTGGGAAAGGCTGCTTTTTTTTCCTCAGAGTCTAATTAGGAAAGTAACCATGTTCCCCATTCCCAAATTCCTTCTAAGGTGAGCTGACCTTAGAAAATTATTCTATTTTAGATCTGATCACCAACCTGGTATTTCTGTAAATACAAAAATGTCCCACACTGAGATTATCTAAAATTCTAATCACCATAATTAGCCAAGGAGGTAAAAGACTTGTACATTGAAAAGTAACAACATTGCTGGAAGAAATGAAAGAGCAAAAATAAATGGAAAGACATGCTGTGTTCATGGATGGGAAGAATTAATATTGGTAAAATGTCAATACTACAAAAGCCATGTACAGATTCAGGGAAATCTCTATGAAAATCTCAATGATGTTTTGGGGCAGAAATAGAAAAGCCCATCCTAAAATAGTGCCAGGGCTGGCACCTCACATATGTGATTAATGATCTCTGACAATGGTGCCAAGACCACTCAGTGAGGAAAGAACAGTCTTGTCAACAAACGGTGGTGAGACAACTGGATATCTACGTGCAGAAGAGTGAAGCTGGAATCTTACCTTACACCATGTGCAAAAATTAACTCAAAATGGATTAAAGACCTATTTCGAGCTGACACTAATAAATAATTAGAAGAAAACATGAAGGAAAGGCTTCACAACTTTGGATCTGGCAAAGCTTAGGTAGAACACACGAAGAATAGGCTTTTGAAAACATTTTAGTAAAAATTTGTCTACAAATAGATTAGATTACATCAACATTAAAAATTTTTGTACCTCAAAAGACACAATCAATGGAGTGAAAAGGCAACACATGGAATAGCAGAAAATATTTTCAAACGTTGTATCTGATGAGGGATTGGTATCCAGAATATAGAAAGAACTCCGGCAACTCAACAACAACAACAAAAAACAACTCGATTAAAAAATGGCCAAAGGACTTGAAGAGACATTTCTTCATACAGACGGCCAATAAACACATGGGAGAAGCTTAACATCACTAATCATAGTTTTGATTAGAATTTTTAGCGGAAATTCTAATTAGGGAAATGGGAATCAAAACCATGATGAGACACCACTTCGCACCCATTAGGATTGATATTATAAAACTAAAACCCAGGAACAAGCAAGTGTTGGAGAGTAGGTGGAGAAACCGGAAGCCTTGTGCACTGCTGATGTGGAGGTGGGAACGTGAAATGGTGCAGCCACCGGGGAAGGAAGGGGGGGCATTTCCTTAAAACATTGAATGTAGAATTACCACATGATCCGGAATTTCAAAGAAGGTGAAAGCAGGGATCCGAACAGATATTTTCACACCCCTGTTAATAGCAGCATCATTCACAATAGCCAAAACATGGAAGCAACCCAAGTATCTATTGACAGATGAATGGATGAACAGAATGTGGTCTGTCCATATTATGAATATTATTTCGCCTTAAAAGGGAAGGAAATGTTGAGACATGATGCAGCGTGGATGAACCTTGAGGACATTATGCTGAGTGAAACAAGCCGGTAACAAGGAGACAAATACTGTGTGATTCTGTATACATAGAATGAGGTATCAACAGTAGTTAGATTCATAGAGACAGAAAGTGGAACCTTGGTTTCCAGGGTGTGGGCAGAGGGGAAATGGAGAATTCTTGTTTAACAGGTGCAGATTTTCACAGTGGCAAGATGTGAACGTCCTGGGGGTGGGTGGTGGAGATAGTTGCATAACACTGGGAATGTACTTAGGGCACAGAACTCTACACGGAAAAATAGCTGAAATAGTAAATTTTATGTTATGTGTATATTAAAATTTAAAAATACTCAAGCATGTAAAGGTGCTAGGGAGAGTTGGGGGGCATTTGAGGGCTTCATGATGGGGTGGTACTGGGGGGAGTGAGCTAGGAAGTAAAGGTTGGGGAACAGCATCCAGGAAAAGGGAACAGTAGTCACTAGGGCCTGAGTGCAGAGTCCTGGGCTCGTTAATGGCACAAGAGCAGTGTAGTAGAGTTAGAGCAAGTGAGGACAGAGAGCAGGTTGGTTGAGGAGGGTGGCTCACTGGATCCTTTGGACTGTATGGTACTGGAGGCCTTTGGAGGCACTGAAGACCTCCAGGGGCTAGGCTAGGGAGGGTAAGAAGTGAGGGGTGGGGCTGCAGGCAGGGGATGAGCTGAGAGGACTGAGCAGTCACCAGGAGAGAGGTGATGCTGCTGGGAACCAGGGCAGCAGCAATCAGTATGATGAGAAGTGGCTGAATTAGAGATTCTACTAAAGGAAGAGCAGCAGACAGATACTGATAAATGGAGAGAGAGGAATGAAAAGACCGTTCTGTGGATTTTGGTCTGAGCAACTAGAAGGATGGGGTCACTAGCTACTGGGGTTTAGAGCCCAGAGGAGTTGTGAGGTTAAGTCAAGAGTTAGTCTTGGTGCGTGATTAGGAGTTTGAGATGATTGGCAGCAAGAAATGGGGAAGGCACCAGCATAGAGATGAATTTGGAGCCGTGAGGCTCATGGATCCCCAAGGCATGAGTGTTGACAGAAAGGAGAAGGGCCCAGAATGGAGTCTGGAGGGCAGATGGGAAGGACCCAAGGGGAGGCTGGGGAGGAGCGGAAGAGGTCTGCCAAGCAGTTTGTGTGCATTATCCCAATAAATTCTCATGGCAAATATGTGCAGTACATATGACTATTCTACAGGTCAGGGGACAAAAATGTAGAGAGAAAAGGTAACTTGTCCAAAGTTAAATGGTAAAAAGAGCAGAGGCAGGATTCAAACTGGGCCTGGTGGATTGCACAGCCATGCACGGTGAAACTCCACCCCAGGTAATCTTTCTGTTGTGGTGGGAGAAGAACAGAGCCCAAGAAATTGAATCTATAATTCAGAAGCCCGAGTGATTGAATCTGTAACTCAGGATGAGTAGGAGGCATCCTGTCTTCCAGGTGTCCACTGGCTGGTGGACCAGCAGCCAGTGTGAGTCAGCTGCCGGGCAGTGGTTCAGAGGTGGGCACCCATAAAGGCACCCCCCTGGGCAGGCCAGGGTTGACACTGACCACCAAGGCTGCATAGAGCCACCATGACCTAGAATGTGTGTGTGGAATGGAGGGAGGCTGTCCTAATGACAGTGCCTGGGACAGGCCAGATGTTAGGTTGATTAGGCAGCATTGGGTGCAAGTTCAGCAAAGTGCTGACCAAATGCTCAGTGGTGTTATTGTTCAATCAGCCAGTTTTCAAGTAGCTATATGGTATATATACATATATTCACAAGGTAGAATCACAGGAACAATATTTACTCATGAACAAAATCTTAGAAGGAACTATTAATTTCCACTAAAATTAATGTAAAGTACTACACTTTCTCCTATCAGGAATGTGAGTACATGCATCAAAATAGTAGTGTCCATAAGATACATTCATTATTACTTGCTCCCAACAGTGACCAATTTTGTTATTACACTAATCATCAGAAAAATTTTCAAAGGAATCTGATAGGAGGCAGGTGCTGCAAAGACAAGTGGTATTAAATTTGAGGCAAGAATTTGGAAGTCCTACACTGCCGCAATCCTGCAATACTGTTCTCATGAAAAGAGAAAAGGATCCTTAGAGCCATGGGAAGGTCACCTCTCATCATTCCTGTACTGGGCTTCCCTGTTGTAGTCAAAACCCCTTGGGAAGAACAGAAGTTCAAGGCTGCAGCCTTTTCTTTTCTTTTCTTTTTAATTAAATCATAGCTGTGTACGTTAATGCAACCATGGGGGACAATGTGCTAGTTTTACACACAATCTGAAATGCTTTCATCAAACTGGTCAACATAGCCTTCACAGCATTTTCTTAGTTATTGTGTTAAAACATTTATATTCTATACCTAGTAAATTTCACATGTACCCTTGTAAGATGCACTGTAGGTGTGGTCCCACCAATTACCCTCCCTCCATGCATCCTCCCCTCTCCCTTCCCCTCCCTCTCCCCTTTCTCCTTCTAGTTACAAAAGCTATAAATTGATTTCATAGTAGGGCTGAGTACATTGGGTAGTTTTTCTTCCATTCTTGAGATAATTTGCTAAGAAGAATATATTCCAGCTCCATCCATGTAAACATAAAAGAGGTAAAGTCTCCATCTTTCTTTAAGGCTGCATAATATTCCATGGTGTACCTATACCACAATGTATTGACCCATTCATGGGTGGATGGGCACTGGGCTTCTTCCATGACTTAGCAATTATGAATTGTTCTGCAATAAACATTCTGGTACATATATTTTTGTTATAATGCAATTTTTTGTCTTCTGGATATATACCTAGTAGAGGAATTGTAGGATCGAATGGCAGGTCTATTTTTAGATCTCTAAGTGGTCTACAAACATCTTTCCAAAAGCAACATATTAGTTTGCATTCCCACCAGCTGTGTAGAAGTGTTCCCTTTTCTCCACATCCGTGCCAACATCTCTGGTTTGGGGATTTTGTGATGTGGGCTAATCTTACTGGAGTTAGATGATATATCAAAGTAGTTTTGATTTGCATTTCTCTGATGATTAAGGATGATGAGAATTTTTTCCATATGTCTGTAGGCCATGTCCCTTGCCCACCCTGAGATGGGATCAATTGTTCTTTTCTTGCTAATATGTTTGAGTTCTCTGTGGATTCTGGTTATTAAATCTTTGTCAGGGACATAACCTGCAAATATCTTCTCCCATGCTGCAGTCTTTTCTTATAGGACACGCTCACCGCTCTGTGCTGGCAGCCTGCTATGTGGACCCAGGACCCAGCAAGGAATAAGAGGGAGCACACATGGAGGCCATGATGAGAGGGTCAGATTTTCTTGCAAGGGTAACTGGAGTCATTGGAGGTCTTCATCATGGACTGGTGGGAGGAGGGAGACATGACATAATGCTTATTTATATTTATTGATTCATTTTTGAAGCCCTCCAATGGACACATATGTTTATTTAAAAATTTTTTTGACCCCTAAAGATGCTTATTTTTAAAATGTTTGATCATGTGCCTTGATCAAAATTTACAATTTGATCCAAAACGTATGAGTTCTGACAGTTAAGTTTAAGAACTCATTCTAGAAAAAGTGCTACACACCTCACTGCTGAATGTCACTATGGTCATTTTGGACATACTCCCCTTGGAGAAGCTCTGCATTGACACTACTACCTAGTTCACCCTTCAAAGCAATTTTGGAACTCTTTTCTTCTGGAATGGCCTTCAAAGCTGTTGCCATCCAAAAGTCTGATAATTAAGTTCACAAATTCATCCTTGAAAAAGTGCTCTGTCCTCACTGCTGAGTATCACTATAGTCACCTTTGAAGTTTTCCCCTTGGCCATCTGGTGCAGTGTAGTGATAGTCAGCTCTGAGGGATGTAGTGCTTTTTGTAGAATCAGTTTGTGAACTTAATTGTCAGACCTTTGTACAGTGACAGCACTGAAGGCCATTCCAGAAAAAGAGTTCCAATCTTGTCAGACCTCATCTCTGAAAATGCAAAGAACTTAGCGAAGTTACAACAATTTAAAAAAAGGACCAAGTTGGAAGACACTGCATTATTTCAAAATTTATTATAAAGCTACTCAACATTAGGTGCTATGGGCATAAGGAAAGACAAATCAACAGGATAGAATGGAGAGTACTGAAAGAAATAAACTCACCTACATATGACCAGTTTGATTTTTTGGACAATGTTGCCAAGACAGTAATGGGAAAAGAAATGCCTTTGCAACAAATGATGCCGGAATGGCTAGATAAACATATAGGGAAAAAGTTAACCTTGATTCCTACCTCACCCTATACACAGAAATAATTTGGGGTGTATTATACACCTAAACATAGACTCTAAAATTACAAGGTTTGTAGAATGACAAAGGAGAATTTCCTTTAAATTTTAGACTAGGTGGAGGTTTCTTAGAGAGGACCCCCAAATCACTGACCATGAAAAAGAAAAAATACTGGTAAATTGGTCTTCATTAAAATTAAAAATCACTGTTCACTGGAAGACATCACTAAGAAACAAAAATGCAATTCACAAACTAAGAAAAAATATCTGCCATGCATATATCTGACAAAAACTTGTGTCCAGACGCAAAAGATTTGTATTCAGACTTTATGTATAAAGAATTCCTAGAACTCAAATGATAAAAAGACAACTTTTTTTTTAAATGGGGAAAAATATTTTAATAGACACAAATGACCAATAATCATATGAAAATATGTTTATCATCTTTCGTCATCTGAGAAATACATCTTTAAACCATAATGAGAAACCATTACGCTCTGTTCAGAATACCTCAAAATGAGAAAGTCTGACAATTTCCCATTGGTGAGGCTGGTGGGGATGTGGAGAAACTGGAACTCTCATACATCACTGGTAGGAGTGTGAAATGGTACAACTGTTTTCTAAAACTGCCTGTTTCTTATAAAACTAAACCTCTGCATTAGGCCTCCAAGTCGGCATTTCTGAGGACTTGCAGAAGAGAAATGGATGTGTGTCCACAAAACGATTTACACGCAAAAGCTTATATCGACTTTGTTCATAATAGTCACAAATTAGAAACAATGCAAATATGCCACAATAAGAGATTAAACAAATTATGGGACATTTTTAGGTGGAAATTACTCATAAAAAAATGAACTGTGAATATACACAACAACATGGATGCCTTATTTCTGTGAAAGAAGGCAGACCCCAAAAAGCAGATACTGTGTCCTCCTACTGTGTACGTCCAAGAACAGGCAAATCTAGTGGATGGTGATAAAAAGGCAACAGTGGTTGCTGGTGGGTGGGGACTCACTGCAGAGGGGCATCAGGACTCTTCACTGTGGGGACTGGAATGATTATGTGGGTAGGTAATTGATCAGAACTCATGCACTTAAGCTCTGTGCATTTTACTTGATGTAAATTTTTCTTTAATACTAAAGTAATACTTTACTTAATAATGAGTAATAAAAATCTCATAATGCCTGAAGTTTGGGGCAGGGTGGACAAAGGAGGCCGGATGGGAGGCTGTTATAATAGTTCAGGCCTGAGAGAGTGGTGGGGAGATGTACGAAGTGGCCAGACTTGGGGCCTTCTGGAGAGAGGGTTGAGGCTGTTTAGCCCAGTAGGCAAGAGAGTCCTGCTTAGAGCCCTAGGCAGCTGAATCTTTGAAACCCATTTATTTGTGTGTTTTACTCTAACCCTTTTTTTCCTAAAATAATTTGAAGCTAATTAGAACAAAGGACATGCATTCAATAAGGCTGAGAAGATATAACTAAAGATCGAGGCCAGCTAATAGAAGAAAGCAAGTATGTGAGTTTGGGGACTGCTTTTATAAGACAGAGATCAGAACTTCTTTCTGCCCAGGCCGCTTGGCTGGAAACCTGACCTGGGCTGCTAATGGGTTGCAAAGGAGGCCATGGGGGTCTTTTAACATCAGAGGAAAGGCAGCTCAGACAGTGCTGACCAACCAGGTCTGAATCATGTTGGTTTTACGTATCTGAGGAAGGATATATGTCTTTGAGAGACTCCTTGAGGTTATGAAACAAAAACTATATACATTTTACAGAATTTGTAACATAATGGTACATCACAAAGGTCTGCTACATCAAATATTTTACAAAGAAAAGGGAATATTTTAGGAAGATACCTCTGTTTGGGGCTGAATTTATTAAGTAGAAATGAAAATTGCATGGGTTGTAATTTTGGGTAAACTATAAACTTGGGCATATTATCCCTGCATTCATGGGATTTATATTCTGGTGTGGAGATTGAGTTTGATTTGAGTATATCAAGTGTACATGAAGGCAGCTATTGATATATGCAGTAGTGGAAATACTGGAAAGTGTATGTAGCAAAACACATGTCGATTACTGATTGATCATGATCAGTACAATTCAGTTACTGCTGCCCATTCAATAAAAGGAGAAACGTTCTTTAAGAACAATTAACTAATCAGAGATGTAAGAAGAAATGAAGAAAAGAGAGAATTTATGTGCGAAGCAGATGTTAAAAATATACACCAGTAAGGCAGTCATGTTAAGCCTCATCTCAGTTCTGAGACTTTGGTTTGGCCTCTAGAAATGGACCAGTCCAAATACGCGCTTAAGTCAACATCAGAGAATTAATGGCTCACACTCCTACAGACTTTCCCATCAGGCCTAATAGCAAAGGTTACTGTCTCGTGCAGAGACAGGGGAAGGAAAGTAATCGTCATAAACAATTTATAATTCTCCAAGATGGCTTGAGATGGGGTTGATTTTCCAACAAATGTGCTTGCAATTTATTTCAACTGGTTGAGTAAAAGTGACTGCAGTTGGATACCACTAATGACAAGGTCATACTCCTGCGTTGACAATATATGTGAAGAGAAAGAAATATGACGAAAACGGAACAGTTGGAAATGCCGAGGGATATGCTTACTCCTGATGGTTTAGGTTTGGCTAAAGCAGAGCAGGTGGATTCAGGCAAGGAAGGGTTTGTTGTGATGATTCCACATAGGGCGCCCCTCAGAAAGATGCCCTTGGGCACTGTGACAGGTTGATGTCAGGTGGTTTCTGGGGACAGAATTGGGGTGGATCAGTGATGCAGGCTGGGGCACGAGAGTCCCCGAGTGCCCTCCAGCAACGAGGGGCAGTGGCAGGATGTCCAAAGAACTTGAAAGATCTGGTTTCCAATCCTTCCTCTGTCACTTGCCACGTGACTCTGGATAAGTCAGTAGACATCTTTGAGGCTGTTACGTGGGGTCAGCCTTTCCTGTGGTGCTCAGCCTCAGGAGTGTTGCTGTGAGAATTTGTGCAACACTCCACAAATGTCTGTGAAGATCTGCTATAGTTGTTTTTTTATTATTTGCTGGTAACTAACTCTCCAGTGTGTGCTGAAGCTGGAGTCATGCAATGGTTCATGCTCAAGCCTGAGATATTTTAGGAAATAATCAATACAAGATGCATTGGGTTGGAGCCATGATCAGAGTCATAAATCTTGACAGCCTGCTGTTTGACAAAATTAATAACACTTGAGAGAAACATTGTAAAAACCTACAGAAGGGGAAAATACAGATTATGTTTAGGCAGAGAGCTTAAGCCAATGTGGAAACAGAGTCATCCAAGGAAGGTTGGTGATTATCCTGCAGCTGGTGGGGCAGTGCACACACACACAGACACTTGTACACACCACGTGCACACACAATGTACACATATGCACAGATGTATGTGTACACACAAATAGACACAAATGCATACAGGTACACACAGACACATGCATGCCCACATACACACACACAGGTAACAAGCGTGATTTTTGTTGGCTGGTTCTCAGAAGAGACTGGCAAAGGAAGACAATTAGCATTAATTCCAACAATGGACAATTGCAGTTTGTCCATTCAAGGGTCCACCACCACCTTCTAAGGAAATGCCTCTGCTTCTGAATTTTTGAAATGAAACAGTGACAGTATCTTTGCCCTGCTCATTTCTCACTGATGGAGGAGAGTGTGCTCCTACAGCATGGGGATTTGTTGCTGTTGTGTTCAGTCACAGAGACTGCAATCTTGTGATTTTTAAAACATCAAAAACCTGAGAAGGTCTATAGTTAGAAAGGAAAATGAAGAATATTGCTTTTCCTGTGTCCAAAGCATTCCCAGAGCTTCCCAATCCTCTAGGCTCACGTTAGGATATTGCCAGGGTTTGAGCCAGTTGTTCTTGTTGGTCAGGATGTCAGTACAGAGAGGCTGGGGCGGTGGTATTCAATGGAGGATTGGAGCAGAGCTGTGAGAGTGCAAGGCTGCAGAGGGAACACCGGGGAGCTGGAGGGGACAAACCGGCTGAAGGCAAAGCAGGTCCTGGACAGTTTGCCTTGACCTCCATGTGGATGCAGTTGACTTTTGATTGTAGAAAAGTCTTTGAACGCTGTGTGTGTGTGTGTGGTCAGAGACCAGAAGATCACATTTCAAAAAAGATGAAAATGTTTACTATAGTAGAGGGATGCAATTACTTTTTAATGTGCAAATTGCTTTCATTGTGTTTTTTTATTATAAAAATGAACATGCATTTATTATTAAAAAAAACGTGTATTTAAAAGGTTAGAAAACCACAAGGAAACCTTGACATTGAATCTGTCATGTTTTCAGGCAGAGAAAACAAAGAATTTTGTGGGTCGGAGCCTCGTCATAGGAGAAGTCCTCTCCATGGCAGACATGGCAACAGGAGTAAAGGTGAGAGGCGCTCGTGACCTCGTGCTGGTTATGAATGGCGGGGAGTGAAATCTCTGACCCTGGCAGCTTTCAGTCTGTTTTCTGGAATAGATTTAGGTAAAAGGGTACACCTCACAATTCATCCCCCTGACTTCCCCTTTAACCAGTATATCCAATTCCTTTTTTGTTTTTTCTTTGCTTTTCTGTTTTTGTATAGTGTTATTACATTTGTACCAATCAATTATTTTCATTTATCTTAACAATATTCAAACAGGATCATCATCATTTGTGATTTATTTTCCTCGCTTAAATATTACTGCTAAGATTGATCCATATTGTTGCAAGTTACTATATTTGTTAATTTTTGTAAATTGTTATTTTGAAATAGTTCTGGCAAAAGTCAAGAAAATATTGCACAGAGTCATGTGACCTATGCCCATTCTCCCCTTGTAGTGACATCTTATTCATGTCCAGCAGTAATGTGGTATAAAACCAGGAAATAGTACAGTACTGTCATGGGATACAGATCCTATTCAGACCTCCCCAGCTTTTACATGCACATAGTTCTCTGTGTGTGTGTGTGTGTGTGTGTGTGTGTGGTTCTGTGCAGCCTGACCCCATATATAACCACCGCCACAATGAGGATGTAGAACTGTCCCACTCTCAGAAAGAAACTTCATGGTGCTACCTAGTCCTGTTTAGTTGTATCCAGCCCACCTCGCCCCTGTCCTTTGGCAACCATTATTCAGTTCTCCATCTACGGTTTTGTCTGTCTTGGAATGATGTCCAAATGGAAATTCATTCATTTTCACCACTGTCTGACCCATAGCTTTTATTCGTCCATTTTCTCACGTTGTTTCCAGGTCTTTGCTAATGTGAAAGGTGTTGCTGTGAATACTCTTGTCCTCATCTGGTGTTGAACATGGGCAAAAGCTTCCCTTAGGTGTTCAACTAGGAATATAATTACTAGTTATAGGATAAGTGAATGCTCAACTTTAAAAGGCAGTGTCAGTCTATGCTCCAAAGTCATTAGTTCCATGCACAGTCTCATCAGCGGCATGTACTCATGTGGATCCACATCCTTTCTCACACTTGGAATTCTTAGACTTTTCTACTTTGCCAATGGAATGGGTATAAAAGGGCATCCCACTGTGGTCTCACTTTGAGTGTCCTGGATCTTGAAGGTTGGTGAACAGAATAGATCAGGTAGGCATGACCGTCACAGATCCTCTTGGTACCTTGAGCCTCCCAACAGAGAGACATTCCTATGGCCCTGTATATGCCCTCCTTCCCCTCCCTGGCTGCCACTAGGTCTCAAATAATTCTACATATTCAAACACTCAGTCTTGATGTCCCCAAAGGGGAGAAATTATAGTTAGAACGTGATGACAGAATGACCAGGTGGAAAGCCGGGTCATTGGCAATTATTTCTGTTTGTTGTAAATGTTTCCTATGGGTAGGAGTGAAAGACAAAGAAATCTGTGAAGACAAAGCATCCTGTGGTGAGGGCATCCACCATCAGGTCCTTCCAGGGAGCTGGGCCTCCCTCAGATTTCAGCTAGACAGACACTCTTCCCTCCTGGATGGGTCAGCTGTAGCTTTTAGGGTGAAGAACAGTCAGCTGAGCATCAGTAAGTAGATCCTGGTTCAGACTTGTGATCTGCAATTTGTCTGTTTACCATGTCCACCCCCTCCACCTGCTTTCTCTTTGGCAAGGTTGTCACCATAGGGACATCTGCAAAGGGGTGGCAGGGCCTGAGCAGGGCGTCTTCTCTGGTCTCCACAGCCTGAGGCTGGTGCATGAGTTGCACAGGGAATATTTGAAAGGAGAGGGAGGGGTAGCCTATGGTTTAAAGCAGACTTACGAAGCATTTCAACCACCTGTGATGTGTGCATCTGATTTAGATCCTGACTCAAACAACAAACTGTAAAGAAAAATTATATGTCATTTGGGGAAATCTGAACATTGGATGTTTGATAATATTAGAGAATGATTATTGTATTTTTAGGTGGGATAATAGTTTTAGAGTTGTGTTTTAAAAATAAGTTTTTACCTTTTATGTATGTGTAGGAAATATTTAGGGAGGACATGGTGTGATGTCTAGGATGAACATCAAGATGATCCAGGGTATAGGAAGGGAGTTCAATGAACTCAAGTTCATCCTTGAGTTCATTGTACCCTTCTATTTCATTTAAAATTTCACATGATAATTTTTTTTTGAAAAGGTTTTACTCCTGAGTGTTCTAGAAGGAAACTGGAATAGAAATAGCTCTTTAAAATGGTCCTTTATCATGTTACTCTGTTGCTTAAAACCTTCCCGTTACACTTTGGGAAAACCCTCCAATCCCTGATGTGGCTCATGGGTCCCTGCAGGGCGTGGCCGTGGTCACCTCTGTAGATGCGTGCTGCTGCTCTTTCCTCTTCTCCCTCGGGCTCCTTCTGGTTCTTTTGCCCACTTTTGGACCACTCTTGCTACCCACGCTACACTGATCTTTACCCTCCTTCACCTGGCCGATACCTGTTCTTTGTTCAGGTCCCAGTTGACATGTCCTTCCCTCAGGGAAGCTCCTCCTAAACTTGCCATTTAAATCCCATCTGCTTAATGGCACCTGTCTTTATTCCTTGTAGTTTTCCATCAAAGCAGGTACCCATTTTGAATCTAAGTAGCATTTATTCATCTGATTACTTTATGTTTCTTACCACCACTAGAGGGCAAACTCCTTGAAGATTATCATTCCTACCTTCTTGGTACAGAGTATGGTAGGTATCAATATATGAGTGTTAAGTAAATACATAGAACTGAAACAATATGACCATTTCTCAAAAGGCTAAACATAGAATTACATTGTGACCTAGCAGTCCACTAACTAGATGTATACCCTATAGAATTGAAAGTGGGGGGTCAAGCAGATACTTGTATGCAAATGTTCACTGTGGCATTATTCACAATATCTAAAAGGTGGAAACAAACCAAGTGTCCATTAGCAGATGAATAGATAAACACAATGGAATACCATCCAGTCACATAAAGGAATAAAGTTCTGACACCTGCTAGAATATGTTGACGAATCATGAAAACATTATGCTAAATAAAATAAACCAGATGCGAAAGGACAAATATTATGTGAATCTGCTTATGTGAAATATCTAGAGTAAGCAAATTTATAGAGACAGAAGGTAGGTTAGAGGTTCCTGGAGCCCAGGGGGAGGGAAGAATCTGAAGTTATTGGTTAATCTGTAAAGAGTTTCTCTCCAGGATGATGAAAAAGTCTTGGAAATAGTGGTGATGGTTGCATGACATTGTGAATAAATGCCTCTGGAGTGTACAGTCAAAGATGGCTAAAATGGCAAACCTTATGCTATTTATATGTTTTACTGTAATAAAAATAAGAATTAAAACATTATTGTTAACTCTGTTAGCTTTCCCACATATCGGTCATTGTGGGCAATTCCCCC
>NW_003852543.1:2529728-2542574 GCF_000181295.1 Otolemur garnettii | reverse complement strand
GTCAGCTGGAGGAGGGGATGTCAGCAACAATGTGTCAAAGTCAACTGTGCCCTACAGGTCTGGTGCCTTTTATCTCTCCCGCCAGGTCTGTGTTTATCCAGGGGCTTTGCATTTTCCTGAGTGCTTTGGACAAACACATTTGACTCACATAGCCAAGTGCTGGCAGGGCTGGGGATTGGCTCTGGGCACGGCTTACAGTGGCAGGGGTGGGCATAGCAGGGAGAGGCCAGAAAAAAAGACTGTCTTTCCTGGAGCTTTGAATCCCCACTCTAGCTTGGGAGCAAGCCCAGGTCTTCTGCCAGAAACGTGGATGCAATCTGGAAGGACTCTAAGGCTGAAAAAAATCACAATCTGCTTCCTTTTCTCCTTCCTTGCAGCTGCTCTCTTTTTCTTCATTTGAATCATCTTTCTGTCTTAGCCTGCTTGGGTTGCTGTAACAAAATACCACAAACTGGTTAGCTTAAACAACAGAAATTTATTTCCCCACATTTCTGGAGGCTTAGAAGTAAAGATCAGGGTGTCAGCATGGTCAGGTTCTGTTGCGGGCTCTTTTCCTGGCTTGCATATGACTGCCTTCTTGTTGTCTTCACATTATGGAGAGGTGGTAGTCTCTCTGTCTCATGTATAAGGGCACTAATCCCATCATGGGGGCCACACCCTTATAAAACTCTTCTAACCCAAATTACCTCCCAAAGTCCTTATCTCCAAATACCATCACATATGATGGGGTTAGGGCTTCAGCATACGAAATTTTGGAGTGGGAGGCATAATTCTGTGTGCATTTATGAGGTCACCCTTGTCTAAAAAAACCACTTCCAGGGCCTCATTTTATCCCATTTTCTCTTGGAATGAAAAGATCCAAGTACACTTGAAGTTTGTTGAGGTCTGTTGAGCTGTTATATAGAAGGTCCTCTTGCAGCCATGGTACTGGGCAGGCTTCTTGCATGCGGAACAGGCCTCACTGATCCACTGTGGAAGGGACATGGTCAGAACAAGGTGGGCTCACATTCTGTCTGTAGGACTTCCCAGTCATGGTTCTGGCATGTTAGTTTTCTCTTTTGTAAAGGTGACATTGCTAATGCCCATTTATAGGTTGTGTGCAGATTTCAATTGAGCCCTGTGCTAATCCTGGCACGTAGCAGGAGGGAGGATAGGAACTATAACCCCTTGGGACATGGGCAGAGGCCTCTTATAAGAATCTTCTATCTAGTAGCTCTGTAGGTGAAGGGAGGTGAGACTGACCTACCTTCCCAGGTCTAGTGGAGCAGATTTCCCTCTCATTTTGGGGTGTCTCCTTCTAATTTCCATTTGAAAGCTAAGCGGCCCTGCCAAGGCCCTGTCCTTTGGCCCCTGTAGCCTGTCCTGGCCACACTTTCCAGTCCTTAAGTATCTCCAACTGTGGCCCTTGGACGCTGCTGCCAGCCCTTGCTGGGCAACTCATTGTCATTATTTCACGAACCTGATGCTATAGCTGTGCCTTTTCTTCTCCATAGATGTGAGAGAGGAGAGATGGGGCTTTCCCAGACAGAAAGACAAGGTGGGCGCATGCTCGAAGTTAGAGTTTTCGTTAGATTTCCCCGGCTCCTTTTTATTTCCTTGCCCTTGCTTTCTCGAGTCTCTCGTAACAAATGGACCTGTGTGTGTCCTGTTTAGGACACTGGGAAGTCGTGGCAGCAGTGGGCACGGCGCCCTCTTAGAGGACACTTTGAACCCTCCCTCAGCACGGTTGGTGCCATCTCTGTCAGGCTCAACATCTCTGTCTTAACACGTCTGTCCCTTCCTCCTGGCTCCTCCCAGCTTCTCCTCCAAGCTTCCTGCTGCACCTCTGCCTGTTGACTCAGGTCACAGACCAAGTGTCTCTTGGGGTCCTCTCCTTCCTTCTCCCAAATCCACTCCATTGGCTCCTTCTTCAGAATATGCCCTGGATCCCTCTGCTTCCCTCCCAGGAAGCACCTGCTGAGAGCATGTCAAGCCTGAAGTCTTCTGCTTAGGGTCTGCCAGGAGCTCTTCTTGCACTTGGCCCAGCATTGTTGTCGGATTACCTGCCATTCAGAGAGTGGCTTTTGTGGGAGAAGAACCTCACATTTGACCTGTGTTGGTTGGGGTTGCCCAGATACCACCTCTGTTAACCGTTGCAGTTTTCTCCAAACCTACAGGTACAATCCCATAGCCCAGAGCTCCTTAAATACATTTGGTGAAAGGGGGATTTCAAAATGTGGCTGAAACACTATGGGTTTTCCTCCCTCCTTAAACCTAGAAAACAAATATATTGTCAATAATGCATTAATTACCAGCCAAAGAGATTTAGTGGTGGAAAGTCCAATTTTAGTGTTAGGAAAAAAAAATTTTTTTTTAACTTCTAAGATGGTTTAAGGAGAAAACATGTACTATTTGGATTGCTTACATTTCCAGTGCTGGAATTAGCAATGCAATTTGCAGTGCCTGCGATGATTCTGTGAAGTGTGCTGAGTCATCAGGGCATGAAACATCTTCCCAGGATACTTTATGATTCCCCAAATGAAAAGCACTTCACATGTCAGATGTGATTAGTGAAATTTGAGTGTCCTGACATCAGAGCATTTTGGCTGCTCAGGGCTGTTGGAACCAATCAAGTGCCATTTAGGAAGTTAGCCCTAGGTTGGTCGTACATGCGGGGGACAGTGGGTGCCTCCAAATGCAGTGACCCCAGGACAACAGTCCAGTCTAAACTTGCCAGAACAAAAGTGGCGCTTCCTGGCTGTTGTAACTAACTGCTGTATCTAGCACCCATGATGTGCTGTGCATGTCTCTGAGCACTTTACTTGAGGAGTCCTGGGTGCAGCAGGCTTCAGGGGTGGGTGTGCGGGACCTGTCATTCCCATGTCTGCTTCCCTGCCTCTACCTGGCCCCAGGCCTCGGCTTCCTTTAGCAGCTCCTGGCCATATGGCTGCCAGCAGCAGAGGTCTCCATCCCTCCAGGTTCCACTGCCTCCCAAGGAGGGCTTCTCTTGTGCAGTAGCTCACCCACCTGTCCCAGCTACCTCTTTGAGTCGACCCACTAGGGCACAGGTCTATCCCTGGAGCCATCCTTATGGTCAGGGGGATGACATCACCCAGATCCTAAAACTGGGAGTGGGATGGACACCACACACAACCCATTTGGACTGATTCTTGTGGGGGATGGCTCTGAGGCAGAGGAAAGCTGGGCTGTGTGGTTGGGTGGGGTGGGGGGTGCGAGTGCTGACCTGCAGACACGGCGGGTCCCTGCACTCAGTTCTTCTGTCTCTGCAACAGTCACTCTGCTCTTTCCAGATGGCCCTGTTTAAGCCACTCTTTCTCATCTTCTTCTTCCTCCTCCCTGTCAGCACTGCTTTTCCAGGGATTCCAAAAGATTAGGTGGAGTGCTAGGTACTTGCCCCTTGCACCATCATGGTCCCCTATTGGGGAGCACTAGGTGTCAGGTGGCTGGGGTTGGAGCCGCAGCCCTTCTCCCCTTTCGCAGGGTGTGGCCCCAGGCAAGATACTTCACTCTGTGAACCCCAGTGTCCTCCAGTGTTAAGTTGGGGTGATGAGGTTTTCTTCTCAGGGCTGCTGTGAGCATCGTCCAGTCTGTGTGTGTGGAGCTCAGTGTGTGGGTGCACTCCTCATTCGCTCCCTTCATCAGATGAGGAAGCTTAGGCAGCCGTGTCGTCTGTCCAGGATCTCACAGCCAGTGGGGGATGAATGCCCAGTCTGTCCCATTGCCCCTGCCCAAAGCTTTCCTGTTTGCCGGCTGCTTCCCATGGTGGGGCTCCCCTGGCAGATGGGCCAGCGTCTGGGGTCACAGCACACACACTTTGCTGCAAGCCGCCTGCATTCCCTGTCCGGAGCTAGATCTGGACAGGGCAGAGTGCGGGCTCAGAGCAGTTGTTTGATGGGGTGGGGGTGGGGTGGCCCTGAGCATGGAGGACTCACTTGCTGAGGAAGTTAGGTTGGCCTCTCGGAGGCAGTGACCCACCATCCTTGTCTGCAGAGAGGCGGTGGAGCTTGCAACTGGTAGAGGGAGAGAAAGAGGAAGCTTGCCACTGGTGGGACTTAGGCAAAGCTTAGGGAGCCAAATAGATGCTCCTTGAATGGAGTGTGGCCAGTGATTTATCATTTAGTTGTTGGCTCTTGCTAACGATGGTTTGTATTGTCCTTGTTTCTAGTGCGGAATAATTTACTGGCTGTTTGGTGGTGCTGTCAGGAATCTCGGAAGCCCCAGACATATTACTAAGTGGTTTCAGCCACTCCAGGTATGGCCTGGGCCTCAATAGATGCCTTCTATGGAGAGCCTTAAAAATCCTCAGTAGTTAGATGTATGTGTGTGTGTTTTAAGAAAAAGAAAATAAAAGATAATTTGTGTTTGCCAAAGTCTCATACATGATGAGAATTCCAAGACTATCATTTTTTTTTATTGTGTATGTTTGTCATGTTGTAAGCCTGCATGAGCTTGTCATCAGACTGAATTTTTTATAATTATCTCCAGTTCACATGTCCCTCTCTCACTGCCATTCTTAAAGGGCTGAGAGCTCTGTGGTTAGAGCCCCCATCTGACCAGCTAATTCCCTTTCTAATATCTGGTAAACTCCAGGAGCAGAAATACACTGGGATGTTTGCAATGACCGAGAGGGGCCATGGGAGCAACGTGAGAGGGATCCAGACGGAAGCCACTTTTGACCGCTCTGCACAGGTGAGGAGTCCGCCTTTGGCCTACTGTTCAGGGCCGCAGGAAACCTGCACAGAACCAGGCTGTCCCTCTCCAGCATCATACCCTCTGGGTGTGCTCTCTGGCCCAGGGGCTCAGATGCAGAGCAAACGTCTAGGTGTTCTAGTCCAGGTGGATGTATGCCCAGCCCTTGTGAATCCAGCACCAACCTATGACGTGCTGGGCATGGCTCCAAGCACACTGCGTGTGCTTGTTAACTTAATCCCTTGTCATAACTCCATGAGAACTATGCTAAAGCCATTTCATTGTGCATGGTAACCTGCACTGACCTTCTACATGAGAGGAGAGCTTCACCAATCTTACTATTTTATTTTCCTTTTTCTGATGTTTTTTCTTTTCCTTTCCTTGTTTTCTTCTTCTCCTCTCTTTCTTTTTTTTTCTGTTTTTCTTTCATTTTCTTCTTACTAATTGACAGAATGTTAGTCAAGTCTCTCAGAATTGATCTCTCTCCCGTGATGGGTCTCAACCTGCATCGTGAACACTCTGTAACCCTGACTGCTCCCATGCTCTCCTGACCAAAGAAGCCACTGTTTACTTATGTCACTGTCCTTTATAGTTTCTAGCTTGAAACTGGGTCTTCCTAAGCATGACAAAGGGATAAACGCATTGTGAAGTTCTTTCTAGAAATGAGGCTTTGTAAGTCAGTGTGTGTAAGCATGAGCTGGGTGTGGGCGTGGGTGTGGCGTGGACATGGGGCTGCTCCGTCTGTCTTTTTCCCCCGAGTTAGGCCTGTAGAGTCTGATTGTCATTAGCAGGGCCTCCTGATCCACTAATGCTAGGTGGAGGTGACCAGAGTCTAGAATGAAAGATTCAGGGGGAGGTTGTATGAGAAGATGCTCTGCTTTCCCTGTGGTTCTGATATTAGTTCTCTGCAGCAGCCAATGATGTCCAAGGTCATGGTGAGAACAAGAACAAGCACTGCTGTTTATTGACTACTCACTGTGTGCCATGCTCTGTGTCAAACCCATGTAGTATTCTGTATTTCCTCCCAGGGACAATCCCATAAACATGACTTTGAGCCTTTCCTGTTAACTGAGCACAGATGGATTAGGCACTAGGTTAAGCCCTCTGCATGCAACATTGTGTCAAATGTGCTATAATCTTAGAACATATTAGAAAGGTATTATTGTCTCTACTTTACAGATGGGGAAACTGAGGCTCACTGAGGTTAAAACACTGACTCTGGTTACCCAGTTAATAAACCAGTCTTATGTTCAGTTGTTACTGTTTACTTAGCAGTGTGGCTTTCCTGCTAGTGATGCCATGCTGGCCTAACATCCTTCGGATTGGGACTGGCTGGTTATTTTTCTCCCTGCGCCATAGTATTGAGGTCACCTTGCTGTCATTGACGGGGAGGGGGGAACCACCTGCAATTCTTATTTATTTGTTTCTTCTCACAATTATTTTTTTCCTACAAAAATAATTTCCTGTGTTGGTCCCCTTTTCCCCAAACAGCATAAATGATTTAGCTACCTGGCGTTTCTCAGCAGCTGCCACTGTCTGACAGGGGAGTTGCAAAGTTGAAATCGTAATGACGGGGAGCCTCCGGTGAGCACTGTGCCCCCCGAGGGTGGGAGAGAGAACAAGCCCATCATAAACTCACACCGCGGAGAATTGACATAGCAGGGGATGGATTTCTTCCTTCATTGGGTTCTGTGTTTTCCCCTTCATTTCCCTTTTAAAATGTTAGCGAGTATTAAATGAGTGTTCTCTCCCTCAAGGACTGTTTGAATCTCTTGTCTTTTCTTGGTTATTCCTTCCCGTAGGTTGGTTGTTTTATATTTATTTGGGGGGTGGGGTGGGTAGATTGGGTAGTGTTACGGGTAGTTCAGGGGGAAGAGAGAGTTTCATGATTACCCTTTATGCTAAATAGCAAAAATAAATGAAGTTATGAGCTCTCTGGCCAAAGTCATCTTCTTTAGCACTTACAGCACTGACGATTTTGCTGGCCTCCAACAAATAATTATTCTAGTAACTGACACACATGGTGTGTGGTATTTAGAGTGAGCTTTAACTCCAGGTTTTTGGCTGATGCAAACTTTCCAAATCAAGTATTTTGCCAGAAGTGACAGATCTCCTTTCCCAGGGTGTAGCAGATGTTTACAGGGGATGGATGGCTTCCTGCGCCCTCCCTATCCTAGCAGATCTTTTCTGCCAGGCCAGGGTTTCCTCAGCTACTTTCCTTCCTTCTCTCCACCTTCTGCCTCCAGGTGTAAGCTTTCCCCTATCCACATGGGTTGTGGCAACCCTGGTGTCTTTTACTGTACCTAACCTCAAGGAATTCTTTTCTTTTCTTTGAGAAGTCCTGGCTGGCTCGATAAGACAAGGACAGCCTCTAGAGACTCCTCTTAAAAAGGTTCAGTCTGCCCATTTATGTTTCTGAACAGCCCTTGCACATGTTAAAAGTTTCTCTGTGCAAACATATGTCAGAGAATGTTTTCTTAGGCCTCAAGACTGTATTTTTTGGCCAGAGGAAAAGTATTGTCCATATGCTTTATAGTCTGAAATCTGAGATAATCTTTGTGTGATCAATAGCTTGTTGGTTTAGTTCACCCACATCTTCAACAGTGTCAACTATGATTAAATTTGTAGTTCAACTCTGCCATTTCCCCTGGGCTCCCTAAGTTGTCCTGGGTACCCTGTATCCAGAGCTGGGAGTATGGTCAGTCCCTCCTTGGCAAGAGGTTTAAAGATAACCCAGGTGTCAAGTGAGATCGGGGATGACCACGAAGTGAAGGGGAGTGTTCCCACTGTGAGCCTCGTATTGGCTTCCAGAGAGTAGGAAACAGGCGTTATGGACAGAGACTGAGAACAAAAAGCCTGCCTGCTCTTCCTGCTTCTTTGTGACCAGTGTTAGTTTCAGACTGTTTTGAGCTGGAATCCTCGGAGATATTCAGAGACAAAGTACTTGGTATCTTCTGAGATTTTTCCCTCCTAAGATGGAGACTCATTTACAAGTGCTTTTAAGAGCTTGACATATGAACCTCTTGGGAGGACCCTTAACTATTACATTCACTGATCAGGAATATAAAGAGGCAGGCTCTGAAGCCATCATCTGAAGGCTTAAATGCCTGATTTCTTTTTATAAAAACCAAAATTGTTATTGCTTGATATTCTAAGCAATGGCAGGAAGAGGTCACAGTTGCCTATTAGTCTTGCTTGCATCCAGGCATCCAGTTTTGGCCTTTGGTTACTTGGTTGCTGTTTCCACGGACCCATGTGTTGGAGGCAGGGATGTTCAGGGCCCAGGAAACAGCAGAGGCCACGAGGAACCAAGTGATTTGCCCAGGAGGGGCAAACAGTAGCAGCCCAAATAAAAGAGATGGATGTGGACCCTGGAACGTTCCATCTAGGGGCCCAGATCATTGGATGTTCCACCTTTTGTTGGTGGAACATCTCTTGCGGGTGGGGAGTATGGGGGTTTAAGGGTGTGTGGAGAGCTGAGTATGGACCACCAGGGGTTTTTAGCAGTATTGGTGTTAGATTATTTAAAAGTCAAAGCCTCAGTGTGAAAGTAGTCTAGAGAGAAAGAAGTTGATAATCGAAGAAAGACTTCATACATGTCAGCCTGGAATTCTAAAGAAGAGAGACCAGGAAGGAGTGACCACTTTCAACCATTGAAAAGTGGCAGTTTGCTTCCCTGATTGGATTTTTCTTTGAAAAATCACTTTAGTGTTCATTCATTTTCAGAGTTGAGGTAGAGATGATGTATGTGCATTGAGGTGATAGCACAGCGGGGCTGGCTTCACCAGGTGGAGCTACAGACCTTCCACTGGTCTTCTCTTTGCTGTGAAATCACCTGAACATGGCGCCTTGCACCCGGAGGATCTATTTTCAAGTGTTGGTTGCCTTGAGCCAAGAAGTTGAAATGAGCCGTAGGAACGGAAACACCCTGTCGCTTTGCTGTTTCTGTGCAGGAGTTTGTAATTGACACGCCATGTGAAAATGCCAAGAAGATGTATATTGGAAACGCCATGCACGGGAATTATGCCGCGGTCTTTGCCCAGCTCATCATAAATGGAAGATCTCAAGGTTTGTTACTGACACAGGTGACCAGAATAATTCTCTTCACTATTACTGTTTTCCAGTGGAAACCCACTTGGCAGGGCTGTTTTTATATTGTAGAAAATTTAGTACTAACTTTGTCTCCTAAATATACTTGTTGATGAAGTCTATTATTACATTTTGACATTACACCATTATGTGTAGTGCACGGTTGTGGAACTGAATGAATTTGGGGATCAGAATAATTTTATTCTATTTTAGGAAATGAAGAAAGGCTTATTCATATCTTTAGAAAGGAGAGCTTAATAATGACCACTATGTCTTCCTTAGGGCCCCACTGTTTCATCGTTCCTGTCCGGGATGAAAACGGAAGCTTATACCCAGGAGTGACAGCTATTGATATGATGTACAAAGAAGGTGAGTCTGAAGGTGGCCCCTCTCCTGGGCTCATTCACACTTCCCACCTGCTCCCCACCCCACCCAGGGAGATTCTAACCGAATTCATCTCACTGAAACAGTGAATGCTGTGACTTCCCCAGAGAAGATGCTGATTTTGAAGCCTCAGTGAGAAAGTGTCTTTTATGTGCTACTGTTAGAGAATGTTGTAGGTTGCCATTTGGGAAGGTGCGTTGGTCTCATCATTTTCTCCCAGCTTCTCAAATTTCCTAGTAATGAGGCAGTTTTGCCCTTTTGCCCTGAATGCTTTTGCCTTTTGTCTGTCTTCTCTCCTCTTCTCAGTCTTCTGGGCTTTCAGAGGGCCCCTGTAGTCCTATCTTCTGTGCCCCTTGGCTGCCAGCCGGAGGCCTGTGCTCGCGAGACCCTTCAGGAGTGCTAAGGATCGACTCAATGCATTGGTTTGCTAGGGCTGCCCTGCCACTAGCTGGGTGGCTCCAACAACAAAAATTTATTGTCTCACAGTTCTGGAGGTGGGAAATCCAACATTAAGGTATTAGTAGGGTTGATTCTTCCCAAGGGTGGTGAGGGAAAGCTCTGCCCCAGGATTTCCTCCGTGGCTTGTAAACAGACGCCTGCACGTTAACCTGGTGTTCCCCCTGCCTGCACATCTGTCTCCACATTTCTCTGTCTTACAAGGACACTGGTGACTTAGATGAGGGCCCAAACTAATGACCTCATTTTACCTTGATTACCTCTGTAAAGACTCTGTCTCTAAATAAGGTCACATGCACAGTTATAGGGGTGAGGACTTCAGCATATGAATTTGGGAGATGTACAATTTAAGCCCTAAGACTCAGTGAGATTAGACCATGCCTGTGGTCTCCAGTGGCCATCCTCGGCCAAGGGCAAGCCACACCAGAGAAGGGAGTCTGGGAGATAAGGAAAAAAAAGAGAGAAAAAAGAGTGGGAAGAAAAGAGGGGAGAAGAAGCCTGTCGTTTGGTAGAGGGGGATTATCTCTTCCCTTCCCCCTAGTGTTTGCTGACTATGGCTATGGCTGCAGGTGGGTCTGGGGGGGGGGGTGCTAAATGCATCTCCCAGGGGTGACTGAGTCCCGGGCTGGGCCTGGCCCCATGAAAGTGCTTCTCATGTCATGTGTTGCTGAGAGCAGAAGGGTAGGCTGAGCTCTCTGAAGTTGTGCCAGACATTGAAAACTCTGGCAACAGCAGAAAGTCTGCTTTGGTGTCCTTGTAAGCCCCTAAATGCAAGTGTGTCCTTGTCAAGGGGTGATATTCCAAAGAAGGACATTTACTAAAGACAGATTTTTTTCCCCCTTAGATTAAATCTCCCTAAATGTTCGTGGACAAAGAGTGGGCCCCAGACTCTGACAGGTGTCTTTACGAAATGGGTCTGGCAGATTTCAGAACCACCCCCACTGTCCCCGTGGCCATTTCCCCCTGTCTGGTGGGCATCTGCTTTCATCAGTTCACCCTGTGTGCTACAGAGGGAGCACCGGGTGGGAGGACAGACTGGAGCTCTGTATTCTTGGGGAGAGCACGTCAGCTTTCCTGCCTTCTGTCTTTAGCTTCCCATCCTTGGAGTTGCTTAGAACTCTCCCTTCCTCAGTCACAGTTGCTACATCAGAGGCAGGTGCCCCTGCCAGATCCCCAGAGCATGCAGGCTGCCCAGGAGGAAAAGCTCGCTCTTCTCCATTCTCACTTGGGAGGAATGAGCTGAGTTGGCCAAAGAAACAGGCACGATTCCTCAAGGAAATACACAAACAACGCCTCCCCTCCCCAAACAAAAAAGCATCAACAATTCTGGGAGTGAAAAAGAGCTTTGCATTTTAGTAGAGACAGGGCTGGGAAGTAGCAGGGAATATATTCTGATGCTTCATCGATTTCCTCTTTCTGTTCTCTCTAGGTCTGCAAGGTGTGGATAATGGGATTTTAATATTTGACAAGGTTCGGATTCCCAGGGAGAACCTGCTGGACAAGTAAGTATCTCCTCCTTCACTAGGTCAGCTGTGGAGATGATCCGTCTGCTCTGCCAAGCTGGCCTGGTTCCTGAGTGGTCTTCCCCTAACCACCTCCACAAGTTTATTAACAACTAATTACAAATAGAAACAATTTAAATTTTTTCACCATGCTATCACCCAGATAGAATGGTTTTCACACTTCAATGTACACCTACCTTCCTTGCCAACATGTCTAGAGACAGAGATGTTGGATTTATACCAAATGAAATCCAACTATGGATTCTGGTTTTTTTTTTTTTTTGAGACAGAGTCTCACTGTGTCACCCTCGGTAGAGTGCTGTGGCGTCACAGCTCATAGCAACTTCAAACTCTTAGGCTTAAGTGATTCTCTTGCCTCAGTCTCCCAAGTAGCTGGGACTACAGGTGCCCACCTGTAATCTATTTTTTTTTTTCTGTAGTCGTATTGTTGTTTGGCAGGCCAGGGCTGGGTTTAAGCCCACCAGCCCAGGTGTATGTGGTGTATGTGGCCGATCTCCTAGCCACTGAGCTACAGGTGCCAAGGTCATTGTTTTAAAAAATTATTTTTATTATTTATTTATTTATTTTTTTTTTGAGGTAGAGTCTCACTGTGTTGCCCCAGGCTAGAGTGCTGTGACCTTGGCCTAGCTCACAGCAACCTGCAACTTCTGGGTTCAAGCAATTTCCCTAACTCAGCCTCCTGAGTAGCTGGGACTATAGGAACCCACCACAATGTCTAGCTACTTTTTCTGTTTTTAGTAGAGACAGGGTCTCAGTTTGCTTAGTTTGGTCTTGAACTCCTGAATTCAAGTGATCCACCTGCCTTGGCATCCCAGAGTGCTGGGATTACAGGTCTGTGCTGCTGCTCCCAGCCTAGATTCTGATTTTTAATAACTTGTAATTTCCATTTAACATATATAAATGTTTTTGTATAGCAGTAAACAGTTATACATATTATCATTTTAAATAGCATTATGTGTAGTAATAGATAAATAAATGATTATATATAGTATATATACAAGTTATATAATCAATCCCTTTTGATTATGTAGCTTGTATTATTGGGCAGTTAGGTTTTTTCCTATTTTTATTTTGCTATTATAAGCAGATTAGTGCTAGTGCTTCCCTCGTGCGTGGCAGGAGCTAAGGCAACATCCAGGTGTGTTCTGGGGTTCATGATGCTAAGAAACACCAAGAAGCTAAGAAACACCAAGTTTCTTTCATTTTCTCAGCAGTGTTTCACATATCCAATAAAAATCCTGAGCCACAGTCATATTTAAATTGTGACAAAGCCAGCGATCAGGAGTACATCCCAAGCCATCTCCCTGTGGGTTTCCTCAGATGCTTACTGTTTTTCTGTTGCCTGCAAGTTATTGCCAACAGATAAACGTGGTAGTAAATGCCAAAAGTTTATATGGGAAACAAACTTAAAATGGACCAAATTCTGTTTAACTTTTTTTACCCTTGGAATTGGTAGGGAATAAAATGGAAACAACAAAAGCATCTTTGCATCTTTATCTTGGTGGGTGCGAACCTCCCAGATTCTCTCAGGAGCCACCAGTGCTTGTGAAAGCAAATGTGAAGACCACCAATCCTCCCCTGAGGTGTCTGCACATTTCCTGGTCACTTGTCACCGTCATTGTACTCTGGGAGATGGGGAATAGTGAAGGAAAGTTATAGAGGTGGTTCTTCTTGTACCTCAACACCTGAATGAAGTTTTGCCCAG
>NW_003852543.1:2523762-2529514 GCF_000181295.1 Otolemur garnettii | reverse complement strand
TTTTTTTTTTTTTTTTTTTGGAGACAGAGCCTCAAGCTATCCTCCTGGGTAGGGTGCTGTGGCATCATAGCTCACAGCAACTCCTGGGCTCAAGCGAGTCTCCTGCCTCAGCCTCCCAAGTAGCTGGGACCACAGGTGCCTGCCACAATGCCCGGCTATTTTTTAGTTGCAGCTGTCATTGTTGTTTTGGCAGGCCCAGGCTGGATTCGAACCTGCCACTTTAGGTGTATGTGACTGGCGCCTTAGCCACTTGAGCCACAGGTGCCGAGCCGAGTAGTCTTATTTATGACCTCTCACTTGATGAAGAGTGGGTTAGCAAATAGATGTACAGATTCAATACAATTCTTGTCAAAATCTCAGCTGCCTCTTTTTTTTTTTTTTTTTTTGGAGAAATTGAGAAACTGATCCCAAAATTCATATGGAAATTCAAGAGACTCAGAAAAGCCAAAAGAATTTTCATGAAGAAGAACAAAGTAGGAGGACTCATGTGTAATTTGAAAACTTGTTACAGAGCACCAGTAATTAAGACAGAGAGGTATTTGCATAAGGATAGGTATATGGGATAAAATGAAAACTCTAGAAATAAGTCCTCACATATAGTCAATAAATACTCAACTAGAGTGCCAAGACAGTTCAGCAGGGAAAGAATAGTCTCATCAACAAATGATGCTGGGGCAATTGGATATCCACATACAAGAGCGTGAAGTTGGACCTCTACCTCACACCATACAGACAATTAGCTCAAAATGGGTCACAGACCTAAATGTAATGGCTAAAACTATAAAACTCTGAGAAGAAAACAGAGGTGTAAATTTTTGTGGCCTTGTTTTAGGCAATGATTTGTTACATATGGCACCAAAAGAACAACTAAATAAAGAAAAAAAGATAAATTGGACTTTATCAAAATGAATAACCTTTGTGCATCAACATATACTATGCAGAAAGTGAAAGACAACCCACTGAGTGGGAGAAAATATTTGTAAATCATGTATATCACAAAGGTGTAGTATCCAGAATATAAAGGGAACTGTTACAGTCCAGTAATAATAAGACAAATAACCCAATTAAAAAATGTGCAATAATAAGGCAAATAACCCAATTTAAAAACCTGAATAGATATAAATAATTAGCTAATAAATACATGAAAAGATACTTAACATCACTGGTATTAGGAAAATACAAGTCAAAATCACAATGTCATACCATTGCACACCCTTTAGGATGGACAGTAACAAGTGTCGAGGGGGATGTGGAGAAATGAGAACCATTGTGCTGGCAAGGGTGTAAAATGGTGTCACCAATAGGGAAAACAGTTTGGCTGTTCTTAAAAGTCAACATATGACCCAGCAATTCTACTCCTAGATGTGTATGAAAACATTGTCCATGAGAGAGTTAGAAACATAGTTCACTCAAAAACTTGTACACAGATGTCTGTAGCATAATTATTCATAATAGCTCCCAAGGGAAGACCACCCAGTGTCCATCTGGTGATGAAAGGGTAAATAAAATGAGGTATATCCCTACAGCGGGATATTACTCAGCCATAAACAGGAAGGAAGTACCGAAACATGCCACCACACTGCTGAACCTGGAGAACATTACCCTAAACCAGTGGTTCTCAACCTTCCTAGAGCTGCAACCCTTCAATACAGTTCCTCATGTAGTGACCCCCAGCCATAAAATTACTTTTGTTGCTACTTCATAACTGTAATTTTGCTACTGTTATGAATCGTAATGTAAATATCTGATATGTAGGATGGTCTTAGGCGACCCCTATGAAAGGGTCGTTTGACCCCCAAAGGGGTCGCGACCCACAGGTTGCGAACCACTGCCCTAAGCCAAAGACACTAGACACAAGACCACATACTACGTGGATGCACCTGTGCAACTTGTCCAGAGTAGGCAAATCCATAGAGATTGTAGCTGAACAGTTGCCAGGGGCTGGAACAGGGGTCCTCAAACTTTTTCAACAGGAGGCCAGTTCACTGTCCCTCAGACCGTTGGAGGGCCGGACTGCAGGCCCTGGGACAAGTCGGCTGCTAAGCAGGAGAGGCAGTGGCAGCAAAAACACCCGGTGGGCCAGATAAATGTCCTAGGTGGGCTGCATGTGGCCTGCGGGCTATAGTTTAAGGACGCCTGGGCTGGAGGGTAGGGAGAATGGGCCTGACTGATAATGAAGTGGGATGATGATTGGACAAGTTTGTCACTATACTAAGATCCATTCAATTATATACTATAAAACAGTGAATTTGATTGTATGTGAATTATATCTCAATTTTCAAAAAGTGGGCTAATGTGTGATCTGCGCACTCAGGCTCTGGTATTGGTTTAGTCTCTTACAGCAACCTCTGCATCCTAGGAGTCAGGCCCCCACCCTTCCTCTGCTGTCTGTCTCATGAAGGGGATTCCAGGACAGAGAAACCCGTGTGCTTCCCTGTGTGTGCACGTGGGAGCCACCTGGCTTCATTTCCAGTGCTGCTGTGTGCGGCTTTTTTAAACCCCCTGCTTCCCCTTCCCACAGGTTTGGTTCTGTGGCTCCAGACGGACGGTACCATTCACCTATTAAGAACAAGAGTGCAAGATTCAATGCGATGCTGGCAGCACTGACCCCTTCACGATTAGCTGTGGCTTTCCAAGCTATGGGTGCCATGAAGGTAGTTGACTCTGATTTCAATTTATCTCGATGTTAATTCTCTGTGTGATCCAGGGATGGGTAATAGTTCCAGGAGCTGAACTTCTGAGCCTTGGTTGGTGTATATGGCCGTGGTTAGTTCCTGAGTAGGTAACCATACGCAGGGGACATTACTACACTTTTCAGGATGAGAGCCCATCCCCCTGTATCCTAGATGTGTGCACAAATCACAGTGATGGACAGGGATGTGGCAACACAGCCACAAAGATGACCCAAGGAGAATGGGTTGTTTAGGGCACATCTGCTAGAAAGAGCTGGCTCACGTCAGCATACCTTGTCTGAGTCCACTGGGGAGTGTTGATCCTCACATGGCTGTCTAGGGTGTGGCGTTAAGTATCCCAGGTAGGATTTCATGAAGCCAGACCTCCAGAAGCCATCTCACTCTCTTCCCCCAAGTTCTCATATACTGGTTTGAATAAAGCAAATTCCCCAGGGCTCTACTGTTTGTTCCCTGTGCTCTCTTTGCCTGGGGGAAAAGCTTATTTTGAGCTCCACTGAGCTTAGTGAAGCTGGGAGAAAAATTGAGACTTCCTAGGAATATACATTTGTGGCTTGAGTCCAGCTTTTCCATCAAGACAGAGTAAATTTCACTCACCTGACTCCAGTCCTGACGCAGCCTGCATTTGTCTGAATAGCAGGAAAATTGGACTTTACAGGCTTCTACAGGGTCCTCCATGCTTCACAGGCAGCCTGCCCTGGCCCGGGCTTCCCCTTACCCTGCTCATCCCATGAGTGGGCACAGCTGTGACACTGACCACACGTGTGCTCACTCCTAATCCCACGACCTCACGCCTGCCCCAGCCCTGCCCAGTTCCTCTGCAGTGGCCATTTCCATGGGGTGAGGTGGCCGATCAGGTCTGAAGTCCCATGTCAGGAGTGGCTCAGCTGGTCCCTTAGCTGGGCTGTCTGACCAGTGAGGCCCCAGGGAGCCTTGTGGAGAAGGCGCTAGCACAGACAGCATCAAAATGCTGAGGAAAACTGGTTCTTCAAGTCTGTAATAGAAACCATGTCAGCCATCTTCAGGACCCCAGAAAGAGGCAAAAAGAGAAACGCCTAGAACTGGAGGCTGGGATTGCATGGACAACAAGATGGCTAAACCCCTGGTTTAAGGTTATCACAGAGTGTCCCTGCCAACCGCACAGACTCTCAGCAGACCTGACTGAGGCTCCCTTTGAGGAGACTTCTGGGCGAGTATAGAAAATGTGTGCAGGTCCTGGGCTGGGCAGGCTGCCGGCCACTCTGTGCTCTTGCCGTCTGGGTATGGGCGATGGTATGGGACAGACCACAGCCCTGTGAGCAGCCAGCAGCTGTGAGCTCACTGAATCCCTGGTGTAGTTGTGTGGGGGACAGGCAGGGGTGAGGACCTCTGGGAGGGCCTTGGTTTAAAATGTCACCAGATCTGGAGCAGTGTGGGGATGGGGAGAGGAGATAGCAGGTGATTTTTAAGAGGCTCCTGGTCTCTTTTCTGCCAAATATTATCAAGAGCCAGCCCCTGCCAGCCCCAGAGGGTCTCAGGGCCCACATTTGCACTAGCTCCTTCCTGAGCATCTGATGTGCATAGTTTGTTCCTGGCAACAGAGAGGCATTTCTTCATGGTCTAAAATGTAGGAAAAAAGTAAAAAATGTGTGAAAAATGTAGAGGCATGATCATGATTGCACTCTCTGAAGTCAGAAAACTCTGAGCTCCAATCTCATCCCCAATGTGACCGTCATTGGTGCTGTGGACAAGTCAGTAGCTTCTTCTTAGCCTCAGTTTCTTCCTCTGTAAGATGGGTCTTGTGATACTGCTGAGTGAAGGGATGGGTGTGCAGTGCTGGCACTGAGAAAATGCTCCATAGCTATTACTAAAAGTGATGGTTGTTGTTCTTGCTACTGCTGCTGCACTGTGGCTGGAAGAGAAGGGCTGACCATAGGAAAGGAGTAACAGGCTTTCCCATGAAACAAATGCCTGGAATCTCGGCCTCCAGGTAACAAGGCAATCTGAAATGCTCTGCAGAGGTGCGCAGAGCATCCTTTGGTTCCTGGGACCGTAGAAACCAGGAATAATTGACACCTGCCTGCCCATCCACACCTTCCCAGGCATTGGGATTGCTGGGCAATAGAGAGATCCCACATTGAGGCTGGCGGGGTGAGAGGGGTGGGGCTGGGGGGCTTAGACCCTGTGTAGTCTGGGCACCCTGCCGGACAGCAACCCGGCCGCTGTGATCTCATTGCAAGTGTCTCTGGCGAGGATGATCTCACCGGCGCTCTTGGCAGCTCCCCCTCTGCTGTGGCTCAAACACAGGACATATGTTTTCCCTGCTGAAACCTAAGATGGTCCTGCTCGTTCTGCTCTCGCTGATGAGTGGAAAAAAGGATCCCTTTCTTCTGCGTGCATTCCTTGTATATTAGAAAACTGTCACCGTGGCTCCCCACAGTGACATTCACTCAAGGCTGAGCATGCCTGGTCCTTTTAAACTTTGCCCAGATGTCTTATTTTTCATGGTTATCTTTTATTTCCGTGACGTTCCTCAGCACTTTCAGATCTTCTCTGAAAGCCTTGCCGTGATAGCCATCCTCTAATTTGCGTCCAAAATGCCAGACCAAATAAACGCTTATTAGCAAGGACACAAGGAATAGGAAATGAAGATGGAAGTGGGGAGTGGAGGGAACTCTGCATTCTGTACAGGGAGGCTGGGAAGCCTTTTGCAGGAGAAGAGCAGGGACACCGGTGGGAGTGAGCAATGTAAATGAGGTCAGCACACCCTTTGGGGTTGATTTTGCATGGAAGTAAATACTTTTAAGACAAGCTCACCTTTTAAATTAGGTGCTGCCCAGTAGCTGGATTCCACCTGCAGAGTATGTGATTTGGCAGCTCTGGGGCGGGTTTGGAGAATCTGAATTTCTGACAAGTTCCCCAGGGGATACACTGGGCAACTCACCTTGCCTCGGGAACCCCTGCATAGAACAGATGGGGTATGGTGGTTATAAATACTTGGCAGGCACCATCAGGGGTCCCCCGTGTGATTCCCAGGATCAAGGTCCAAGTTCTCCCATCTGCAGGGCCCTTTGTGACCCCCC
>NW_003852543.1:2515051-2523637 GCF_000181295.1 Otolemur garnettii | reverse complement strand
CCTTTGTGACCCCCCGCCCCTCCTCCTTCCCCCTGTCAGCCCTCTGTTCCTTTCCTTCTCCCCTGAGCCACTGTGGGAGAGGGTGGGGCTCACACTAGCCGCTGCACTGCCTGGGTTGCCCCCCATTTTGCATGGTTAATTTCCACATACATTTCAGAGCTCCTCTAATTGTCCTTTTTGTGGAAAGACCACAGCCTGCATATAGTCCTCTGTTACCTGTTTCCAAGGCGCTGGCTCCCCCCCATCCACAGCATTTATTACAGTATAGCTAGTAGTGTAACAGGTGGCTCTGTGTCATCTGCAGCTGGGACCCTGTGGCCTCACTCACTGCTGTGTGCTCAGCTCCCCACAGTGTAAGGGGGCATAGTAGGCAGCAGAAAACAGGAGTGGAAAGAAGGAATGAGGACGGAGTCAGGGTTTGCATCTAATGCCCTGGCATAGCTCATAGCAGAGGAAAGTCCTCACTCAAGTTGGCTCTTGTGCCCCCTCCCCCAAGCCCTCCAGGAGTTTCTGCATTGAGTGGGAAGGAGACTGTTGCTATGTCTTGGCTATAACTCTGAATCCATCCCCTGCAACCTGCCCAGAACCACGACTCTCCTTCCCTGCCTTCTCTCCGTCAGTCCCAGGCTCTGGTGTTCTTGCCCCATACTGTGAACCCACTTTGCAAGTGTGGCCTGGCGGTCCAGGTCAGGGGTGGTCACGCAGTACACCAGGGGTGCACAGGGGCTGTGCTGAGGGCTGTGAGCTGAGAACACCAGGGCTCCTGGGCTGACTTCTGTGGCACAGAGACACCCCTCAGCTGGCCCTGAGAGACTGAAAGGCCAACTCCAAGTCCTGCAAGGGTGGAGCATGCAAGGTGGGGCAGCAGAAACTGGTTTCCCAGGGACTTTCGGAACTTGCCATTGGTGCATGACCTTTCTGACATGTATGTTGTTGGACATGAGTAAAGGGTTGGAGGAAGCCATAGGGGAGTCTCTCCCACCTGTTAATGGGGGGTTGAAATGGGACAGTGTGTCCTCAAATGACCTTTCTATGACTTTCTGATTGTAAGGGCTCACGGGGCATTAGAGCAACAATGAGGAGGTTGAGGGCATCTGAGTCTCCTCCAGAGCTGCTGGCCAGTGGCCAGTGAGGACTTCAAACCACATGGGGATGGCGGTGTGGTCCCTGCCTGTATCGGTGAGCTTAGGCTCTGCTCTGGGACTGCCCCTTTGCTCACACTCTGATGCAGCCCCACAGATGTCCCCACTGTCAAGGTCTTGACCCTGGGGAAGACACTTCTCTTCTGCCTCCTGGCCTTGTGGCCCTGTACTACTTTGCCTGTGTGCTTTAGTCACAGGCTGGAGCTGGTCAGCTGGCATTAGGGTGGAACATTCTGCCTGTTGTGATGGCCGTAACCAGATGCCATGATGCCTCCTCCTGAGTGGAAGTTTGCTCAGACCTCTTCATATTAATAATCTCAATTTTTGTGGCCACGTTATAAAACTATCTGGCTTATGTTTGTTTCTTCTTGCTAGGAGGTCATCTACTTTTATTTTTTTCTGGAATCACTTTATGTATATCTGTTCTTGTCACTTGGATTGATCTCATTTTTTTTTTTCCAGTTTTTGGCCGGGGCTGGATTTGAACCCACCACCTCCGGCGTATGGGGCTGGCGCCCCACTCCTTTGAGCCACAGGTGCTGCCCTGGATTGATCTCATTTTTATCATCACTAGCAGAACATTTAGTGGGCAGGGAGAGTGTCCTGTTATTCAATTTCAGTGCAAGGGCTAGTAGAGCCGTAAATGTCATGGAAGTCTTTTTACTCTTCCATCCCTCCTTCTATCAATCCATCCATATTTCCACTTGTTTATTCACTTATCCATCCACCCACCTGTCCAGCCATCTGTTCACATACTCACCTATCCATTCATTTGTCTGCCCATCCACCTATCTACCAACTCACTCATTCACCCCCCTACGCATTCATCATCAGCTGTCCATCCATCATCTGTCAGTCATCATCCCACTGCAAAAGTGCACCTCTCCCACTCCAAAGGGTCTAAACGCAAAGGCGATCAGTTCACGTATGATTTAGTAGCAGTTAGTGGAGAGCTATGAAGTAGTTTAGAGAAAAGCAGTCACCTACCTTATGGACACCACATCTTCCAAAGCCTGCTTCTCTTCCAGCAGTACCGGGCTGAGTAATGAGCATCTCTGTAAAGTCTTGCATTCCTCAGGGCTCAGTGTTTGGATTGCATGGGGTTGGTGGGAACAGGAACCCTCTGATGATGAGCACAGTGAGACCACACCTTATACAGTGTGGCATCATGGAGGGTGGAGTGAGGGGAGGCTTTGGGTTCCCTACAGTGATGTCCTGAAACTGTGTGGTACTCACACATGTGTGTTTCACTGAAGTCAATGAGGCAAAGTGACTGACACTCTGTTGACACTGTCGTAACGTGGCCAGTCCGCAGTCACCTGCTCATAGGCAGAGCAGTGCTGGAGAGTTGAGAGTGGCAGCTCATCCCCATCTGTTTCTTGTATTTTCAGACGTGTACTTAGAGGATGTAGGGTCACACTGCTCATCCTGTTCTGCTCAGCTGACATTATTCTTTATTTTGCACCCCCCCCCCCACAGACATGGGGAGTGGGGAATCGGGACCTGTGTGGTTGCTGGGACGTTCTGTGGGATGAAGGCTTGAGCCTGGGTGATCCTTAGAGGGGTCGGCTGTGAAATACGTGTTTCTTGTTTCTTGGTATGGAAACTTCCCGACTTTCCCACCAGAGGGTGGCAAATACCAACAATGACTTGCTGATGAGCCTCCCTTTAAGTTTATTTACTTTGTTTCCTAAGAAGTGGCTGAGTTTTTGCCGTTGTCATCAGTCTATTTAACTTCTTATCAGGCACAGGTGTTGATTTTTAAAATATGTCAATATAAGAACAGGGTATAACAGCTGAGTAATTGTTGGACTCAGTACCAAGATTCTAAATAGGATGTTGGGTTACTTTGATGACTCTTTCAGTTATAATTTGACTCATGAATGTTTTAAAAACTAAACATAAGCTTGCAGCATTTGGGGGTGGATATAAAATAGTTAAAATTTTTTTTGGTGTTTCTATAGCAGTTTACATTTTCAACAACTGAAATTTAAACTTTGTTCTAAAAGGTACATCTACTGCCCCTTTTTCTGAAGACCAAAGAGCTAAGGATCAGTACGGACAGCCAGAGACAAGTGACACATCGTGTGTCGATCTGAAAGGGATATTTGGATTTCCATTTTGAATTTACTTCAATTCCACGAACACATGTTGAGTGCTTTCCTCTTAGCATTGTAGGCAGTGCTGAGAGGTGACAGAGGTAACCTGGAACATGGGTGTGTTGTGTTCCCCCAGGGACTGGCAGTGTATCCAGGGAACTGAAATTCTCCAGCACTATGAGGAAGCCCCCACGGGTTACTCTGGTAGGAGGGGAAAGGGAGTGGTGGGTATGGAGAATAACATGTCATAAAGAGTCGTGGGATTTTTATGATTGAAAGGGACCTCAGAAATCAGAGTCCAATGAATAACTTTTATAGAAATATTTCTAAATGATTCCTGTAGGTTTAGGAGCTGGCATCCAGCCCTTCCCCTCCAAGTTGGATATCTGGGTCATACTCACAGATGGACAGCTCAGTGCTCGCAGTGGGTGAGGAGTTTTTCTTTGCTGCCGTGTGATGTGGCCTGAGAACATTAGATGTTTGTGACTATGACAGCATTTCAGGGAACAGAGCCTCCTTTCACTAAGTCATCAGAGGCTGCACAGGCCCCCTCCCACCCTGGGCTGTGGCCGTGGCAGCATGAGGGAGGAAGTGGCGCTGCTGCAGGTTAGACTGCCTCCAGGGGCTCCGCCTGGGTCCTGCTTGGAGGGGGCTTGCCTGCCTTCCTCTGCTCCCACAGCCTGCCCACCTGGGGCAGGTGCCCAGGGTGGAGCTGAGAGGAGCTTCCCTGCTCCACGAAAGTCCTGTTGGCCGCCTCTGGGGAGCAGGGTCTTGCCACCCAAAAGGTCAGAGATGGGTAATTGATGACCGTCCTGCTGCCCTTAGGAGCTTTTCCTCCTGAAATGCCACATTCCCTGTAGCACAGGGGCTCATGCAGGTCCCTGTTCCTAACCCCTAGCCCCTGTGTCATCACTCCCATCCTTTTGTAGATTTCCAGAGAGAAAGGTGATAATAGCTCAAGCCACCGTGAAATAGTGAGCGACTTGTATTGAGTGCTTCTTGTTAAGGGACAATTTTCTCAGCATATCACACATAATCACTCATTTAACCATCACAGCCACTCTGAGAGATGAGTGCTATGGTGATTATTCCCGTTTCCAGATGAGAAAATGGAGATACAGAAAGATGTAACAGTTTGTCCAGAGTTTTCTGGGTCTCATAGTCCAGCACTGTCTGGGGTCCAGCCGCGCCTCACACAGGCACTGCTTTTGTAGTCCTCAGGTGAGCCCAAGGTTCTTTGAGTTCCCAGCAGAAACTCTACTGTCTGGTGTTCCTGGACCACTTTGGTACATAGTCATATTTGCTTTGGTTAACCGAACCAAACCAAAGATTAAAAAAAATTGTTGTCCACATTTAAAAATGAGGAGATTCCACCCAGACTGGGATTTGGCAGATGCCAGATGGTTAGTGGCTGGGCCAGAATCCAGGCCTCCCTCTCCACTGTGACCTGGGACGTGATTTAGTTTTCAGCGGTGCTGTCTGACAGCTGTGTGTCACTGTGGTCCTGAGCGGCTGTGTGCTGGGTGCGGGAGCAGGGAGGAGTGGGGAGGGGAGGCAAGCCAGTCCAGCCTATACACCGACCTTCTTTGATGGGGAAAAGGGCTGTTTATAATGAACATTTATTGAGTGTGTCCAGTGTAATTTTTTTTGAGCTTGGTCCAACAAAATGATTTTAAATACCTCTGCTTACTACAATGAAATTTAATAAGCCAAAAAAAAAATTCACACTTCCTTAGATAAATTTTAAAAAGTGAACTGGGCCTTTAAAATATGCTTCCACAAAGTCCTTCCATGTTTTAAGAAGAGAAAGGAAATTACGGTTAGTGAACTATTTATGTTTTATCCACTTTAGACATTTTTACATCTCTGCAGTGAAAGATGAGAGTTTAATTCATGTACTCAGCACTCCACCTCGTCGCCCTTTTCATTTTTTTCTTCATAGTTTTTGACTTTTACATTATGAGTTACTTTTCTTTCTTTTTTTTTTAATTTTAGAATATTGCAGAGGTACAAATGTTTTGATTCTGTGAATTGCTTTTCTGCAGTTTGCGTTGATGTTCTAAGTGTGCCCCTCATCCAGAGAGTGTGTTTGATATCTGTTAGGTGTGAATTTACCCTTCCCCCTGCCCCGTCCACTTGCTTGCTTCCCGTAGAGTTTATTACCAAATGTGCCCATGGGCATTGATTGATTAGTTCCAATTTAACAGTGAGTGTATGTGGTGCTTGTTTTTCTCTTCTTGCAAAACTTCGCTTAGAATGGTCTCCAGTTCCATCCAGGTTATTACAAAAGATATTAGTTCACCTCTTTATAGCTGAGTATACATATATGTATACATAGTATACATATACCACGTTTTATCACTCCACTCACGTATTGACAGTCATTTGGGGTGGTCCATAATTTTGTGATTGTGAATTGTGCAATCACAATAAACATTTGAGTGCATGACTTTGACGAAAGGACTTATTTTCTCTAAATACCCAATACTGGGATTGCTGGATGAAACAGTAGTTTTGCTTTTAGTCTTTGAGGGATCTCCATACAACTTGCCATAGAGGCTGTACTAGTTTGCAGTCCCACCATCAGTGCATAAGTGTTCCTTTCTCTCCACATGTATGTCAGCAGCTGTTGTTTTTGGATTTTTTGATAAAAGCCATTCTCTTTGGAGTTAGAGGATACCTCATTGTGGTTTTGATTTGCATTTCCCTTATGATTAGAGACATTAGCCTTTTTTATATGTTTTTTGGCCATTAGTCTATCTTCTTTGAAAAACTGCTGTTCATGTCTTTTGCCTGCTTTTTTATGGGAGTGTTTTATTTTTTTCTTGCTGATTTGATTTGATGGAGTTCTTTTATAGATTATAGTTATTAGCCCTTTATGGGATATATAGCATGCAAATATTTTTTCACATTCTATAGGTCATCTGTTCACTCTGTTCGTTGTTTCTTTGGTTGTACAGAAGCTTTATTATTTAATCAATTCCCATTTGTTAAAAACTGTGATTGCTTTTAGGGTCTTCTTCATAAATTCTTTGCCTAGGTCAATGTCTATAACAGGTTTTTCAACATTTTCTTCTAGAATTCTTACACTTGCATGCCTTAGGTTTATGTCTGTTATCCATTGTGAATTTTTGTGAGTGGTGAGAGGTGTGGATTCTGTTTCAACATTTTCCATGTGGCTATTCAATTTTCCCAGCACCATTTATTGAATATGAATTTTTTTCCTCAGTGAATGTTATTGTTGCTTTGTCAAAGATCAGATGGCAATCTGAGGATGGTTTTATATCTGGGTTTTCTGTTCTGATTCATAGGTCTATGTCTCTGTTCTTGTGCAGTGGGTTGTTGTTCTGGTTACTAGAGCCTGGTAGCATAGCTTCAAGTCTGATAAAGTGATCCCTCCCAGTTTGTCCCTTTTGCTTAAGGTTACTTTGGCTATTTAGGTTCTTTTGGTTGCATAGAATTGTGAATTCTTTTTCTAGATTTACAAAAAGTGGAATGAAGCATAGAATTACTTTTCTAGATTTACCAAAAAACAGTGTTGGTATTTTAATGGGGATAGTGTTGCATGTGTAAATCACTTTGGGTAGTATAGACATTTTAACAATGTTGATTCTGCTGTTTCACGAGCATGATAATATTTTTTCATTTGTTTACATCTTCTGTGACTTCCTTCCTCGGTAACTCAGAGTTCTTCCTGTAGAGGCCTTTTACCTCTTTGGTTAAATACATTTGCAGGTATTTTATTTTCTTTGTTGCTATTGTGAAAGTTATTGAGTCTTTTGATTCTTGACTGTTGTATATAGGAATATTATTTATGTACCTTGATTCTGTATCCTGAGACGCTGCTGAATTTACCAATTCTAGGAATCTTTTGGCAGAATCTTTGGGGTTTTTTAGACATGAGATTGTATTTTCAGCAAAGAGTGATAGTTTGACTTATCTTCATTTAGATATTTTTGATTTCCTTCTTTTTTATCAGCTTGCTCTGGCTGAGACTTCCAGCACCTTATTGAATAGAAATGGTGACACTGGGCAACCTTGTCTAGTTCTAGATCTAAGCAGGAATGCTTTTAATTTTTTCTCATTCAGTAAATTGTTGGCTGTAAATTTGTCTTACACTACATATGGGTTTTATAATTTTGAGGTATGTTCCATCTGTGTCTATGTTATTAAGGGCTCTTATTATAATAAAAGGGTGCTGAATTTTGTCAAATGTTTTCTCTGCATCTATTGAGATGATCATATGGTCTTTGTTTTTGCTTTTGTTTATGTGCTAAATCACATTATAGATTTGTGTATATTGCACCATTCTTGTGTCCCTGGGATGAAATCCACTTGGTTGTGGTGGATTATTATTATTACTTTTTTGATATGCTGCTGAATTCAGTTTGGTAGAATTTTATTGATAATTTTTGCATCTATATTCATAAGTGATGTTGGCTGTAGTTTTCTTTTTTTGTTGTGCCATTTCTTGGATTTGGTATCATGGTGATACTAGCTTTGTAAAACAAGTTGGGGAGGATTCCTTCCTTCTAAATGTTATGAAAAATTTCTGCTTCATTGTGTCAGCTCCTTTTTGTAGGTATAGTAAAATTCATTTGTGAAATCATCTGGTCTGAGACTTTCTTTCATTGAAGATATTTTTATTGCTGCTTCAATTTAGTTACTCGATATTGGTCTGTTTGGGAGTTCTATTTCTTCCTGACTGAGCCTAGGGAGTTTGTGTGTTTCTAAGATTCTGTCCATTTCGTTGATCTTTTCCAGTTTATATTTATAAAGGTTTTTATAGTACTCAGAGATGATGATGATATTTCAGTGGTGTCAGTTGTAGTATCTTTTTCATTTCTGATTGAGCTTCTTAGGGTCCTTTCTTTTCTGTTTTTGGTTTATCTAGCAAGAGGTCTGTTAATTTAGTTTATTATCTCAAAGAGCCAACTTTTTGTTTCATTAATCTTCTGTATAATTCTTTTGTTGTCAATTTCATTTAGTTCTGCTGTGACTTGTTTCTTTTCTTCTCCTGGGTTTGGGATTGGTATGCATTTCCTTTTCTGATTCCTTGAGACAATTCATTAGATTGTAGATTTGTGACTTGTTTTTTTCTTGTAGGCATTTAAGGCTATGAATTTTCCTCTTAGGATTACTTTTGTTGAAGCCCACAGATTTTAATAACTTGTGTCCCTTTTGTCATTTAGTTCAGAGTCTTATGATTTCCATCTTAATTTCCTCCTTAACCTAATAACCATTATTTTTCATTCTTCCAAGGATTACAAGAATACCCATAAATAATCTTTAACCCCCATTTCTTAGGCTAACAATGAAATTTTATAACTCATTTCCATTTACTC